>NC_041226.1:82496958-82546171 GCF_002837175.3 Physeter macrocephalus
GTGTGTGTGTGTGTGTGTGTGTGTGTGTGCACCCCATACCTCTGTGTGGAGCCAGCCTCCTGTATGTGTCAGGCAGGACTGTGGAGGCAGGTGTGCAAAGCAGGCCCAGCTGGGCAAAGGGAGGACGCTTCCTCTGCACTGGCCACTGGATGTGAGTGCAGCCAACGGGGGGACAAGTCAGTCCAGCTGGCTCCTGGTGCCTACCTGACCCTCTGAGGTTGTGTGAGAATGGCCTTGGGGCCAGCCTGGGCTGGGGCTGGGACAAAGGCTGGCCGCAGGCACGAGCCGGTATGAGGACCGGAGGAGGGCCTCCTGTCTGGCACTGAGACGACCTGGATTTGGAGAAGGAACTTTGTCGCCTGGTTGGTGAAGGCAGGGTAAAGATGACAGCGACGTAGCAACGACGGTCAGTAGCACCTACCGTTTATTACCGAGAGCCATCTGCGCACCGGGCACAGGGCTCAGCATGTCACCAGTGAGCCTAGGAGGTGGTGCTGTGACGGCGCCTGTCCTTCAGATAAAGGCCCCGGCTCCACGAAGGGAGGTCACAGAGGAGGCGGGGGCAGAACTGGGGCCCAGCTTGGTGCTCTGTGTCTCCAGGACCTGGCTGGGCCCACGTCCCTTGAAGCTGAGGGGCATGTGCTGACCCTCCGGCCGCTCAGGGCCGCCACTCGGATCCTGACTGGCCAGGTGAGCAGGCCCTTTGTGGGCTGGGCCTGCGCGGCAGGGGCCCTCCCCTCGGCTACCCTGACCTTCAGGGAACACACGCTGGGCCTTATCTGGAACGTGGGCAAGTGGGTGGCCTGCAGCCCCGGCCCACGGCTCTGCCCACTCCAAGGACTCGACTCCCTGCCAGGCCTCTGTTCACTTTCGTGTCCATTGCACCCGTCCCGTCCCCCTCCTGCAGGTAGGCCAGCCGGGAGGGCGGAGACAGCCCAGCAGCAGTGTGGGGCTTGTCCATCAAGGGGCACTTGGGGCCCTGGTCACAGACCTCCTCCAGTGCTGTCCTGGGCACCAGTGGCTCATGTCCGGGCAGCAGGGCAGTCTGGAGTCTCTGGCTGGGTCAGATGCTAAACACAGGCTCCTGGGTGGCCCTGCCCGGGTGCTGGGTCTTGATTGAAGGCTAGTGCCCCGGTCAACCTTGGGTCCTTCAGCCTGGTCATTGGGCCTCAGGGCAAGGTGCTCCCAAGGCCCCATGGCACCAAGGCTCGGGCCAGTCTGGGCCTCCTGTCCGCTGGTGGCCATGGCTGTCCCAGACCCAGGCTGTGCTGGTGGCAGACGTGACGGGCTCTGCTTAGCGGCGGGAACTGTCCAGCAGCACGAAGAGCAGCCCCAGCAGCACAAGCGGAGCGAAGATCAGCAGCAGCCCCAGCAGCTCGAGGGCCAGCAGGCCCAGCAGCGCCAGGCGGCGGGTGCAGGGCCCCCGTTCCCGCAGGGCCCAGAGCCGGGTGCCCAGGCAGGGTGGGCAGGGCAGGAAGGGCAGGCAGCCTCGGCTGCCCGCAGGCCCCGGCAGGAAGCGCAGCTGGTAGCGGTGCTCTAGGGAGGCCCAGGGCCCGGCGCCCCGCTGGGGGGGCATGGGGAGGGCAGCGGGCGCAGGGCGCTGGGGCCCATCGGCCTGTAGCAGCTCCTCCTGCAGCCGGCAGATCGCCCACTCGAGCATGGGGGTTTTCTGGCGACACAGCGGGCAGCACACCCGGCCCAGGTCAGCACTGGGGGCTGCACCCAGCAGCCGGTGCAGGCAGCCCGCACACAGGCCGTGGCCGCAGTTCAGCAGGGCGAGGCGGTGCTCCCCGGGCCCGTAGGGCTCTGTGCAGATGGGGCACTCCTCCTCCTCCTCCTCCTCCTCCTCCTCGGTGGGCCTGGCCCAGGGGCGGGCCATGGCTGCGGCCCCCAGCAGGGGTTCACTGTCTGGAGTCCTGGCACCCTGAGGGCTCCCCAGGGCCCCGCCGTCCGACCCATCCTCTACCAGCACTTGGCGCAGCGGGTCCAGGCGCTCAGGGCTCAGGGAGGCCAAAGGCAGACTGGTGAGCCCAGAGCTGAGGTCAGCAGGGCCATGAGTGCGGGCCCCAGGGCACAGTTCAGGGGCGGTGCCTCCAGGGCAGGGGTCGGGATGGGTGGGCGGGGACCCCAGGGCGGCGACGGGGGAGGCTGGGGCTGTGAAGGTCAGTGTGGCCCTCCGGGGCTGGGGCACGGCCTGGCACTGACCTTGCGGCAACTGCCACCTCCTTCTGGCTTCAGGCCGCACTCAGAGTAAACTTCACTCGGGCCCCAATAGCCGTGCCAGCTCCGGGCGGCTCCTGGGCCCAGCGTGCAGTCCCGTCCCCAAGAGGGTCTGCCAGGCCCAGCCGCAGCGATCCCTGTGTCAGCCAGCTGTATTCTAGGCGGTGACGCTGTGGGCAGGCCAGCCTAACTCCTCCAGCAGGAATTCCACTCCCGGGGCGGGGCGGGGACACCACGCACACGTCCCTCCCCCACCAGCCAGGGCCACGCCCCTCCCCTCCCGCCCCGAGGCCGCGCCCCCTCCCTCTCAGGGCCTGGGCTGCTCTGCCCTGGGCTGGGAGGGGATGGTCGATGCCAGCCTTGCTGGGTGCCTCTCCAGGCCTCCCCCTACTGGGCCATCAGGGCCAGGGCAGAGCTCGTACAAGGTGGGCAAAACAGCTGGCACCCACCACGTGAGAATCGGGCGCCGAGGTGTGGGGCTGAGTAATGGTGCCCTCGCGCCCAGCAGGGCGGGCTATTCCGTCACCAGCAGGGTGGGTGAGCTGTGGGCCCACCCACCGCGTGAGAGGCACAATGGCACAAGGAAGAGCGGGTAAGAAGCGGCCACTCAAAGCTCATCCTTTATTGCTCAGGCTGTGAGGTGTGGGCTGCCTGGGGGTCTCCTCCCGCCGCTCGGGGTCTGTGCAGGAAGGAGAGCTGGCTGTCCTCCCGGCTGGGATTGGACAGGGAGAGAGGTAACAATGGCCTCCAGAGAGCAGCAGTCAGAGTGGCCGCGGCCAACGGCGGGACGACTCCTCAGGCCCACGTCTCAGTCTGGAAACGCAGGGTCCGCTGGAGCCTGGCGAGGTAGGCGGCTGCGGCGGGGCCGGAGAGCCCGCCCTCCTCCTGGAAGATGGACGTCAGGGCGTCCGACACATCAGCTGGCATGTACTTGGCGTTGCTGGAGGGAGAGGCAGGCTAGGGTTCAGCACCGTCAGAGTTCCCAGGGAACTGGTCCCCCGGCACGACCTGCGCCCGGGCTCACCCCGCCAGGTAGAAGTGAGCGCCCCGGAGATCCAGCAGCCCCCACACCAGCGGCCCGAGCTCCCGGAGCCGGTGCTGCACGTACACCTTCTGCTCCTGCAGGGCGGGGGCACGGGGTGAGTCTGCGCCCTGCGGCCTCCCTCCCCGCCCCCCCCCACACCCACCTGCTCCCGGGAGAAGGCCGTGACGAGAGTCAGGCAGCCCCGCGTCTGCAGCTCCTTCCACTCGGCCTCCCAGTAGAAGTCCTGGCCCCGCTGGCGGCAGCCGAAGAACAAGACGTTTTCTGGGGAAGCGTGGGGGCCTTGAGCCAGGACTTGGGCCCTCGAGGTTCAGCCCAGCCGCCACCCCGCCCGAGACTCCGTGCTCACCGGTCTCACCCTGGGCCACTCGCTCCTGGATGGCTGCTCGGAAGGGGGCCACACCAGTGCCCGGCCCCACCATGATCACAGGCGTGTCTGGTGTCTTTGGGAACGTCAGGCCCCCTGACCGCACCCACAGGGGCACCCGCACAGGTCCTATCGCGGGAGGGAGGTGGCGTGAAGAAGCTCGGAGGCCCAGGGCCCTAGCCCAGGACTGGCTGTGGTGCACGCGGGGGAACGGGGCCCTGCGCACAGCCCCCCACCCCAGAGAGCCAGGGTCACCTTGCCCAGGGTCCAGAGACGCCAGCCAGTTGGAGCAGAGGCCCCGGCGGGGCTCCTTGAGGCGTGTCTGGTACCGCACCACTGCCACGAGAATCTGCAGCCTCGAGGGGTGGGCCTGGGGGAGGGGACAGTGGGTACCCTGCCCTGCTTCAGGCTCCAGCCACTTCACCCGGCTGGTCCCAGTGGCCGGTGAGGGTTGGGGGAGGCCCAAAGCCCTCATGCAGGGCCCCGCTGTCCACCCTGGTGGCCCCGGCCCTGGCTGCCCCGAGGCCGGCCCCTCACCAGCAGAGAAGAGGCAATGGAGAAGGCCCGCGGCCGGATCAGGGGGATGAGGTCCAACAGGTAGTCCGGGGGGATGGCGCCAGCCGTGTGTGGGAAGTCGCACAGCACCTGGCGGAGACAGCCTCAGGAGGGCTGCGGCTGGAGCGGCCACACACGCCCGCCCGCCCGCCTGCCCCTGCCCGCACCTCCAGGACCGTCCTGCGGGGCCGGGTGCAGTACTCGCACAGCTCCTCCTGGCCCTGGGCCGAGCTGAACTCCAGCAGCTTCTCCCGCTCGAGCTCATGGCAGGAGAGGCAGGCCAAGAGCTCAAAGAAGGAGCGGCGGGGGACGCTGGCGATGTCCAGGTACTGGGACACGAGGCGCTGAACGGAGCAGGGCTGGGGCAGCCGCGCGGGGCAGGGGACACCTGCGGTGGGGAACAGGAGGCTGTGGGGGGCTGGGGACGCGGAGTGGGGGCAGCCCGGGGGCTGGGGACACAGAAGAGGGCACAGCGCACGGGCGGCAGCAGCGGCTCCCGGGCTCACCCGGCTCCCGGGGCTGCAGCGTGAAGTGCTGGTCAGGGTCCAGGCCCAGCGCCTGGCAGAACTGCTGGACGTGGCTGGCCGTGTTCTCGGGCTGGATCAGCACCACGTCGCCGGCCACGAAGCTGTGGGGGACACCCAGGGCTCTCAGAGGAAGCAAGCAAGCGGCCAGGGAGGGCCGGCGGGGGTCCTTGGTCCCCCCTCCCTGGCCGCCGTCTCTCTTCTCTGCCCCGCTGAGTGCCCGCTTTGGAAGAGGACCTAATGAACCCCAGACCACGGTCCCCCCTGCTGCGGCTGCGCCCTCCACGGCTCCCCAGGACCAACCCTCACCTAAGCCCAGAGCCCGTGAGGTCGAACTCAATCAGCCGAACATCCTGGAAGTGTGAGGGGCCGGTGACCCTCTGATTGGTGACCATGGGTGCCAGGAAGGGCTGTAGCTCTGAAGGGGGTCCCTGAGGCTCTGTCCCGGCCACACTCAGCTCCTCAGAGCATGCGCTGGGGACCTCCTGGAGGAACTTCAGGGTGAACTTGGAGGGCCAACTGTGAAGGGGGAAGACACTGTCGGACCACTGGCCAGCCAGGCCGAGTCTGCTGCGCCTGCAGGCGCAGCCCCAAGGCCCCAAGGCCGCACTTACCGGACACTGGGCGGGGTCAGGCCGAGGTCAAGGGGCAAAGGGTGAGGCCCCAGCACCTTCTCCCACAGGTCGAGCAGCCAGGGGTCAATGGTGGCGTCGGGCCTGCAGAGAGCACGTGCACGCTGGTCTGGGGACCCCGCTCCCGGCTGGGCCTGCGGGAGGGTGCTCCGCCCCCACTCACCCCAGGTCGTGCTGGTCATCGCCCAGGCACACGGGCAGGAGGGCGCTGCCCCCGAGCTGCAGCAGCCGTCGGTGCAGCTTCTTGGCCACAAAGTTGAACCTACGGAGAGACGGAGGCTGGTGCTGACCCGGGCCCCAGGCGGGGGCAGGAGGGAAGCGCCCAGCTGGCTGCGCAGGGTGGAGGGTCCCAAGTCTTCCTGGGGTCACTTCGCTGCTCCCTGAAGGGCAGCTCCTCGCAGGGCCGCTGTCAACGGAAGGGTCTCTCACCCCTCCTGTGGGCGCGCCCACCAGCAGGAACAGATGTCTACGTTACGCACTGAACAAAACCCCCAAGCCCCCGTAGGCAAGGATAACTATGCCACCCATTTTCTGTCCTTCTCACCTGGACGACTGCAGGCCTCATGCTGCGTCCGGCTCTGGAGGTGTCTGTACCCAGCGACCCCTCCCTCAGCTCCTGTGCTGCACAGTTACGGGTTTTAATATTTTGGGAACCTAACGCCATGCATACTCTTGAACACAAAGCCCTCTGTACTTCCCCAAAAAATAAAGCAAAGCGATAGCATTCTCTGCTTAGGACATGGCTACGTTGTGAAAACGTTGAAAGAAAAAAAAGCAGAGGCAGGCAGTCACATGGCCATGTCCAGGGAAGTGCTGGCTTCAGGGCGGCTCCCAGGGGCTGGGGTCTCTCGTGCCCGCCGCCTGTTTGCAGCTCACCATTCTGTCTGCTCTTTGTAAGCCCAAATAGCTCACGAAAGGCTTTTTATAAAGGTGGGGGAAGAGCCAGGTAGGCCTTTATCGCCCTACGTCACACGGTGACAGATGACGCTGGCTCAGACCTTGGACGTCTGGCTCCAAACATCACCTCCTGCCCTGGAAGGTGCCCACCTTGCTGCCCTGCCCACTTCCTGCATGGATCTTGCCTGCCCTCCGAGCCCTGGGGCCTCTGGCCACGGAGGAAGTGCCCGCCAGAGAGTATCTGTGGGACGAGGACGCATGGCCAGGGCCACGTCCCAAAGTGGGAGCCCTGGGGGCTGGGTCACCCAGCCCTCTGCCAGGACACCTTGTGCTTGACCCCAAAGACAGTCCCTGTGGCCAGCAGCCTGCCCGCCCTTACTCACTTGGCGTAAGATGAGTCCCCAAGGCCCAGGACAGCAAAGTCCATCTGACAGAGGGAGGTCGATGGCAGGTTCCTCCGGAAGATGAACCTCCAGAAGTTCTACAGCAGGAGAGACGGAGCCCAAGTCCCTCTCCTTCCCTGATCGCAGGGTCACCCGCTGGGTAGCCCGTGCAGGAGCACATCCCGTTCCACGCCCTGCCCTGGCCTCCCTGCAGGCCGACAGAGGTGCTTTAAACAAAGCTCCCCTTCACCTTTGGCCACTGGTGACCTGAGCCCTGAGACACTGCCCTCTGGGTACAATCCAGGCCTCGCCTCACAGCCCACCTCCCTTCTGCTTTGTACCTGGCCAGACAGATGCCCCCTGGGGTGGAGGGGTCCTGGGCCTGTCGGGGCACAATTCTGCCTACTGGCCCTGGACCGCTCCCTGGACTTCTCAAGACTTTCCTGCACGGGCCACCGCTGGGGACCACGCCTGCTCTGCCTCCTGAGACCCCCTGCTCATTCCTGCTTAGATCTTGTCTCAGGCAGGTTGTGGAGCCCCCCAGGGCGCTTCCTGAGAAAGGGTCCAGGGAAGATGCAATTCCCATGGCTTATGTCTGAAAATGCCTGGCCTCCCCTCACACTGACTGGTAGACAACAGGGCACACTTTAGATGAAATCGTCTTCCCCAAGAGCCCAAAGCTTTGCTCTGAGCTGGTCCAAGCGGGTGATCGCTGCTGAGAAGCCAGCGTCCCTCTGTGCCCTGCTCTGTCCCCCGCCAGACACCTGGGCACTCTGTGCGCCCAAGGGCTGAAACCCACATGAGACGTGTGTCAGTGGGAGCCCTGTCCACACCCCACGGGCCCTTCCTGGGCACATGGTGGGCTCGCGGGCTGGAGACCTGTCCTGTAGTCTTGTTGCTTCCCTTGGTAATTCCCTCACCACTCTTCCCGTTTCCAGGCTGCTGGAATAATCTCGGAATTCTGATATCATCTTTCTTGTTTCCTATCTTGTTATATTCTCTCGGAGAATTTCTCAACGTTATCTTCTGATCTGGTATCATCTTAAGCAGTGTTTCCTCATCCGTAACTCTGCCCAGGTTTTGCGTTTCTGTCCCGAGGGTGCCAAGCTCTCCCTTCTCGCACATGGAGCCCTGGCTGCTCTGCCTCCGCTCCTCTGGGATCTGCCTGTGCCTCTCTTGGTCACTGTCCTTCACGGGGGTCTTTCCTTGAGCGCGTGGTCATTCTTTCTGCTCTATGTGTACTTAAGAATCTGATAGAGGGGGCTTCCCTGGTGGCGCAGTGGTTGAGAATCCGCCTGCCAATGCAGGGGACACGGTTCAAGCCCTGGTCCGGGAAGATCCCACATGCCGCGGAGCATCTGGGCCCGTGCGCCACAACTACTGAGCCTGCGCTCTAGAGCCCGCGAGCCACAACTACTGAGCCCGCGCGCCTAGAGCCTGTGCTCCGCAACAAGAGAAGCCACCGCGATGAGAAGCCCGCGCACCGCAACAAGAGAAAGCCCGCGCGCAGCAACGGAGACCCAATGCGGCCAAAAAATAAACAAACAAATAAATTAAAAAAAAAAAAAAAGCTGATAGAAAACCCCAAGTTCGCGCCTGTCACCAGTGGGGCAAGGCCCTGGCTGCCTGGGAGGGCACACCTGGCCAGCGTCCTCAGAGGACCGTGACAAAGAGGCTGGGGTCTTCCTATTTAGTGCGCAGCCGGTCCCCGGGCCCCTGGTCTGAGCCTCTCAGAGAAGCCTCCAGTCCGTGCTATGTTGGGAGGGCCCCATCCTGACCACTTCCGTAGGGTGTCCATCCCGGCACCCTGCACTCCTTTATCCACCCTCGTCCCAGTGTGACTGTCACCACCTTCATGCTGTTGGATTCCGACGTGAAGTCTGTACCTCTGCCAGCTGACCTGACGGAGGTCTTCATCACCTCCCCCGCCCCACCCTGCGTCTCTGGCATCCACCATCCTCCTGCCTTTGGTCTCCCAGACTTGCCTCTTCTCCCGTGCGTGCTCCTGTGTGGGCTCTCCCACAGCATCCCCACTCCAACCCAGTTCTTCAACCTTCTGCCTCCTTTCCCCCACCAACATTTAAACAGACCTGGGTTTCTCCATCTCACGAGTATCCTCTTTTTAATCCCTTAGCCCCACTCGCAGCAGTAAACTTTTTTGAATTGTTTAGTGTACAGACGTTCTTCAAAGCTTCTCTCCCCGAGATCACCAGCAGTCCCTTTGCTGATAAACCCCAGCAATGCCTCTCAGGCCTTATCCTACTTCATTTCCCTGCAGCTTTGAGTGCCGGAGACCATCCTCTGGAAAGTCAACTCTCTGCCCTTGACCTTGGAGATGGTGTGTGCTCCCTCCTCTTGCTGCTGGGGCCACTTTCCTGCCCCTCACAGGCTTTTCTACACCTTCCACGCCCTCCGTGCTTAGGGCAGCTGCCCTGGGGGAGGGAGGTGCTCCTTTTCTCTCGCCTCCACATTTTGGTCACTGTGACATCCACCTCCACCCAGGATCCTCACCGGAGCTCCAGACCAGCTGCGCGTCTCCACCTGGATGATGTCCAGGCACCTCACCCTCCCTATTCTCTTGCTTCTGTGCCTGGAACCACCAACCATCCTACTACCTGAGCCCAAATTCCTGTCTTGATTCCACCTTTTTTCTCATCTTTGAGATATGATTACACATTCGATCAATTCTACCTTAACACCTCTGGAGTGGGTCCACTTTCCGCTACTCTGCCACCATCCTGGCTCAAGCCACCAGGCTCTTGGCTGCACTGTGTTCCCCCCCACCCATTGTCCCTGCTCTCCTGCAGCCTGTTCCCCCTGCAGACAAGTGCTAGTTTTGCTAGAATACGAACGTGATCACGTCATCCCATGGGTTCCATGGCCCTTTGTTTCAAGTCCATCTGCCTCCCTGTGACTGCTGGGCTTCTTGGTATCCGACCTGGCTGCCTGCCCCCTTCTCCTCTCCAACCCCGACCATCCTGAACTGCTTTCTGCTCATCCCAGAGGCTGGGCTGTTTTTCTCCTCTGCAGAGGCTGCTCCCTCTTTCCTGGTGCCTGGCTAGCCCCCCACTTATCCTTCAGGACTTAGCCTATACTCCTTTCTTCCAGAAAGCTCTCCCTGAACTCCCAGAATGAGCTAGATAGCCCTTATTAATGCTCCCATGACATTTGGCACTTTCCCTGGAAGCATGCACTTCCTGGTATTGTACCTACCCATTCAACTCTTTTGCTTTTGCTATATTTTGAGCTCCGAAAGGGTAGAAATGTGACTACTGGGTTCATAGCTAGATTCCCAGCACTAGATTATGCTTGGAATACAGTGTGTACTCAAAAGATGGTCAAAGAATCAAAGAATGTTCCCTGAAGATCAGTTTTGAAATACACACAAGACCCATACCAGATCTATATATGGTCCTGGAAAAACATGAAAAGCTAAAGTGGTAGCCTGTGAAGAGTTTATTAAGGAGGACAAGCAGAGCCCCCAGCTCCACCTGAAGATCTCCTCCCAAATCCATGGCTGACGTGCAGCAGATATAGTAGGACAACTATTTATTGTGCTTCTCAAGACTTTCCAGGCAATGAAAATGGGGTGAGGGCCGAAGGCAGGGATCTGAGCTCCTACGCACAGTAAGCCACTTCAGGTCAGCCTTACCTTCATGTTGTCCGGGGGCTCTCCTTGGCCTGTAGTTGCACAAACAAATATCACCAGGGGCTCATTTATCAGATTCACCTCAACAAAAAGACACACATGTAAGGCCTCGGGCTGTAATGACCAGCCATCCTCCCAGCAGCCTGGCTCCGTCTCCTTCACTCAGAGAGATGGGGCAAATGTACTTAGGACCCGCGAACGGTTGGCCTGCCTTCTCTCTTTCAGGCTCCACCCTCCTACCTCACCCCCTCCTCCAAGTGCTAAGCTGGCCGCTGTTCCCAAGCTTTCTCGGCCCCTAAATCTGCCGTAACGGAAGGGCCCGCTCTCAGATAAAACGCGGCGCCCTAGGGTCGAGGACTCTGGGGGCCGGCACCCCAAGCCTGCTGGGTCTCCCCGCCGAGGCCCAGGGAGCCCTCACCACGGGGTAGGAGTCCAGGGCCTGCACCCGGCAGCCGAGCTCCCTGCGCCGGGCCTCGCGGCTCAGCCTCTCCGACACATCTTGGGCTGTGCCTGTCTGGCTGCCGAAGAGCACCAGAAGCCGCGTGTTCGGCATCGGGGTGCGCCCCGGGGTCCCCTGCATTCAGAAACTGGACCGGCAGACAGTTCCCGCTGGCCCTGGCGGCCGGGATCGGGTCGGACTTCCGACTTCCGCCGTCGGCCGGAAGTGACGCCCTTGGGCCGCGCCCAGCGGGGCATGGCGTCCGAGCAAGGCGGTCGTCGGCTGGCGGCCAGTGCTGGGTCCCGCGCGGGGGCAGGGGGGATCAGCTGCGTACCAGGGCCGAGGGCCGGCGGGTGGGACCGTCGGGCGGGCCCTGGCCCGCGCTTAACCCGCGCGATGCTTTTCTCGCTCCGGGAGCTGGTGCAGTGGCTGGGCATTGCTACCTTAGAGATCTTCGTGCACCTGTTGGCCCTGCTGGTGTTCTCGCCGGCTGGCGGCCAGTGCTGGGTCCCGCGCGGGGGCCGGGGGATCGGCTGCGTACCGGGGTCGAGGGCCGGGGCAGGCGGGGCCGCTTTCTGCCTCTCGCTGGCCGCGGCGGCGGCGACGGCGGCAGGCGCCAGCGAGGCCCGTGGGGAGTGGCGGCGCAGCCTGGCGGGTGGGACCATCGGCCGGGCCCTGGCCCGCGCTCAACCGGCGCGATGCTTTTCTCGCTCCGGGAGCTGGTGCAGTGGCTGGGCTTCGCTACCTTCGAGATCTTCGTGCACCTGTTAGCCCTGTTGGTGTTCTCCGTGCTGCTGGCCCTGCGTGTGGACGGCCTGGCTCCCGGCCTCTCCTGGTGGAACGTGTTCGTGCCCTTCTTCGCCGCTGACGGGCTCAGCACCTACTTCACCACTATCGTCTCCGTGCGGCTCTTCCAGGATGGAGAGAAGCGGCTGGCCGTGCTCCGCCTTTTCTGGGTCCTCACGGTTCTTAGCCTGAAGTTCGTCTTCGAGATGTTGTTGTGCCAGAAGCTGGTGGAGCGCACTCGGGAGCTCTGGTTCGGCCTGATCGCGTCTCCGGCCTTCATCCTCCTGCAGCTGCTCATGATCCGTGCCTGCCGGGTCAGCTAGGCTCGCAGAAGATAAGCTGGAACGCTGGACCCCACGCTGAGGTCCCGCTTCCGCCGTACCAGAGGGGAAGTCTGGGTCTGAAAGCCAGCTTGTGCCCTCCTGGGTGCCCAGCTTTCTCTATCAGTCACGTCTGAAATTGTTCCCTCAGCAGGGCTAAAAAGAGCAGCCTTGATTCTTAAAATATATTCCCTCTTATTTCATGCTTTGAATAGCTAATCTTGAATAGAGATCCTGAGAAGGATCCTGAGAAGGCCAGACAGTCCTGAACTCCTCTGACAGTTGGAAACTGCATATAAGTAAAATGTCCTGATGGGCACTGAGTATTTTCATGGATCCTGGGAAAGGACCCACTGTGCAAAGGCTGCAAAGCTGGACTCGGGATCTCCCCTGGCTAGCAGTGCTGACCTGAGAGCTTACTGCCCCATCCCCCCAGACAAGACTTCCTTAGATGCTTGAGCTCTAAAAAGTGTAAACCAGCTTGTGTCTCCTCCCCAGTGCAACTGGAGAGGATGGCTCTTTCTTCATTCTAGCCCAGGCAGACAGGAGTATGTTGAATAAGCATGATCGGGACCCTATCTGGATATCTGTTGCCTGAGAAAAGAACTTGCTTTCAACGCGCTGCTTGTCTTCCTATCCCAGCAGATTGCAGTGTCACGACTTTTCCACCACCTCATGGCTGGCGCTGTTAGTGCACCTGAGACCTTTAGGCCGCTCTAAGGGACCAGAGAGAGGAACAGGTGCTCTGACGCGCATAGCCATTGAAACAGACACATGGGAAGTTTGCAGATGGTCTCAGGCCACGCCTGTTGGCCTAAGGGCTTTGGTTTGATGCCAGTCAGGTGCCAAATGAGAACATTTGCTGAGATAAAAATAAAATAAGAGAATGTTTTGCTGAAATGCACAGTGGTTGCCTGACCTTTTGAGGGTGAAATGAGATGAATGCTGAGATGCTCCCTGCTGTGTGGTGTAGCTGGTTACAGAGCTGAGGTTGTAAGGGGGGGGTGGTGCTGGAACTTGGCTAGAGTGCGCTGGGTGGATGGGGGCCAGTTTCCTCGGAGAATCCCTGCTTCCTGCCTAGGGAGCCAGGGTGAAGACAGCCCAGGTGGACCAGTGTTGAGGACCTACCAAGCAGGTTGTGTGACATCAGCGTCTTTGTGGGCCTTGCTGATCTGCAGAGCAGGGGCCAGCAGTCTGTGGCCTGGGGTCTGTTTTTGTGCTGCCTATCAGCTAAGAATAACTTTTCCATTGTCAAAGGGTTGTAAAAACAAAGAAGAATGTGACAGAAAGCGAATGTGGCCTGCAGTGTACAGGGTCTCTCAGTCTTGGCACAGTTGGCCTTTTGGGTCGGACCATTGCTGTGTGTGCAGAGGGAGAAGCCGTTCTGAGCATTGTAGAGTGTTTAGCGGCATCCCTGGCCTCCACTCACTAGATGCCAATAGCACCCCTCACTTGTGACAACCACAAGTGTCTCCAGACATTGCCAAGTCTCCTGAATGACAGAACTCCCTGTTAAGAACCACTGGGCTAAAATATTTACTGTATGGCCTTTTACAGAACATGTCTTTGGACTCTTGTTCTAGTGAAGCAGCTTCATGACTCCTGTCCTGGGATGGATGCTGCATGGCCTGAACCATTGATATGCTTGAGTTGGAGGCTGGTGTAGTTTGTGCCACAGCTACAAAAATGTCTCCTACCCAGGATTGGCATAACTTGTGTCAAAGCCAGATACAAGCTGACCATTGGGAGCGGGTTTCCTTTTCATGTTATTCTTAGTTTGTGTGTTTTGTTGCTCCCCTGTTGTGTTCTGGTCGTTCAGGATTAGGTAATCCTGTCGGCATAGAAGTGATGAGCATAAGAAGATTTAGCTTCCTTCGGAAAGGTGATTTGAGCAGAGTCCTGGAGGAACACTTGACCTCTGCAAGGCTGAAATCCAGTTTCTTTTCTCCAGCTGAATAAACAGGGCTATTAAAGTACTGTTAAGGTAGTGGTAGCTGCAGACTGCCATGGGATCCAGAAGCTGAGAAGGGCCCTGGGTTGAAACCCGCCCCTGGTCTCTGCAGAGCCCCAGGCGCTCTTGGAGCCTGGTCCCTGACAGCTTAGTGGTGTGGGACGCAGTAGTGTCATTTTTTAACATCTGTTGACTGTAGGGCGGGTGATGGAAAGGCAGGTAACATTTGTCCTTGCCTGTGCCCACCAATTTCCCCTTCTCTCCTTGGCTCCCACAGGCCGGAAAGATTGTGGTGGGCACTGTGCAGCCCTCCACGGAGAGTGAACTTCCCCACGGCAAGCAGGCAGAGAAGCTGTGCACTCAGGGTTAGCGTTGGGATGGGGCTGGTTCAGCGGGTGAATGGAATACACGCCCTGGCTTTTGTGGCTCTGCGTTGGAGAGTTGTGGGCCTGCTTGTGTGCGAGGAGAGAGTCCCCTGCCTCTGTGCCTGCTTACAGCTTCCGCACTCCAGTCCGTGTTTGCTGGGTCCTGGATGACAAAGTGCGGGTAGAGAGTTTCCACCACCCGTCTGAGCCACAGAGTGGATTCTGGGGGCCGGCAAAAGCTAGGGATTCCTCAGAAACCGGTTCCTCAGCACGGGTTGGGGCTCCAACATTGGCATTTCCGTTAAGGCCCGTAGAGGACCGAGGACCGCAGGTGGGCAGTCCCTGGACCCGGAGGGTCCTGGACCGGGAGGCAAGAGGCTGGCGTGCAGCCGGCACACCGCCTACGGGAGCGGGACAGCCTTCCGGTCCCGGGTTGGCCCTTCCTCCACCGCGCTTTCCGCGGGGGGTAACAGGCGGGCAGAGTGCTGGCACGATGAGGAAGGACCAAACCCGGCCAAGGTCACACTTGACCTGGGGCCCCAGGGGTCCGACCCGCCCACCGGCCAGGATCCACTCCTTCCCGGCTCCGCCCCGCGGGCGCGGCAGGCCGAGGGAGCAGAGGCGGAAGTGGGGGCCTCCACGGAGCGGCGTGAGGCGTCGGGGGCGTGTCCAAGGGGGCCTCCCCAATGGGGACAGGCTCCCGCGATGGGCGCTGCTCCACTGAGGCCCGCGGGAAGGCGGGGTCGGGGAGAGCGCTCTCCAATCAGCACGGCTGGCCATCCTCCCTCCCATAGGTGAGGCCGCCGGGCACGGGGCGGGCCTGAACAGGCCTCCCCCAATGGGAGGCGGTCAGGGGGGCGTGGCCGCGGCGCGAAGGCCGGCGGCGGGCGGCGGCCGCAGTTCCCGGCGCGCGCTGGCTCCGGCGGCCGCTCCGCAGCATGGCAGGCCTGGGGCGGCCGGGCCCGGGGCCCCGCGCCACGATGCCCGCCTGGAAGCGAGAGATCCTGGAGCGCAAGCGGGCCAAGCTGGCAGCCTTGGGCGGGGGCGCGGCGCCGGGCGCTGGGGCGGGCGCGGAGGAGCCCGCGGGGCCGGCTGCCGAGCCGCTGGTGCTGGCCGAGAGCCTGGGCCCGCTGCGCGAGAACCCGTTCATGCGGCTCGAGTCGGAGCGGCGGCACGGGGCGCGGCGCGGCGGGGGCGCCGGCGCGGCGGCGCCGGGAGCGCGGCCCGCGCAACAGCTGCTGGAGCTGTACCGCTGCGTGCCCGGCGTGCGCACCATCCGCGCCGACAACATCCTCATTATCGAGTCGGCGCCCGGCTTCCCTCCCGCTCCCGGCCCCGGCCCCGGCCCGGCCGCCCGCATCCGCGCCGCCGAGGTGCTCGTGTACGAGGCGCCGCCGTCTCCCGGCCGCGTTAGCCGCCTGCTCCAGAAGTTCGACCCGCCGGCCGCGCCGCGCCGCCGCGGGAGCCCGGAGCGCGGCCGCCCCGTGCCGCCGCCCTCCCCGGGTCCGGCCCTGGTCCCGCGCGTGGGCGAGCGCGCCGCCTGCTTCCAGCTCGAGCCCGAGCGCTGCGGCGCAGGCCCCGGCCCCGGCCTCGGGCCCCGGCGGAGCGACTTCCTGCACAAGACCGGCAGCAACTCCTTCACTGTCCATCCACGGGGCCTGCGCCGCAGCGCGGGCACTCGCCCACTCCCCAACGGGCCCGCGGCCCCCGAGCGCCGGGCCGGCGCTGCCAACGGCCTCATGGGCTCCGCGCCTGGGCCGGGCGAGTGGAAGCCAAAGGTGGAGTCGGGGGAGGCCCCCGCCCACCCTCCCCCCAGCCCCGGAACCCCCAGTGCCACTGCAGCCGCGCCCCCGGCATCGCCCACGCTCAGCCCTGCCAGTGCCACTCCCAGCCAGCGCCAGTGGGGCTCCGCGGCCACCAGCGCCAACGACTCCTTCGAGATACTGCCGGCTTCCAAGCCAGACATGGACACGATCCCTGCCGGGGACCTCCAGGCCCGGGCTCTGGCCAGCCTTCGCATGAACTCTCGAAACTCTTTCGTGTTCATCCCCAAGCGCAAGACCTCCGTGGCCCCTCCTGCGGAAGGGAGGCAGTCCGTGGGGCCTCCAGAGGGAGAAGTTGGCTGGGCCTCCCAGCACCAGGAGCGTGAAGCCCAGCAGGTGCCTGGAGCAGATGGTGTGTTTGCCGGTGGGAGGAGCCCCTCGGGGGTCGAGGAGGGAGGCTGCCCCATGCCAGGCACTGCCCTCGTGGACTGGACCGTTAGGTGGCAGAGGCTGTCCTCACCACCCCTGTCCCCACTGGTCGCCACTGAAGCTGAGTCTGCCCAGGGCTTTGGGATTCCTGGCTTGACCAAGAATGGCAGGGAGCCTGGGAGGCCAGGGCTGCCCGTCACCTTCATTGATGAGGTGGACTCGGAGGACGAGGTTCCCCAAGAAGCCAAACTGCCCTGCCCCAGGGCTGGTGCGCCTCCCCAGTACCACCCGCATCCCACCGGGCCTGGGCACCTGTCAGAGCTTCAGCACCGAGGTGGCAACACCTTCACGGTGGTGCCCAAGAGGAAGCCAGGGGCCCTGCAGGCCAACGGGGAGGCCAGGCCCAGGGAGGCTGAGGAAGAGGGGCCGGGCAGCCTTTCGGAGCCCCCTGCTGCCTTGGGGACCTCAGTGAAGAAGCGCTACCCCACTGTGCATGAGATTGAGGTGATTGGCGGCTACCTGGCTCTGCAGAAGTCCTGTCTCACCAAGGCCGGCTCTTCAAGAAAGAAGGTCAGTGGTGGCAAGTCACGGAGCTGTGGGTATAGCATGTGCCTTGTTCCCAGGACACCTGGCCTGGGTGTGGGATGGCTTCTACGTGGACCAGAGGAGAGCTGGAGCTGGGTGGCTGTGTAAGCTCCAGGAGAGGTCAAGCTGGGGGGGAATCCCTGGCCTGGGTTCCAGCGGAACTCTAATGACCCTGGCGCTGCGGGGACGGCTTGCTTGCTCTGTACCTTGAAAAGCTGGTGGGGAGGGTCAGTTCAGCCAGGGCCTCGTCTGCTTGTTGGTTCTTGTGGCTCTATCTGGAATTGGCTGGGCAGGACTGGCCCTTTGTAGGTCCCGCTCTTGGCTCCACCCCAGCCTGGCTTTGAAGGGTGGCCTGGCATATTCTTCTGGAGTCCTGGCCTATGCACGTAGCAGGTGCCAGGATGGAAGTGGAAAGGGGCAGGAGACTTTTGATTTGGGTGGGGTCGGATACATTTTGTCAGCTCTGCAGAAGGCATTCTGGCCTGGAGCTTAACAGGACTTGGCTTCGCGTGAGTGTTTATTGAGCTCCTAGTGTGTGGCAGGCCTGGGGTGTGATGCTGGGGAGCGATGAAGACGCTCCCCTCACTGGGGAGGAGAGACTGAGGATGGAGAGAGACCCAGGTGCAGGGCCAGGAGCCTCTTGGAGCCTCACTCTCCTGGCAGCGCTGCTTGGTGGCCTGGAACCCTCTGGGCACGAGGAGACGTTCCTCAGATTCTTCCTGGTCATTCTAGCACCTAGCACCCGTGTCTGGCCCTGGGGCAAATTCCAATGCCATCCCCACATGACTCCGGGCGCGCTGGGCGGACGCACCCTTTCCCGGAACCGCGATGGTGTCTGGCAGGCTTCTCCTTTGCCTGCTGGTGTCTTGGCTCATCCCTGAGGCCACCTCTGCCCCAGCCTCAGTTTCCTTGGGGCCATGGGAGACGGTGATGTGCCTTGCGTCACCGGAGCCGCCTTACCCACAGTACCGCTGGCACTGTCTAATTAGATGCGGCATCTCTTCTCTCTTTGCTTCCTTTGATTTCCTGCCTCGGGGTTGGCCTTGGCACTGTCCTTCCTCCCTGCGTCGTCCTCTCCTTCTCGAGCGGCTCCATCTGCCGGGCCAGGCATACACACCCGTCGCCTGCAGCGCTTCTGGTGCGCCCCCAACCCCCGCCTGTCCTGCTCGTCTGACCTTGCCTCACCCTCTACTCAGTGCTGCGGTCATCCAGTAGCCATGGTCACCAGCCCAACCCCCATGCTTGCCCTCTCCACCTTGTCTGCTCCTTCTCCTGCTTCCTGACCCTTGACCCCAGCTGCTCTGGGAGGCATCCTTTCCCACGCTAGCCTGGGGCGGTGGAGGTGACAGAAGCCCCCTGCTTTGTAGACAGAGGATACTGAGGCCGGTGGAGGTCACGGAGCTCGTGGGGCGGGAGCCAAGTGCGGCATGCTGTTGGAGCCCCTGTCCTAACCCGGCTGCCCTTATTCTGGGAGCCTGGCTGCAGCCCGAGCCTAGTCACTCTGTCCCCAGCTGGGGGCGGAGCCGTGGGGGTCTCTTGGGGCTTGGTTGGAGTGAGAAGGGGTGGGGGCCTGAGGGCCTCTCGAGGCAGGAACAAGTGGTGGGAGGGAAGCAGGCCCTGGCCCAGCCTGGCTCTCGGGTCAGCCTGGCCCCCATCTCCGTGCCAGGCTGAGGGGTTGGGGGTCCAGATGGATGGTTCCTGGCATAGCCGAGTGGCCTGGCTGGGGCCGTGCCAGAGCAGCACGACCTGCTGGGGGTGATCTTCTGCCTGGGCATGCACTAGCTGCCCCGTCGAGGAAGAGCCAGAACGCCGGTCGGGTGAGACAGAGGCATGGGGGGCTGCCCGGCCCTTCAGAATGACCTTGGGCTACCCCTGGCTTTATCCACCCGTCGTCCCACTTGGCTGCTGCTCCTGGGCCTTGTCCTCGCCCAGCCCACTCCAGCCAGCCTGTGGTTTCTATCGTTGTCCGGCTGCCCCCGCCCTGCGTTCCAGGGATGTGGTGGCCTGGAGGCCTGCAGGACCTTGGGGACCTCCCAGGGCAGGGGTCCTGGTGCCTTTTCCAGGGGGCAAGTGAAGTGCAGCTCTTGACGGCGTGGAGCCTGCCCCCGGGTTGTCACCTCTCCGGTGCAGGGTGCTGTGCTCTCACCTGGCCTTGGAGGGCGGCAGCCCTGGCCCGGGTAGTGGGCGCCCAGCCGGCCGGCACGCGTCCCCACTTAGTTACCTCTTGGCGGAATCACAGATGCTCTCTCTCTCTGTCCCTTGCTGGCCCAGCCGACCGCTGCAGGCCGTCGCGGGCACACCCCCTCTCGCCCCCGCCCCTGCCCCCAGGCTGTCCCAGTGGGTGGGGCCGGCCTGCAGCTCTGCACACCTGCCTCCCGGGGGGTCGGCGCTGTGGGCCTCTCCCCTTTGTGAGGTGCCAGCTGGCTGGGCTCCTGCCTGTCTGGCAGCTCCTTCCCCTCCCCTTTGCCCTCCTCACTTTCTAACCCGCTGATCCCCTGCCCAGCCCGAGCGTGCCACGTCCCCACGCCCCCACCCTCGCCTGCCGCGTAGCAGCCACCCTCACCCCGACCCGAGCGGTCCTCAGATCCGAGGCGCCGCTGCCCTGGGGGCCTGCTCCTCCACCCGCTCTTCCGCTGGCGGGCGCGGCCTCTCCTTTCATCCGCTCTCCCTGCAGGTGGTCTTTTTGGACCCCGGGGACCACTGGAATAGGCCTGAACCCTCCTCCACTCAGCTTCCCCACTGGTGGGGGCGGGGGGAGGCTGCCCTTGACTCAGGGCGTCCCTGTGTGGCCCCCGGAGTTCGGGCTGAGTGGGGGATGGCGCGTGCTGGGGACCGTGGTGTGGGGCGGGTGCTAACCCCAGGCCGGGGCGGCCCCAGCCCAGCCCCCAGCCCAGACTGCAGGGTGGACACCCTTCAGTAACCCGAGCTGGGCGTGCCGGGCAGGGTGGGGTGAGGGGACAAAGGGCAGGAAGTGGGCCGAGCCAGGACCCACCTGCTGGCTGCACAGTGCAGCGGGCAAAGTCCCTGAGCCCGGTGATCAGGTGTGTGCAAGTGCCAGCCCCTGGCTGTGCCCCCCGCCGGTTCCGTCTGCCCGGGGTCTGGAGGCTGCCCCCCGCCGCCCGGGCAGTATGAGTCACGTGGTGTCCTGTGACCCGCAGACCCGCACTCACGAGGAGCCTGGAGACTGAAGGCGAGGCGGGACGTGACCGGAGCCCCGGGCCCCAGCTGGGCGCCGCCAGGCCTGTGAGCCCCGCCCCTGCCTGGCCAGGCCGTGCCAGGCTCGGCTCGGGGCCTGCTTGCACCCAGCCCCCTCGGTCTCCCCGCTCAGAATTGGTCATGCGGACTAACGAGGGCGTGCTGATCCGCTGGGCCCTGGCACCTGGCCCTTCCCTGTCTCCAGTGGTGGGGGATGGGCCCAGAGGGCTCAGGGTCATCGGGGACAATGCTGCGTACCCAGGAGCACCGTTCGCTGCGGGGCCCACGATTGGGCCCCTGTGCTGGCAGCCCCATTCTGCCTTGGGCTCCTCCTGGGGTCTCTGGCCCCAGGTCTCAGGGAGCCAGTCTCAGGGGGCCCAGGTGACTCCATCCCCATAGGGGCCACAGGATCACCCCACACAGCTGCCCAGGTGGGATGCCCTGAGTCCAGGGCAGCCCCCAGTCCAGGGCAGGCCCCCTGCCAGTGGGGAAGCTGAGTGGAGGAGGGTCCAGGCCTGCTCCAGTGGTCCCTGGGCAGTGGGCAGGCACCTGTGGGCTCTGGTGGTTACCCCGTGCCAGGCCTCTGCTCTGTCTGGCCTCCGGGGGCGGGGGGCGGGGGCAGCTGGAGGTCCGGGTGGGGCCCACGCGGGGACAGTCTCGAACATCTCCATCCTGGTTTGATCCATCTTTGGGGGTCGTCTGCCCATCTGCTTGCGTCCCTGAGTGCTTGTCTGGGCGGACAGCCAGGGCGAGGGCAGCAGCGACAGGGCTCGGGACCTGCCCAGCAAGTGCCTGTGTGGGCCGTGCCGGGACGGGCAAGTCCAGGAGCTCGGGGGGCGGGCGGGGATGCCACGGCTGTGCGTGCGGGGCTGTGTGTGCCCGTGGGGCGTTGGGAGGAGTGCGTGGCGCTCCTCTCTGGACGCTGGCTCGGCAGGGCAGTGCCTCCCACTCCTGGCCGGCCCTGCACACGTTACCAAGGCCGGGGTCCCTCCGCTGCCCAGGGCTGCAAGCCCGGCCCTTCTGCGAGGCCCCTCCCCGTCCTGCTGCCCCCAGGCCCCAAGGTTCTCTGCCTGGGGGCCCGACTCCCGCCTCTGGCTCTTTCCACGGGAAGAGGAGGAACTTGAGCTGGCTGCGGTGTCCTGTGCCCTGGAGTTTAATATTTCGAGCTCCAGCAGGGCTGCTCCCATCTGCTGCAGGCGGGCAGCTCTCGTATTCATTACCGCCCGGCCAGGCCCGGCCGAGCCCTGCTGAGCAGGCCTTGGGGGACGCGCGGCTCTTGTGGGGAGCCTAGTCCCGGGTCTCGGAGGGGGAGGATCCTGACCCCCAGTGCTCAAGTCCTACCAGTGCCTGTCCCCATAGCCTCTCAGAACCGGCAGCCTAGTCTGGGTCCTGAGACCTTTGGGAGAGGAGAAGATTTGCCGCGCATGAAATTCTGGAGCCTGCAGAGTGGGCAGGGTGGACGTGGGCCATGTGGGCAGTCCGAGTGGGAGGAAAGGGTCACTGACCCCCACTCGGTGCAGCCTCGGACTACCTCTGACTCAGTCTGCAAAGTGGGTGATAGCACCTGGTGCCACTTTCCCGGGGCTGGCACGTGGCAGCCGCCCGGCTTCCATGCGGGACCTCAGGGGCCTGGCTTTGGGTGTGCTGGGCCCTTTCCCAACAGTGGTGGTCCGTGCCGAGCTGGGCGGGCAGGATCACCCGGGTGCCTGGCGAGCTGGGGCGTGAACTCAGCCCTGGAGAGAGGCACCAGCCAACAGGAGGGGCTGCTGGAAGCGTAGATGTGGGCTCCCCAAGTGCAGCCTCACCTGGACCTTGCTCCTGCCGGGGAGCCTCTGGCTGAGAGATGTGGCTGGTGCCCTGCTCCCCTGAGAAGGCAGACCTGCAACCCTGGGAACTGCCTTAGAGGCTTCTGGAGACCCTGAGGCTTTGGGCTCCTGGTGCTGGCTGGGGTCTGGCCCTTGGGAGGGGAGGGGGGGGGGTCACTTGGGATGCGGTAATCCTGGGGTGGGGTGGGGAGGGGAGGGGATGGGTGAGGCCTGGGCTGCAGGTGTTTGGACACTCTGAGCCTGCAGGGTCCAGGTGGAGGGGACTTCTCTGATGAGGGGCAGCCCCCCACTTCTCAGAACCTTTGAAGGGCCAGCGGAGTGTTGGGCTCTGGTCTGACACCCGCATTGTACCCGCTCAGTCCAGCTGGAGGAGCCCTGTGGCTGTGGGAACAGCACTCTCACTGACGTGCCTCCTGCCCTAGATGAAGATCTCCTTCAACGACAAGAGTCTGCAGACTACGTTTGAGTACCCCCCCGAGAGCTCCTTGCAGGAGGAAGAGGCAGAGGCCGAGAGGGGGAGAGAGGAAGAGGCGAAGAACGAGGAGGAGGAGGAGGAGGAGGAGGAGGAGGAGGAGGGGGAGGAGGAGGAGGAGGGGTCCGGCTCAGACACGGCGGCGGAGAAGCCCTTCGTGCTCTTCCTGCCCCGAGCCACGTTCGTGAACAGCGTGGGCCCCGAGAGCCCTCGGCTGCCGGACGGCAGCTCCGGTGAGTGCCCGCCTGTGGGGATGGGCAGCCCAGGGGGTGGCCCGGGCCACATGACCATGCAGCTGCACGTCCACCCGTGTGCCTGTCGGCCCGCAGGCCTGTCCAGCTACACTCCGAAGCACTCCGTGGCCTTCAGCAAGTGGCAGGAGCGGGCGCTGGAGCATGCTCCGAGCACGGAGGAGCCCCCGTCCAAGGAGGTCATGGTGAGCGGGGTGGGGCAGGCGGGCGGACGCCCAGGGGAGTGGGGTGCGGCGGGGTGGGGGGTGGGGCTCTAACTCCCGGACAAGCCCCATCGACCGCCTCTGTGCCCCTCCATCAGCTCACCCCTGCCGGTCAGAATGACCTCGCAGACTTCCGAAGCGAGCCAGCCCTCTACTTCTGAGCCCCGCCCTACCAGGACGACGAAGGCTGAGCCCCAGGTGCCCGGGAGCTGCACCCCTTCTGCCCCACCAGGCCTGCCCTCCCACATCCCACTCTCCCTCCCTGGGGCCTCCCAAGTAGGCTGGTACTCGAGGCCTGAGCCTGGGGCACCCGGGATTCACTCCGACCCCGGCTCGGGGGCACTGCCTGTGGGGGAGGGGTGGTGTCCCGCTGTATGCCATGCCCAGCAGCTGTCGGGTGCGTCTGGGGTGGGGGCTGACGGGACCCTGACACCACCCCCCAGCCCACACTCCCCACGTCAGCCACTCCGTTTCTGATGAACGGCAGGTCTTTTCCCGGCTCTGATGATGGACTCAATAAACAGCCCTGAACGAGGCCGCCTCTACCTTCCTTCCGTGGTCCTCGGCTGGAAAAAGGGGGAGCGGGGCTGGGGTCTGCAGGGCTACGCTGAGGCACTGGCAGTGGGGAGGCGGCCACCCACCCAGGGTGCGATGCAGGCCCAGCTTGGGTTTCTGTGCCCGGGGGAGGCCGTCCCGGGTGGCACCCCAGGCTCTTTCCCCACCCCTGTGGCCCTAGTTGCCCTGCTCCTCCTCCCAGCCACCCCCTTGGTGGGGAGAGGGACTTGCCCGTGCCCACCCTGTGAGCACCCCCCGTCTCACAAGGGGGCTCTCCTTGCCTCCCAGAAGCGGCTCAGCGGGAGTTATGGGGGGAGGTGGGACGCCAGGTAAGCTCTCTGCGATCTGGAACTCTCTGTGGGCCCGGGGGGTTGCTGCAGCTGTCGGGGCCGAAGTGGTTTCCCTGAAGGGCCAGAGCCTGGGGGTGGACAAAGTGCAGGGCAGGTGGTGGGCAGAGCCTCGGGGATCTTGCCTCCTGTTTGGATTGGAAGGTTCCCTGACCCACCAGGGGCTGCAGGAAGGCTGGGGCAGGCAGACCACTCCCCTGGGGTAATGTCAGCAGGGGATCTGATGGATCTGGAAAGGTGACAGAGGACAGAGCTGCCCACTAGGGAGCGGCTCCTGGCTGGGCTGACTGCCTGTGCCGAGACAGGCCGTTCACAGTCCTGGCATCAGGCGCAAGTCTTTTCCTCTTGGAGCATCAAGCCCACGGGAAGTGCCACCTGGCCAAGCTTGGGAGGGAGGAAGGCGTTTTCTTGGGAATGGTGGGCCGAGGTTTCTGCAGACCTTCTCAACCAATACATGCTTCCCAACCCCCCTATCCCCCACAGACAGCAATTGCAGGGACCCCACGGGGGCTGACAGGCCAAGGCAGATGGACCCATGGAGGACTTGGGATGGAAGGCAGGGCCCTGGGCTGCATGGGAGACTGGCCTGTGACCAGAGAGTGGGAGCAGGGGTGCTGCTGTCCGGCAGAATCTGGAATCACTGAGCTGGGGTGCAGCCATTCCCAGGGGACCTGAGCACAGGAGGAGCGTCTCCTTGGGCCAAGCCTTATGCTAGAAACCAGGACCAGTGGCCCTGATGGGAGAGATGGGTGACGGGGGTCACATGAAATGCTTAGGGGCACCCTTAACTCTGAACGCAAGGCTGGTCACAGGGAAAGCCATCCCTTCACGGAGGAGCCGTGTTACAACTGGGCAAGGGTTCGTATTTTGACTCCAGGGGGGCCCGGCAGCCCCACACTCCTGACACAGCAGGCTGACGTGGATCTTTGCAAAGACAATCTTTACTGACAGTCCCAGGCCCCAGGCAAGCTCTGAGGTGAAGGAGGGCGCCAGCCCCTCCCGCACTTGCCTGGGCACCTGCGGGCCGAGGGAGGGGTGACAGGACTCCCAAGGTGCTGAAACCAGAAGCGGGTCTTCCCCACAGCCCCAGGCTGGTGTGGAGGCCTCAGTGGGACCCTGAGTAGAGCTGCCCTCCCCAGCGCCTGTGTGAGCTCAGAGCCAGGATCCCCACCTGGTGGGCTACGCTCAGGTCTTTCCTGTCACCCAGAGACAGTGAAGGTTGGCAGTTGCCTCTCTTGGCACCCAAAACAACGAAAGGAAAAAGCTGCTGCCGTGAAGAACAAAGATGCTTTGAAGACACACCTGCCGGGGGCAGAGCCGTGGAGGGGCGCAGGCGCAGGGGAGGCAGGCCCTCTGCTGGCGGCCTCATCAGCTGCCCTCGCCTCCGCTGCTCCTCTGCTCGGGGGCTGCGGCCTTGGTCAGGTTCCCCGCTTCCCTCTTCAGGACGCTAAGCAGAGTCTGCGAGCTCTCCAGGATCTGCGAACAGAGACGCCAGCCGGTTAGCACCAATCCTCCTGTTGGAAAGCTCCCACGGCCCAGCCCCGCTCCCGGGCCAGGGCCATTCTCCCCTCCGAGTGTGGCCCAGAGCCCCTTCCTCACACCCCTGGGAAGCCAGGCCGAGGTCGGCTCTGGCTCCTGCTGCGCTCTGCCGCTCAGTCCGGAAGCCGCTACGCGATGAGCATGGTGCCAACGACAGGACCCAGGTCGCTCTGAGCGCCGTATTGTCACCACGGGGGGCCTACAGCCTGTCTAGGCACTCCTGGGCCAAAAACCCTTGACGGGCTCGGCCCAGCACGCGGGCCCCCGAGCCCCACCTTGAGGTAGGCTGCCTCCGTCTCCGCGATGGTCCGATCGAACTCATTCCGAGAGGCTATCTTGCGAGCCAGGTTCTCGTTGACTCGGGCCAGCTTCTCCGTCAGCTGCCTCACCTCATTCTGCAGCCGCTGCTTCTCCTCCTCTTCCTGCTGGATCTGCCGGCACAACTCTTCCCGCTTCTGACACAGCTCCTCGATGCCTAGGGTGTGCCGAGAGAGACAGGCGCAGTGGGCCCGGGGCAGGAAGGAGAGCACCGCCCCTCCAGCTCTGGAGCCCCCTGCTCTGGAGGAGAGAAGGCTAGTGGATAGTGAAGGACCCGGGTGCCGGATGGGTCACCTTTCGCCCGAGCCAGGCCAAGATCCTGCGTCCCAGGAGCCTCAGAGTGAAAGAAAGCACCGCGCGAGGCTCGAGGCGCGAGGCCGGGAGGCCGTGCGTACTCAAGCCCATCGTCCTCTGCTCACTCCACAGATACCTAGCCCTCGGGGCGGGCCACAGCGCGGCTGTGCGCTGGGCAGGTTCGCAGGCGTCCGCGCCGCCCCGGCCCGGAAAGCCGCGCACGGACCGTACAACACGCTCGGCCGCGCGCTGCGGGCCAGCTACTGCCCGGGACCGCAGGCCGGCGAGCCCCACGCCCTCCCAGCCTGCCCGGCGGGCCCCACCGCTCGGCCGCTCACACTTGACCAGCTCGTTGTTGTAGTTCTGCAGCGCCGCGCCCTGCTGGGTCATGGTCGCCGCCGGGGGTGCCGGCCGCTCCAACCGCCGTTACAGCATCCGGCCCCGCGCCTGCGCACTGCCTACAGAGGCGAGTCCACGGCGCACGTCACCGCCGCGCGCCTCTCGTTTGCGTCATCGCCGCGCGCCGCGCCCCCCGCCGGCGGCTCTAGGAGCTGGTGGGCGCAGATGGCGGCGGCGGAAGCGGCGGCGCACGAAGACCCCGGGCCTGCCCAAGAGCTGCTGGTGGCCTGGAATACCGTGAGCACCGGACTGGTGCCGCCGGCCGCTCTGGGACTGGTGAGGCCCGAGGAGAGGGCGGCGGGCCCGTGCGGGGTTCCCGGGACCCTGCGCGTCCACTCTCGGGTTCCTACGGATCTCTCCGCCCGCTTCTGTCCAGCTTGTTTCCCCCAGAGTCCTTTCTTGTTCCGCAGCCTGTCCCTAAGCGTGTGCCCTGCATCCGTGCGACGAAGGGCAGCGGGGTTTCCGTAGCCTCCCCTGGGCTTTGTCCCTTTCCTGCCTCTCTCCATCTGTCATTGCTCTCTCCACTTCTGCGCTGAGTTCTCTTCTTACAGTTTTCTGTACTCCAGGCATCCTCCCGGACCAGCGGTGCGGTCCCTCCAAAGGAGGAGGAGCTCCGGGCGGCGGTGGAGGTTCTCAGGGGCTACGGTCTGCACTCGGTCCTGGAGGAGTGGTTCGCAGAGGTGCTGCAGAACGACCTGCAGGCTAACATATCCCTCGAGTTCTGGACTGCCGTCTCCCAACGTGAGAACTGTGCAGACGAGCCCCAGAGTCTTCTGCTGCTTCTTGATGCTTTCGGGCTCCTGGAGAGCCGCCTGGATCCCTACCTGCGCAGTCTAGAGCTCCTGGAGAAATGGACTCGTCTGGGCTTGCTCATGGGCACCGGTGCTCAGGGGCTTCGGGAAAAGGTTCATACCACGTTGCGGGGCGTCTTGTTCTTTTCCACTCCCAGGACTTTTCAGGACATGATCCAGCGCCTCTATGGGCGCTTCTTGAGAGTTTACATGCAGAGTAAGAGAAAAGGAGAAGGAGGAACCGACCCCGAACTGGAGGGGGAATTGGACAGCAGATACGCCCGCCGCCGGTACTACCGCCTTTTGCAGAGCCCACTCTGTGCGGGATGTGGCAGTGACAAGCAGCAGTGCTGGTGCCGCCAGGCACTGGAGCAGTTCCACCAGCTCAGCCAAGTCCTGTGAGTACTTGTGCCTGCGTGGCCGTGCCCCTGTTCCTCCTGGCTCCTGCTTGCCCCTCTGGGTCCAGCTGGCCCCTGCAGAGAGCTGCTGAGCTGGCTGGGGGGTCTCTGCCACCTGTCCTGGTAGCCAAAGAGAGGGTCCCCAGGGTCCGTGTGTTGTGAGTTTATACCTTTCGCTCTGGACACAGGTGCATCTGTCACTCGCTTTAGCTCAGGGTTTCACACTTTGCTTATGTTAAGATTCCACGTGATTCTGAATTTTCTGGGCTGTGCAGAATTTTGCTGTGCTGTTTGTAGGCTCTCAGGAGAGGAACGATGTTTATCCTATGGTTGCAAAAAGTGTGATTGCTCTTTCTCGTTTCTAGAACAAGTCAGAGATTAGACCAACGTGCTGGCCAAACTGATTGCCCTTCTGGTCTCTCGAGGAGGGAAGGATCTTGTTGTTAGAGCCAGGTCCTGTCACGTGGTCTCTCCACTCTCTGTGGTCACTTATGATGAATTTGTCACTTTGAGTGAAGTGGCAGCGGTGCAGCTGTTAGAGAGTCTCTTAGCTGGCCTGAGGGTGTGGCCTGATCCACAGAAGCTTCGTTCTCTCAGGAGCTTTTGTCCTCATAGATCGGCATCTGCACCAAGGAGCACAGACAGCTGCGTCTGTGTTTGTGAGGCAGGGTAGTGACGTATTTAGCTGTTGTCTCAGGGCCGATTCTGGGAGCTGAGCCTTGGCCCCAGTAGCCAGACATGCTGATCACATGGGGAAGGCCAGTGTCCCGGCCTGGGCGGAGAGGCCAGCTGGGGAGGGCGGGCGGTCACTGGCCAGTGCTTGTCCTCACAGCAGCTTTTCCTCGAAGCCTCTGGTGCAGTTGTGCCCCCGACGGGAGAGCTGTGGGAGGCACGTGCCGGGGTGGGGTTGGGCGCGCGTGCGTGTGCTCTGCGTTCTCCATGGGCGGGGCTCTTCTCCAGACACAGGCTTAGTCTGCTGGAGCGGGTCAGTGCCGAGGCTGTGACCACCACCCTGCACCAAGTGACCCGGGAGAGGATGGAGGACCGCTGCCGGGGCGAGTATGAGCGCTCCTTCCTGCGTGAGTTCCACAAGGTGAGGACCCCCCGCGGGCTGTGTCCTTGTGGACTAGAGGTTTCTGGCAAAACTGACACCTCGGTTTTAGAAATGGCCAGAGCGTGAAGAGCCGGGTGCGTCAGGACGTTGCTGGTGATCGAAGTCGTCTTGGTGCTGGGTGGAGACCCGTCATTCTGGGCCCATCCCGGTAATAGCAAGGAAGACCCTGTGACACGCTTAGTGAGGTCTGCGCAGGGCCGCGTGGCTAGAGGCCATGCCAAGGTCTGGGGGACCCCAGTGGGGGGCCTCGGGGGCATCCACGCTGTCGGGACGTGGTCTGGGATCTGCTCCGGGCTGCACAGAGTTGAGGAGGAGCCGCACCGAGCCACGGGGCCCAGTCTGCTCCCCCCGGCTGCTCCTGCGTGTCTGTCTCCTGAGGACGCACGTAGGCTGCGGGGGGGAGGGGTGGCGTGCAAGTGTCCCTGCCACGGGGCGGGGCGGGGGTGAAGCTGGAGGTCTGGCGGGTAGCTGTGCCGTCCCCAGGCGGCACATCGTCCGGGTGGTCTTTCTGGCGGCCGGGCGGCCGTGGGAAGACATGTACGCGCCGGGTCCGTGTGGTAGGGTGAGCCGTGGAGTTACCGTGCACGGGCTCAGAAGTGTTCCCGCCAGGGGCTGCGGGTCGTGCGTGGGGGGGTCTTGTTGTTCCTGGGGCCGCCGGGGTGTGTCCGTCCGCGCAGACGTAGCGCCCTGCGTCAGAGCCAGTGTTGCTGGGGGTGAGCACGGGTGCTGGTGTGTGTGGAAGGGGCCTGGGTGTGTGTTGATGGAGGCCCTGGGAGGCCTCCTTTGGGCCCCTCGTCCTGCTGATTCTAATGTGCTCCTGGTCTTCAGAGTAGGTGGCCTTGGGGGCTCCCAGGGCCCAGCCAGAGGAGCGGGTAGCTGTGTGGCTTCTCCTCGTCTCTGTTCTGGGCTTGGCCCCGAGTCCCACACTTGTGTCCTCCCGACAGTGGATTGAGAGGGTGGTCGGCTGGCTGGGCAAGGTGTTCCTGCAGGACGGCCCCAGCAGGCCTGCGTCCCCAGAGGCTGGGAGCACCCTGCGCCGGTGGCGCTGCCACGTGCAGAGGTTCTTCTATCGCATCTACGCTAGCCTGCGCATCGAGGAGCTCTTCAGCATCATCCGAGGTTGGCCCCGCCTGCCAGGGAGCCATCTTCCTATGCCCCTGCCCTTCAGCTCATTGAGGGTGGGGCGGCGGGCATATCTGGGACCACCGTGTCTCGAGCAGAGCCGGGCCCTTCGCGCACAGTGTGTACTCGCCACACGCGCACGTGCCAGGACCAGCCTCTCCCTGCAGACTTCCCGGACTCCCGGCCAGCCGTGGAAGACCTCAAGTACTGCCTGGAGAGGACCGACCAGAGGCCGCAGCTTCTTGTGTCCCTCAAGGCTGCCCTGGAGACGCGACTCCTCCACCCAGGTGCTGCCGGGCGACGCCCACCTGCCATTCACCCTCAGGGCCCGGATCTGGAAGCCCAGGCCTGGGGCCTGTGGAGGGAGTGGGTTAAGAGGCAGTTTTGTGTGGTCCCTTTAGAACAGACCCCACTTTGCAAGGGGAGAAAGCAAGTGAGTGCAGGGGTAGGGGAGGGGACAGCTCCATGCAGATCACACGGGTCTCCTGGGGGTGAGGCGGGACCCGCGGGTCACCTGACCAGGGTGGCTGCCTCCGCGTCCCTGTGTTGCCCGGGCCCTTCTGTGATGGGGCTCTCCCATCCCGGCCGTAGGCGTGAATACGTGTGACATCATCACCCTGTACATCTCCGCCATCAAGGCGCTGCGTGTGCTGGATCCCTCCATGGTTGTCCTGGAGGTGGCCTGTGAGCCCATTCGCCGCTACCTGAGGTGAGCACCCGGGGCCGACTCCAGGAAGCTGCTCAGAGCCCCCAGCCCCACTCGTGCAGGTGCACTCCCCGTGGGTCTTGCTGGAGCCACAGGGATGTGGTCTTTGGGGAGCCAGGGATGCTGCACCTCCCCTCCCGGGCTGGGCGGCTCAGGCTGGGGCTCCTTGCTTCTGCCGGTGCTGGCTCTCATGCCTGTAGCCCCGGGTCACCAGGCCCGTGTGCAGGCCGGGGGGCCACACCAGCACAGACAGGTGCCCCTGCTTGGCTTTGCCTCCTGCCAGCCTGGCCCCAGGGCTGACGTGAAGGGTGGGGCCTTGTGTTGCTGGCCTTCTACCACGAGGCGCAGAGCCTCTCGGGCTGTCTGCCGGGGAATGTGTTTGAGCAGGCGCCATGCACAGCCACCCAGAAACCCCTAAGGGCACAGTGGAGGCTCGGGGATGGGGCCGGGCAGCGTCTGGAGCCGCCATGACTCAGGCCTGCTGCCTCCTGGCCGTGCGTGGCCTGGCCTTGGCTCTGTCTCGTCATCGCAGCTCCTACTCCTAGAAGATGATTTCGTTTTGGGGGGGCGGGGCGGGGGAGGAAGTCTCCTGGGCTGGCCTTTAGCACGTGACTGACGGCCCCGGCTGCAGGGGTCAGGTGGGGCCCCGTGTTCAGGCGGGACAGGCGGTGAGGGGCTCGTGCCTGGCAGGACGCGGGAGGACACGGTGCGGCAGATCGTGGCAGGGCTGACCGGGGACTCGGATGGGACGGGGGACTTGGCTGTTGAGCTGTCCAAGACGGACCCGGCAAGCCTGGAGACGGGCCAGGACAGCGAGGAGGACTCCGGCGAGCCAGAGGACTGGGTCCCCGACCCCGTGGACGCGGATCCAGGTCAGCACCTGCCGGCCCTGCTGCCAGGCTCTGGATTTCGGGGGGTGGTCCAGTCGGGCAGGCGCTCTGGTCTCCAGTTTGTTGCCGTGTGGGCTCCGGAGCTCCAGGGGATCCGTGGTCAGAGTGTAACCCCGCCTGGTTCCCCGGGGCTCTTCACCTGGCCTGGGTGGCGTCCCCATCCAGACCCGTGGGAGGGTGCCCCGCCTGCCCCACCTGTCTCTGCTGCTTCAGCTGGAGAAGGAGTGGGTTTTCGGCATCCCCACCTCATGGGCGTGGCCAGGCAGGAGCCGCCTGGCACCATGTGTGCCGCCTCCGTGTCTGAGAGGCGCCGGTGGTGCCCGTGCCGTGCAGGGAAGTCTAGCTCTAAGCGGCGCTCCTCGGACATCATCAGCCTTCTGGTCAGCATCTACGGCAGCAAGGACCTCTTCATCAATGAGTACCGCTCACTGCTGGCCGACCGCCTGCTGCACCAGTTCAGCTTCAGCCCCGAGCGGTGAGGCCTGTGAGGTGCCGCTCCGGGTCCCCAGGGAGGCGTGGCCTTCACTGGCAGTGGCTGCTCTCCGTCAGCCCTGGTGCGCGTCGGGGATGCGCTGGGTCCCCGAGGCTGGGCGGGGGCTGACCTGTGCTTGGCCTCTGCTCCTCGGGGGAGGGGGGGGCCTGGGGGCAGCCAGGGAGCCTGGGGCGGTAGGTCCCAGGGCTTCCGGCCCTCCTGGGGTGGCGTGGGCACAGGGCTCCCGCCTCTCCTCCTGGGCTGGGGGCGTCCCTGCTCCGGAGGGGGGGGTGGGGGGGCACTGTCGCTCTGCAGGTGCCGGTTGGGGCGAGGGCACACCCCAGCCCTCAGAGACGCGTCTTTCCAGGGAGATCCGCAACGTGGAGCTGCTGAAGCTGCGCTTCGGCGAGGCCCCGATGCACTTCTGCGAGGTTATGCTCAAGGTGGGCGCCTGGGGCTGCCCGCCACCGCCTGGCCCCTACCCCTGCCGGTCCCGGACCTCCAGGAGGCCCCGTCTCCCCCGCAGGACATGGCGGACTCGCGCCGCATCAATGCCAACATCCGCGAGGAGGACGAGAAGCGGCCCGCAGAGGAGCAGCCGCCGTTCGGGGTCTATGCCGTCATCCTCTCCAGCGAGTTCTGGCCGCCCTTCAAGGATGAGAAGCTGGAGGTTCCTGAGGACATCAGGGAGGCCCTGGAGGTCTACTGCAGGAAGTACGAGAAGCTGAAGGTATGGCCGCGCCGCCGGGACCCTGGCACCTCGGACGAGTCCCTCCGCGTCTGCGCCCTGCGCTCAGCATCCTCCCCTCCCCTCCTGGGAGCCTGTCTGTGCAGCTGTGCACGCTCTCTGCGCGCCCTCCTGTGCCCGCAAGGCGCTGGGAGCGGGCGTGCCCCTGGGCCGCCTCTTCCACCGTCCACCCCCTTGGCCTCAGAACCAGGGGCTGGGCTGCAGTGATCGCCCCAGGGGGAGTCGGGGGCTCTGTCTCCTCCATGGGCGTCTCCAGGGAGTCTCCAGGTTGCTTTTGAGGTGTTTGACCTCTATGATCCTCCGCCATCCTGCCCCTCCCTGGCTTGTTTTCCTGGAAGCTGCTTTCTGGAGTGCCAGGGCACTTGGGGACCCAGACCATGCTGTCTGCTGTCAGGTCCCTGGGGCCGCAGGGCTTGGCAAGAAGACCGGGGTGTGAGGGCTGGTCAGGAGGCCGGGGGCCAGGTGTGGCCGATCGGCAGAGCTTATCGCTCGTCCCCTCCAGTCCCGGCGTTGGGAGTCCGGGTGAGAGGTGTGGGCAGGCCAGGGTCCGTGGCACGGAGGACCCTTCTTCCAGGTGATGGTTCAGGGGAGCCGTGTTGGGAGAGAGGAGGGAGTTGGGACACCTGTCCCAGGTTCCAGGGGACAGGTGGAGAAGTGGGTCTGGGGTGTTCAGTCTGATGAGTGGGGTGTGGGGACTGAGAGGCCACCGGCCGGAGGAGACGCCAGGCACCCAAGCAGAGGACAGGGCCGCAGGTGTCCAGGGTGCAGACCCTGAGCCCTGGAGGGACCTGGGACACCCCTGGAGGTGGGAGCCCTCAGGACAGAGCCCCAGGAGGGCGGCAGGTGGGGCCGGGCCGGGCCCCTTCCTGCCCCTGCGTGGGGCCTTGGTGCTGCCCCCCACCCCCGTCAAGGACGTCCACGTGGCCCGCCCGTGTGCTCGGCATCCTCCCCTGCTGCTCTGGCTGCCCTGCCGGCCTCTGCGCCGCAGCTCTCTTTCCTGGAGAGGCCCCGCCGGCTTCCTCCGGAGTTCCCCCCGTGGCCTGGGGGTGGCTCAGGCATGTCCTCCGTCTCAGGCCCGTGTACCCGGCGTGACGGCGCTGGAGCGGCCGGGCGGGCCCCCGGTCTGTGCCAAGAGGTCAGGCCCGTGGCCACAGTGCCTTTGCCTCCCGCCAGCCGGGCTCCTGGCCCGAGGACTGCGCTGGGCACGTGGTGGTGGCTGCGCCTGTGCCATCTGCTGCTGGGCCTCGCGTGTGCCCGCTGCAGGCTGGAGTGGTTGTAAAGGTCGTGGCCTTGGAGCCAGAGTGCGTGCTTATGAGCTTGGCCAGCCGCCAGCTTTAGAGAGGTTAGCTGTCGTCCCCCCTTCAGAGCTGGGGGCGTGAACAAGGACTCAGAGCAGCACTTAGCCCAGAGTGACCAGTGTCCCCCGGCCCGGCCCTAACAAAGTACCCCAGACAGGGGCCATCGAGGCATCGGAAATTTATTGTTTCAGTTCTGGCAGCCAGAAGTTCAAAGCCAAGGTGTGGGCAGGGCCGCGCTCCCTCCAAAGGCTCCAGGGGAGGGTCCTCTTGCCTCTTCCAGCTGCTGGGGCTCCAGATGTTGCTTGGCTTGTAGAGGCGTCACTCCGACCCCTGCATCGTGCCCCACGGCCTCTCCCGGTGTCTCTGTGTCCAAATTCCCCTCTTCTTATGGGGACACCAGTCATACTGGATTAAGGGTCCCCCACGCCAGTGTGATCTCACCTTAACTAGCTGCATCTGTAGTGACCCGACTGGCAAATAGGGTTTCATTCTGAGGCACTGAGGGTGAGGACTGTAACATCATTTGTGGAGGTCACAGTTCAACCTGTGAGAGTCTACTCTCTGGCCCCCAAAATTCACGTTCTTCTCACGTGCAAGATACGTTTAGCCACGTCCGGCGTCCCCAAAGTCTTAACCATTCCGGCACCGATTCAAAGTCCCAGATCTCTAAGTCAGGTCAGGGTGAGAGCTGGGGCACGATTCTCCTTCAGCCGTAAACCTATGAATAAATATCTCTCTGCTTCCGAAGGCCAGTGGTGGGACAGGCTTTGGGCAGACACCTGCCCTCCAAAAGGGAGATACTGGAAGGAAGGGAGGGTTCCCAGGCCCTAGGCAAGTCTGAAATCCACTGGAGGAAATTCCACTCCATCTGGCTGGACGCCAGTCTTCTCTGCCCTCGGGGGCAGCCCCACCCTGCCAGGCCAGGCCTCTGCATCACGGCCCTGCCCTCAGAGTCATGCTCTCCCTTTGGCCGTCCCTCCCTTTCCACCCAGGCTGGCATCGTTTCCACTGCTATTAAATTCTCAGGAACCTTGTTGGCCTCCATGCAGTTCTCGGCATCCAGTCTGTGGGCCTGGGGGCTCTCACACCTCTACTGGACCCTCTCTGCCCTGGCTCCTGGGCACTGCTGGTTGGTGCCACCTTGACACAGGTCATCTCTAGGGCCATACGGGCTCTGTCTGCAGAGCACACGGCAAGATGTGCAAACCACCGAGTGCTGCTGGCTCCTTTCTGCTCACCAGGTCCTTCCTCGGTTTTCCCTCTCAATTCATTACAAGCGGTGAGGAGAAAGCCTGCCGCACCTTCCGTACTTTGCTTGGAAATCTCAACCGAACATCCAGGTTCCTCCCTCGCGAGTTCTGCTTTCCACCCAGCAGAGCACGTCTCTGCCGCCGCGTGACGGGTCGCCTTTCCTCCCATCTCCGGTGATGTGTTCCTTGCTTCAACAGGCCTCACTGGAATGGCCTTTCCTGTCTGTGTTTCTACCAATAGCCTCTCCAGGGCAACCCAGGATTTTATGAGCATGCAGCTCAAAACTTTCCCAGTCCTCCCCATCCCCCAACACCACAGCCACGTCCACGTGTTCTAAAAAGGTTATTTGCTACAGCAGCACCTTCCCCTCCGGCTGTATCGCTGTCCCGTGGTGGCTGTAACAAAGTACCGCACACCAGATGCTAAAACAGGAACTTCTCTTAGCTCTGGAGGCCAGGGTGTGAGATGGAGGTGAGGGCCTTCTGGAGGCTGCGGGCGAGTCCTTCCTGCCTCTTCTAGCCTCCAGGGGGGCCTGTGTCGCTCCAGCCTCGCACACCGTCTGCCCTCCCGTGAGGACGCTGATTGAGTTAGATTAGGGTTCACGGTACTCGAGCACAACCTCTTCTTCCCTAACGACCTCTGCAAAGGCCTAGTTTCCAAGTCAGGTCACTTTCTGAGGTCTTGAGGCCAGGACGTGGACGTTTCTCTCAGAGGCACAGGGGCCCTCGCTGTTGGGGGGTGCCGGTTGAGGGGGAGGGGACTGGGGTCCCGCCGTGTGCTGGTTACGTCGCTGCCCGCCAGGGTGGGGGCAGGTCAGGGAGCCCTTCCTCACCCGGTCCCAGGTAGCAAAGCCTTGTCCAGCCAGACCCGCTGGGCGGCCTGTGCTGACCCCAGCCCTCCCCAGGCCATGCGGACGCTCAGCTGGAAGCACACCTTGGGCCTGGTGACCATGGATGTGGAGCTGGCTGACCGTACCCTGTCCGTGGCGGTGACCCCTGTGCAGGCGGTGGTCCTGCTGTACTTCCAGGACCAAGGTGAGCCCCCAGCTGCCCTGCTCTGGCCACGCCCCCCGGGAGGGCACGTTCTGTGTCCACTGGAGGGTGGGTGGAGGGTGGGCGGGACCCAGGCGGCCCAGAGCCACGCGGGCAGTAGGCCCTTCCCTCCCGCCCCGTCCCCCCGCCGGGGCCTGGCTGTGCCGTGAGGGTCCTGCCGATCCTGCCGAGCTGGGCCGACGAGCTGAGGGGGCGCGGCCCCGCCCAGCGTGCCATGTGCTCGGCCGCCCTGCCAACAGCCAGCTGGACCCTGGAGGAGCTGAGCAGGGTGGTGAAGATGCCCGCGGCACTGCTGCGGCGGCGCATGTCGGTGTGGCTGCAGCAGGGCGTGCTGCGAGAGGAGCCGGCCGGCACCTTCTCAGTGGTGGAGGAGGAGCGGCCCCAGGACCGCGACAGCATGGTGCTCCTCGACAGCGACGACGAGAGCGACTCGGGCATGGCCTCGCAGGCCGACCAGAAGGAGGAGGAGCTGCTGGTGCGCCCGGGGCCTAGGCCAGGTGCGGGCGGGTGAGGGGGCCGCCCGAGCGCGGCCTGACCGCCGGCCCCCCGGCCGCTGTGCCCCCAGCTCTTCTGGACGTACATCCAGGCCATGCTGACCAACCTGGAGAGCCTGTCGCTGGAGCGCATCTACAGCATGCTGCGCATGTTCGTGGTCACCGGCCCCGCGCTGGCCGAGATCGACCTGCAGGAGCTCCAGGGCTTCCTGCAGAGGAAGGTGCGCGACCAGCAGCTCGTCTACTCCGCTGGCGTCTACCGCCTGCCCAAGAGCTGCGGCTGAGCCGTCGCCAGGCCCCGCCCCCGGCCCACACCCCGCCCAGCCCCCCGGATGCGAGTAAAGCGGACGGTTCTCCCTCCCTCCCTGTCCTGCTGGCTCTGTGGGCTTCGTGGACACGCGCTCAGGTTCTCCCTCCAGGCCAGCCTCCAACAGAGCCCGGCAGAGCCCGGCGCCCAGGAGTCGGTGGGGAGCTGCACGCCTGTGTTCGGGCTCTAGGCCGGGAGTCCTGGCACGTGGTGTCTCTGGGCCACCGTGGCTGACAGAGGCCCCCGTCACCCTCGTGGCTTGGGCAGGAGCTCACCGGGGGTGGGCTGTCTGGGAGGCGGGCCCTCCTGGGCCGCCCTCCTGAGGGACCTCCAGCTCCAGCCTCACCCCTGGCCTTTGAAAGAAGCCCTCGAGTCCCCCTCTCTCTGCCTGGCATGAGGGTCTGGCGCCCAAGTGCTGGGCAGAGAGCCCCAGGGCTGCTGCTGGGGCCCGGTGGAGGGGGGCGGTGGCGGAGCTCCATCAGAATGCGTGAGGTGGGCTGGTGGCCAGGCAGCCCCTCTGAAGCCAAGAATTTCTCGCGTCTCCAGCATGACGTGCTGCCTGGGATACGCCTAGGCTTGGGCAGCTGCAGTGCCGGGGGCTTCCAAGGAAGTGCTTTCAGAAAGGCGTGTGGTCAGGAGCGCCTGGGGGCCGCGATGTTCCTAGCACAAGACACCGGCCCGTGAATCCAGCCATCCCCAGAGCTGCAGCACAGGGCTGTTGTGTCCGGAGCACAGGGTCCTGTCCAACGCCGGCACTGGGGTCCCCACACTGCCCTTGCTCCCAGGTCCCGGGAGGCGGGGAGGCCGTTAGCTCTGCCAGGTCCGAGGCCTTCAGAGCTGTGCTCGGTGCCGCAGCCTCTGTGGCCCAGACCTTCACTTGTCCAGCGGGAACTGCTCGAGCCTGGTGGCGCTGTCCCCACGGGCAACAAAGCCCCTTTGGAACGAACGTCTCCACTGCCCTGCTCTTCCCCGCGGTGCATTCCCAGGCCTGGAGCCATGCACGCTGCAGCTCCCCACCAGTCTGTGCCCCAGTGCCCCCACTCCTCTCTGTGGCCTGTTCTGCTCGGGGGCTTTTCTTTTTTGTTGTTTCTTGCCTGTGCTGTGCAGTTTTTGGGATCTCAGTTCCCCACCCAGGGATTGAACCCAGGCCCCAGTAGTGAAAGCCCGCAATCCTAACCCTGGACCGCCAGGGAACTCCCTCTAGGGTGTTTCCTTCTTGCTCCACAGGGTGGTGTTTGCTGCGGGCTTTGGAGAGATTAGCTGCATAGCCTTAAGCAGTTTGAGGACTCTTGACAGGCCAGTGGGTCCCCCCCTTGGGCTCCACCTGCTTGGCCCCTCCAAGGCGGGCTGCACTGTGGTCACAAGAGGGGCTTGGGACTTCCCTGGTGGCGCAGTGGTTAGGAATCCGCCTGCCAATGCAGGGGACACGGGTTCGAGCCCTGGTCCGGGAGGATCCCACATGCCACGGAGCAACTAAGCCCGTGCGCCACAACTACTGAGCCTGCGCTCTAGAGCCCGCGAGCCACAACTGCTGAGGCCCTCGCGCCTGGAGCCTGTGCTACGCAACGGGAGAAGCCGCCGCAATGAGAAGGCCCCGCACCGCGACGAAGAGTGGCCCCGGCTCACCGGAACTAGAGAAAGCCTGCACGCAGCGGTGACGACCCAACGCAGCCCAAAATAAATAAAAAGTAATAAAGACACTTAAAGGAAAAAAAGAAGGGGGACTTCCTGCCTGGCACTGGGCTGGGCATGCCTTCGTCATCCTAACCAGGATGCAGACCTGCTGGACCGGCCTGGCAGGGTGGCAGTGCCAGCTGCTGGGCCTGGACACACCTGCTCTGAGTCCCTTTGGACTCGGTTTGTGGATAAGTGTGGTAAAACCCAGCGTCTCAGGTCATAGGAGCACCCAGCAGGTGTAGAGGTGTGCCAGGAGCTGCCACCGGGAGGAGGCACCTGTGTGAGGGTCAGGGAGGTCCCCAGTGACCAGGGGTTGGCTGCGGCCCAGTGGGGTGCCCCCCACCCCCAGTGCCCTGTGGGGTTAGCCGTGGCAGGGGGCAGGTATTTGCTCCTGCTGCCTGGGTTTGCTTGGCAGGTCCTTAGGGGAGGAGGCTGAGGTTAACCCCAGCTGTGCCAGCCTCCTGTGGACAGCGCTTACCTGGTCTGCGAGAGGCCGCACGGGACAGACTGCGGCGGTGGCCGTGAGCTGTAACTGTAATGACACACTTAAGCCGGAGCCCCAGACGCTGTCTGCAGCCATTTCAGAGCCACCTGCTCCTTGAGGGTGTTCTGCGAAACACTGCTGGGGCCCGTATGGGGCGGCGGGTGCGTGTCCACCCCCGGGCCTCCCTTGGTCCCTGCTTGTTCAGTCTTGGGGGGAGGGTGGTGACATCAGTCAGCTGGAGCCCAGGCCCCACCTAAGCTGCCGCAGCCCTTATCCTGACAGAGAAACTGAGGCCCAGGCTTGCCCACTGTGGACCTCTCTGGGTTTCCAGGCCGCTGCCTCTGCGACCCCAGGGGCCCAAGTGCAGCCGCTGCCCCTTTGCCGTGAAGCGCTCCCCTTTCAAGACCACGGCAGCTCCACCACCGCCCCTGCCTCAGATCTGGCCAGGGCACTCCAGTGACTCCCAGGCCCCGGCCGCCCTACCTGCCCTACCCTGGGGCTGCCTGCCCAGGGCTCCTCGAAGCCCAGAGCCCGAGGGCTGTGCCCAAGGCGAGGCCCTGCCCCCACCCTCCCTGCCTCACAGCTCCATTGTGAGGTCAGCGCCTTCCGATGAGTTCTGTCCAGAGGCGTGGACATGGCCCCCCGTCCCCGGCCTGACTCCTGCCTGGTTGGCAGCCCCCTCGGCCTGATCTGTTTGTCCCTTTTGCTCAACCCTGCTGCAGGTGCCTCCTCCTGTTCCCCAACCCTGTCCCCAGCCAGGGCCCCTCCCTGGTCCAGGCAGGCCAGGTGCGCCCGTGTCCTTCTGGTGGCTGCCGGGGGTGGGAGGGCGGGCTTGGGGGTCACCCACTGGGAGGTGACGATGGCCCCTTGGCCCTGGCTCTGCAGCTGGAACCTACTGCGAGTGTAGCTTTGGCCTCAGCCGCGAGGCCCTCATTGCTCTGCTGGCGGTGCTGGCGGGCATCGGCGCCAGCTGCTTCTGCGCTCTCATCATCGTGGCGGTTGGTGTCATTCGAGCCAAGGGGTGCGTGAGCCCCAGGGCCAGGGCGGGCGTGAGGGCTGCGGGGCCAGGCCGTCCCCCTGGGCCCTTGGTCTCGATGGGCGAGGTCACCAGGGACTTGGGAATGGAGTCTCCCAGAATGGGATGCGGAGAGGTGTGAGGGGCCCCGCTGCTCCCAGACTCACGCCTTACCTTTGTTCCCCCCGCCCCTCAGGGAAACATGCCCCGGACACATGGACAGCAGGTGAGTGACCCCGGGGGAGGACCCCCAGGGCGAGCTGTGCCCCTGCTCCCTGACCCCCCGGGAGCTGTGGTTCACAGACACGGCAGGAGCCCTGGGTGCTTGAGGCAGCCTGAGCCCATGCTGATGGCCGCCTGCAGCTAGCCTGACCTGGACCACGCCGTGCAGGTTGGCGGGGTACCTCGGGGCTCAGGAAGATCACATGGACCTGCGCGCGGTGCATGTGGAGTCCCACCTCATGGCCCCTGAAATGGAGGTCTCCATGATGCCGCCCCTGGAAGATCATGGCCTCACGACCATCACCGTGGACTCGACCCTAGAGGAGCTGCCCCCACAACCCCCGCTGCCTGAGTAGGGCTTTGGGCAGCTGGGGGAAGGGGAATTAAACAGTAGTTAGCGGGTCTGCGTTGTCCTCCCTGCTGGCCCCCCTCGGGCCCTTCTGCAGATGCATATTGGGGTGGGGGAGGGGTCTGTACCTACCTGCGTCGCCTCCTGTCTCTTCAGTGGAGTGCCCAGTGCCCATGCTGGGCTCCCGCTGTCCCCTCTGCAGGGCAGGGAGCACACCCCTGGGGTTTCCACTGCCTGCCGTCGCGGCCTCAGCCCAGCTCCTCCCTGCACCTTCCTGCCGCTTTGCCCCATGAAGCAGACAGCCCCCCGCCACCCCCCGTGAGCCCCTTCCCATCCCCCCCACCCCCACTCCCGGAAGATGCCGGGACAGGACCTGCAACTCTGGGGAGTCCAGACAGGAGGACTTGTGACAGGAGGACTTGGGCTGGCGCCCCTGCTCCACCCACACTGTCTCCTTGAAGTTCCGGCAGAGTCCTTGGTGGGCTGGGTGGGGCAGATGTGATGGCCTCCCCTTCCTCAGGGGTGCAGCCCTCCCTCTACCTCACTGCCTGTCCCCTGGGTTCAGGCCCCCATCATGTGCTTGTGCCTCATGGGGATGGGACCATCCCTGGGGGGGGGGGGCTACTGTGTATGTGCACTAGCCATCACTCTGCTGTGAGGAGGAGGTGGAGACTCGGGTGAGGAGCAGGGCTCACTGGGTCCTGTTCCGTGTGTCGCAGCCATGAGTTCAGTAGGGGTGAGGCTGTGGGGGCGACGGTGTGGTCCAGCTGCCCAGGCCTCACCCGGGTGCGGAGCGGTGGACCACGCAAGTGAGGAGGGGGTGGCGTCTTGTCAGTGCTGCTGCTGGCACGGAGCCAAGAGGAGCTCAGCGCTTCAGGACAGGTGGCTGGCAGTGCCGGGCGCTGGCTATGTGCCCAGCCTCGCCCTAGGCGCGGGACCAGCCGTGGGACGGACGGGCTCCCGGGACGCCTGGGCAGCTGGCCTCCTACCGTTGCCCCCATGCGGAGCCCCTCCTTTCTCTCGCGGCGGCCGCCGCCGCTGCTCCTAGTGCTGCTGTCGCCGTGGCCAGTCTGGATCCAGGCGGCCCCCGCAGCCGCCCCCTCGGCAACCCCGGGCGCCCAGGACTGCCCCGAGGCGTGCGCGTGCGCGCCAGAGGGCCTGGCCAACTGCTCCGGGCGCGCGCTGCCCGCCGTGCCAGGGGGCCTGAGCCAGCGCGTGCGCGCGCTGCTGCTGGACCACAACCGCGTGCATGCGCTGCCGCCTGGCGCCTTCGTGGGCGCTGGCACGCTGCTACACCTGGACCTGCGCGAGAACGGACTGCGTTGGGTGCACGCGCGAGCCTTCTGGGGCTTGGGCGCGCTGAAGCAGCTCGACCTCAGCGCCAACCAGCTGGAGGCGCTGCCGCCCGGCGCCTTCGCTCCACTGCGCGCGCTTTGCGTCCTCTCGCTGGCCCGCAACCGGCTGGCGCGTCTAGAGCCCGAGGCGCTGGGCGCGCTCCCGCGGCTGCGCACGACGCTCAGCCTGCAGGACAACGAGCTGCCCGCGCTCCTGGCGGGCCCGCCCGCTCTCCACACGCTGCGGCTGCGCGGCAACTGCTGGGCCTGCGGCTGCGCGCTGCGCCCACTCCGCACCTGGCTGCGCAGGCGCCCGCTGTCCGCGCCAGGTGAGCCCTCGGGGGCGCAGGGGGGGGGGCGCGGGGCGGGCCACTGCCGTCGCCCGACGCCGCTCCCGTGTCCCGCAGAGTCCGAGACGCTGATCTGCGTGTCGCTGGGACGCCTGACGCTCAGCCCCTTGACCGCCTTCTCCGACGCCGCCTTCAGCCACTGCGCGCGGACCCTTTCCGCGCGGGAACTGGCCGTGGTCTACGCGCTCGGGCCCGTCTCCTTCCTCGCTAGCCTGGCCGCCTGCCTGGCGCTGGGCTGCGTGCTCACCGCCTGCCGCGCGCGCCGCCGCCCGCCGCCCCCCGAGGAGTCTGCCGGATCCCGGTGCCGGCATGGCCTCGCCTGCGGCAGTCGCCGCCGCCCAAGCCTGAGCGGGCCGCGGCCGCCCTCGAACCTTCCCCCATCCCCTGCCCTCCTTCACACTCCCTGCAGGCGTCAACAAGCGACACAGATAGAAGTTTTCTTGACATTCCTTTCGGCATCACCACTGCACACACCGGGTGCGGGGGGGGAGGGCGGCGCGCGCCGGGCCCCTGGGGCGGAGGGGCAGCGCGCGGCGGCGCTCGGGCCGCAACGGGGGAAGGCACACGCCTGGATGCAGGAAGGGCTGGGCCTGTACAAGGTGGCGCGCGGGGCTGAGGACAGTCCCTAGCCAGCGTCCGGGGAAGCGCATCCTGGGCTGCGGGCCAGAGGAGGCGAAGAGAAGGCTCAGCCCTCACGGAGTCCGGAGAAGGGGGAGGCAGTGGGGAGCCCGAGCGCGCCCCTGAGAGGCGGCTGCCAGCTGGGGGGTCAGGGTCTGCAGTCCGGGAAGGGCAGGGCCAGCTCAGAGGATGGGGTCAAGCGGAGAAGGGGTGTGGGCAAGAAGGGAGAGGTGGGGGACAAGGCTGTGAGGTGCCGGCGCTGCGGGAGCCGGCCGGGGATCCAGCCAGCCGGGGCCAAGGGCCCCCGTGGTGGCTCTGGTGGTGGCTGGGGAAGGATGGGGCTTCAGTCTCTGCTCCAAGCCCCTCTGCCCGGGGCCAAGTCAGCCCCTCTCCCCACTGCTCAGAGACCCCAGGGCCCTGCCTCTGCCGGAGCGCCCTGCGGCCCTGCCCAGCCAGCTCAGCTCTGACCCGTCCTCGGCAGCTCTGGCCCAGCCTCAGTCCAGCAGGGGCTGCCCGCCAGGCAGCAGGGCAGACGGACGGACGGGAGGCCCAGGGTGGGCAGTCTCTGGCAGGTGGGCTTCCCTCAGGCCTTCCCGAGCAGCAGGACCCCTCAGTGACCTTGGCCGGGCTAACTGGGCAGGTGGGCGCCTCCGGGGGCCTCACACCACGGTGCTGACCGAGGGATCTGAGAGGTTGAGCGGGCCCGTGATATCAGTGGGATGGTACTGCTGCAAAATAGAAATACACAGACAAGGCGCCCGTTAGCCCGACACTCAGGGGCATGCGCGGGGCCGGGACGGGTGGACCGGCCAGCCGGCCGACCGGCAGGCAGGCGGGCGCGGCCTGGGGGAGGCTGGGGGGTGCTCCTCCCCCTGACCCCGTCGTGCTCCGGGACTCTGCGTGGGCCGGGCCGCTGTCCCGTCCGTCTGTCTGTCTGTCTGCGGGGGAGGGGGGCAGAGGAGGGCGGGCAGGGCGTCTCAGCTCTCCCTATGACGGGCACACATCTGCAGCTGGCCCTCCTCCCTCTCAATAGCGCGTCGCGGCAGCACTGTGTCTTTTTGGTTTTGCAAAGCGCCGCGTCCACCCCCGGTGCTCTATAAATAAGAACCAACAATCAATACCCGCTGGCCCCGCCGGCCGCCAGGGACCCCAGCCCTGAGCGCCCAGTGCCGCCCTGGCCCAGACCAGCCACGGGACAGGGGCAGAGGATCTCAGCAGCCGGACTGACCCCACCCCTCCCGACAGAGCCCCCCACCCAGGCCTCCCTCCGAGCAGGCGCCCAGCCTGAAACAGTGGGAGCTAGGCTGCCCTCCCCCGCCCAGCCCCCAGCTTGCAGTGTCCCCAGTCACCCCTGCAGGGCAGGCCGGCCCCAGATGCCACGTGGCACCAGAGCTGGCCTGGAGGATGGTCCCTGGGGAGGCTCGGGCAAGGAGTCTGCTGGGAGCGTGTCCCTGGAAAGGCACCATGAGGGTCTCTGAGCTGCACGTGGACCAGCTAAGGGACCTGCATTTCTGCTCCGGGCCGGGATGGGATGGGGGTGGGACTCAGGGATACCCTCAGAAGATGGCCTATTGCCTGCGTGACTCTCGGTGCTCCTCCTCTCAGCTGCGGGCCCCCAAGGCGCTGTCTGCTGGGTACCTTCTCACCTCTCCCTCGACTGCCCCACCCCTGCTCCTGTCTGCTCCTCCTCTTCCTGCACCCCCTGGTGGGTCCCCTGGCTCAGGCTCCACCCACTTCCCCCGGCCTGGACAACCCCAGGCCTGCGCTCCCAGCCCCACAGACCCTCCCTGTCCCCCCACCCTGTCTGTGCTGAGCTCTGGGAAGTGGGGCAGCCAGGCCTCACAGGCCCCTCTTGGGGGGCTCTGTGCTGAGCCCTGTCTGTGTGCTGTCTGCCCCTCTTCCCACGCACTGGGGGTGGCGGCTGCAAATCCCGCCTCCTTCCGCCTTGGAGCAGAAGACTCTGTGGGTGGTGCTGCCCATGAATTAGGGCCTTCCTGTGGGCTGGAGACCAAACCACCCCTGACTGCAGGGAGGCCGCTGGGCTGAGGGCTGTGCCGGCTCTGGGCGGCCCCCTCCTCACCTGGGGATGCTCCTAGCAAGCCTGGGTCAGTTTGGGGGGGGCCTTTGGTTCGAGCGCGCACATCTGGGCCAGTGACAGGCTGCCCAAGGCAGAAGGGCAGGAAATTCTTGGCTCAGGTGGAAGGCCTGGCTCTGAAGGGACAGGGGGGGCGGTCAGGCGCTGAGGCACTGGTCTCCATAGAGGCCTCCCCTTCCTGAGCCTCCGTCTAGGAGCCTCAGTGCCCACGGCTTGGAGGCCACGGCTTTCAGGGCCACCTCCACCCGTTCTCAGATCCCTGGGTGCTGCCGGCACGCCTCCTGCAGGGCCCCTGCTCGGCCTGGGGTGGGAGCCGCCTCCTTTGGTCCCACCCATTGCCCACCTGACGTCCCCTGTGGCCAGGGGCCTGTACCAACTCCAGGCCCCAGCCGTCCACCCAGATGGAGCCAGGCCCGGCCCCCAGCCCCGGCCCACACAGAGACCACATGGAGGGAATGCAACAGGCATGGCTCTGGTGAGACACGTGAGACAGGTGTCTGGGTGGCAGGGCTGGCGGCCAGACAGATGGGCGGATGGGACATCACAGCCGTCCCTCCATGGACGTCGCCGGGAGGGAGAGAGGGCGGTGGGCCTCTCTGGGAGAGGCTGGAGAAGCGGACGTAACAGAGAGGTGGTGCGGCCTCCTGACAGGTGAGGAGCCTGGGACAGGGTGGTCCGGGCTCCCGGGGCCCTGGGCACAGCCCCGAGGCGGTGAGGCTGACTGGCTGACCAACAACATGACACGGCTTCAAGATGGCGCATGGCGTCATGGCATGGGTGGGGGGCAGACTAACGCAGAGACACACGGGGAAGAGGACCCGGTGAGGGCCAGCGGGAGAAAGGACCAAGAGAGAAAGATCTAGAGAGTCAGAGAGAGAAGACCTAGTGTGCTGGGCGAGTAGAGGTGAGGGCAGAAAGGCCACGGCAGTCAGAGGTGGGAGAGGGTGGGATGGCGAGGGAGGGGGAGGGCACGCCTGATGCACGGGACACAGACACGGAGGGGCGAGATAAGAGTCGGAGACGTGGAACTGGGCGCTCTTCCCCTTACCGTGTCTTTGGAGGACCTACGTCTCTTGAAGCTGGAAGCCAGGGTGGAGGTGATAGCCCTAAATGTGGCTTTCTTTTTAGGGTCAGGCTCTGCTCTACCACTCTTTCTATCCTAAAATGAATATGTATAAGTGATTAGACGGCTAGGGGTGGCGGCCACACCTGCCCTCGCCTGCTCCTTGGGGGCTGCTGCCCGGCCTGGCTGGCCACTCGGGCCCTCACTCCGGCCTGCCTCCCTGTGCTGGATGGACCGACCGACGGTCGGACGTTCGCGGGCGGTCTCTGCTCCTGCCCGGCTCTCGGGCCTGACCTCGCTCATGCTGGGGCTGGGCTCGGGGGGGTCCCATCTGGCTCTCTTCCTGGGAGGTCCGCCTGGCTCCCCGGCGCCGAGGTGCCCCTGGTTTAGGGGCGTCCCGAGGAGGAGGGGCCCTCCGAGCACGGGAGGAGCTGCCCCACAGGCCCCACCGGCCACTCTGACCCCCGAGGAAGCGCACCAAGATTCAGGAAGGGGCCGAGGGGCCGAAGGCAGGTGGCGAGATGCACGGGAGCGACAGCGAGACGGAGGCAGCTCCTGGGACTCTGGCCTCGGGTCTGCTGGCCAGGATGGGCCCTGTGCCCGCCAGTGAGAGCAGCGGCCAGGTCCCAAGAGCAAGAGTGGGCAGATGAGAGGCGTGGGGTTCCAGCAACCCCATCGCCCCGGCCCTCCCTCTCTGCAACACCAGCTTCCTCCCAGGGCCCAGGCTCCGGGGAGGCACCCAGAGAAAGAGAAGAGATGGGGCAGACTGGGGCTGGACTGTGGGGCACGAGCCCGTCCCGGGTGGGCTGTGGCCACCCCACGTGCAGCCTGTCCTCTGCTGGCGGCAGCTTCCCACAGACACAGCCTGGGGTGCCAGGCAGGAGCAGCCGGCCCATTAAGACTGGAGTTATATGGAGCACAGGACACACCAGGGCAGAGGGGAAGGGGGTCCCCAGAGGGTGCCAAGGAGGGGCGCGGGGCGGCGAGGGCAGGATGCGTCTTGGACTCACATGCTACACCCAGGTGGGTCCCTGTCTTACCCTGCCTCAGTTTGCCTTCCTATGGAATGGGCGCTGGTGGGCGACTCTGGAGACAGAGGGGCCAGGCGGACGCTTGGAGCCCGGCTTTGCAGAGGCGGCCACCTGCGGGTGGCCCCCAGCAGCGCGGCCTCCCCAGCTCCAGTCCTTGCCACATGGGCTCCCGGGCGCCAGAGCCAGCGCTTCGGCCTGCGGGGATGGAGGAGGGCCGGGGCCAGGCCGAGCCGTGGGCACCAGGCCTCGGAGGGTGGCCTGCCCTACCTGCAGGTTCTTTCTCCACACGTTCACCGCCGCAAAGGCCAGCTGCATCTGCTTCCGGCGCGCGTCTTTGTGCCGCTTGTAGGCGATCTCGATGAAGATCAGGAAGATTCCGGCGACGATGCCCCCAGCCACCAGCATGAAGACCCCTGCGGGCCAGGACCCAGCGCCTCAGCTGTGGGCGGGCCCGGCCGCCGGCCCCCGGGGAGTCCACCCAGTGTCAGCAGTGGTGTCGAGGGGCGTGGGGGCCCACCTGCCATGTTCTCGAAGGTGAGGGTAGCGGGGGCGTTGCTGCGCGAATCACACTCCTGGTACCGCACCCACGTCTTGTCCAGGTCTTCCATGAAGCCGTTCTCGTGGGACCTGGGCGGGCGGGGCATGTGAGCCGAGGCGGGCCGCAGAGGAGGCTGGGCCGGCACGGGCGGGGCGGGGCGCGGCAGGCGGGGTGCATCCGGGGGCTGCGCTGGTGGGGGGAGGTGGTGTGCCTTGGGTGGGGCTCTTGGAGGGGGGCGGAGTGGGGCCGACTCACTTGAGGATGGACAGGGAGACGTTCTGCTTCCAAGGACTGTCCTTGCGCATGCCGATGCCAAAGCCTGAACGGAAGAACAGCTCGCCGGTGGTCACCAGGTCGCACTTCTGCGAGGCCTCGAACTCCAGCACCGCCGAGTCCCAGATGAAGGCGTGCAGCTTGCTGCGGGCAGGGGCAGCGTCACGGGGGCCCACGCGCTCGGGCCGCCCTGGCTCCCTTGCAGTCCCTCCCGCCCAGCGCCGCGCGCCCGCGCCCCGCCCCCTCACTTGTCCCGCACGGCCTGGATGGCCTCGGCCGCGCTCTCGTAGTTGTGCTTCTCCATGTGCCGGTACATGGTGCTCAGCTCCACCTGTCGCCGGAAGTAGATGTCCACGGAGCTCTGCTTCACCGTCGCGTAGATGAACTTGTCCGAAGGATTCCTCAGCTGCAGGGTCAGAGGGTCAGAGGGCCCGGCTCGCGGCTGCTCCCCGGCCCCGCCCCAGGCAGCCGCTGGCCTCACGCCCCCTCCCCCCGCCGGGCCAGGCCTCACTCGTGGGTCGTTGATGCCGGTGATGCGCTCCTCGGGCCGGTCCAGCACCAGGAAGGCCGCCAGGTTGGCGGTGTAGGAGGCCACGATGATCATGGCGAAGCCGGCCCACACCATGCCCAGGATGCGCGCCGAGAAGCTTCTGGGGGCGCCTGAGGGCAGAGGACGGTCAGCTCCCGGCGTGCGGGGGTGAGGGTGGCGGAGCAGGATGGGGCCCGGGCCGGGCGTGGCCTCACCTTCCCCGATGCCCGAGTTGAGCAGGACGCCCCAGGAGAACCACATGGCCGAGGACAGGGTCAGCGCGTCCTCCTCCTCGTCCTCGCTGTTCACTTTGAACCGGCCAAAGGGGCTGCGGGGGCGCAGAGGGCGGGCGGGAGAGGGCGGGAGAGGCAGCCCTGCCCCGCCCCTCGCCCGCTCCGCCCGCCCCGCCCGCCCCGCAGGTGGAGGTGTCCGGCCCCCGGGCCGCGCTCACCTGAAGCGGTCCAGCAGGTACAGCATCACGGCCACCACATGCACCGACAGCCCCACCAGCAGCCAGAGCGTGCTCTGGAAGGGCTGCATGAACGAGTCCAGCGTGCTCCGGGGGATCTCCTGCGGGAGGCCGGGCCGTCAGCGCCGCCCAGGCCCTCCCAGGACCCCCCCCCCCCCCCCCCCCCCCCCCCCCCCCCCCCCCCCCCCCCCCCCCCGCCCGCCCCCCCCCTACGCGC
>NC_041226.1:82546407-82551935 GCF_002837175.3 Physeter macrocephalus
CCCCCCCAGCACCCCCCCCCCCCGCCCTGCCGGGCCCCTGCCCACCTTCTTGACCAGAATGGTCAGGCCCTGGTACTTGAAGGGCTTGGAGAACTCGATGTACTGCGCGCGCTCGTTGTTGATGGTCAGCGGTGCCACGATCATGTCTGCCAGCCCGCTGAGCAGCTCGCCCATCATCCCGTTCCACTCCTTCTTGTTGCTGTTGTTCACCTGTGGGGAGGCACAGCCGGTGGGGACACGGCCACCGCGGGCGGGCCTTGCTCCCCGGACCGGACAGGCTCCCGCCCTGACCCGCCTCGGGATCTCCCACTCCAGACCCCGCCCGGCTCGAAGGCCCCGCCCAGCCAGGCTCCACCCAGCCTGCAGACCCCGCCCAGCCTGCAGACCCCGCCCAGCCGAGACCCTGACGCTAGCCAGAGCGGGTCCACCCGGACTGGGTCCCGCGCCGGCTCCCAGAGACCCGCGCGTACCCGCTCCTGCGTGCCGAACTTGCCGTCCGCCACTAGATGCACCTCATAAGTGAAGTTCATGGTCCGCGCCAGCTTGATGAGTAGGTCGATGCAGAAGCCGTAGCAGCACTGAGGCACGGTGTGGCGTGCTGGGCGGAGGGGAGGGGCGGTAAGTGAGAGGCTCGCAGGAGCGCCGTCCCGCCCGATCCGCGGCCCACGCCCCAGCCCCGCACTCACGGCTGCCCGGCGACGTGTCGTTGGGCCCGGTGCAGATCACCTTCTTCACCGGATCCCCGTTCACGGTGAACTGCTCCTTGCACGTGCCGTCGCTCAGCGTGGGCTTGACATACACGAAGGGCTCCTGGTGGATCGTCACGATCTGGAGGGGAGGGGGACGCCCAGCCTGGACCACCAGCCCTGGGCTGCCCTGGGGTGCTGTCCTCCCCTCAGCATCCAGACTCCCCCGGGCCCCCCGCCCCGCCCCCTGCAAACGCCCCGCACTCCGCCCCCTCTGGAGCTTCGGTACGTTGGTCGGCCTGCTGCCTGCAGGAGGGGCCCCAGACTCCCCAGTCGTGCGCAGGGAGCCGCCCACCTCAGCGTGCAGAAGGCTCCCCGCCTCCTGAAACACCGGGCCTGCTCTTGGCCGCTTTCCTTTGGGTCTTGGCTTGCACATCACTGAAGTCTGCCCCGGGCCCCTTCTCTGACTTCTCGGGGCTGAGAAACCAACTGTCCCCGCCCGGAGCCTGCCCGCTGGCCCCACCCCTGCCGCGAGGACAGGGGCCTGTGCACTCAGAGCCTGCACAGGTCCGGGGACCCGCAGGGACTGCCCTTGTCTGGTGTTCCGGCCTCTCCCGGCCTCAGCCTCCCCTGCAGCGGGTCTTTGTCTGATCATCTATCCTGCCTCCTTTCCGCTTCCCCGCTGATGCCGCCCTCTCTGCCGAGGCCTCTTCGACCCAGGGGCTCCTTGGGGCTCATGCTGGGGAGCTCTCTCCTCCCCGTCCTTCAGGGGCCTGAAGCCTGGGGGTGCGGAGGACAGATACAGGCAAAGGGGGCTGAACCGAGCACGGCATGTGACGAGGGGTCCCAGGGGACGTGGGGTCGGTGCGAGAGGCCCCTTCTCCCCCAGGGCGGGCAGCCCCCGGCCTCAGCCTGCAGGGCAGGAGGTTGGGAGCCCATGAAGGAGCTTATTTGCCTTTAAAATTTTCCTCATCGTTTTCTATTATGCAAGTAACATGCTCGTGCTTTTACAGAATCAGTGAGGGGACTTCCCTGGTGGTCCAGTGGCTAAGAGTCCACACTCCCAATGCAGTGGGCCCGGGTTCGATCCCTGGTCAGGGAACTAGATCCCACATGCTGCAACTAAGAGTTCGCATGCCGCAACTAAAGATCCCGCACACCACAACGAAGATCCTGCATGCTGCAACTAAAAAAAAAAAAAAAAAAAAAAAATCCCACATGCGGCAACCAAAGATTCCGCGTGCTGCAACTAAAAGGTCCCGCATGCTGCAATGAAGATCCCTCGTGCCGCAACTAAGACCCGGCGCAGCCAAATAAATAAATAAATATTTTTTAAAAAATCAGTGAGATGGGAGGGATAAATTGGGAGACTGGGATTGACATATACACACTACTATATATAAAATAGATAACTAATAAGAACCTACTTTACAGCATAAGGAAATCTACTCAATAACCTGTAATGACCTGTATATGGAAATAGAATCTAAAAAAGAGTGGATATATGTATATGTATAACTGATTCACTTTGCTGGACAGAAGAAACTAACACAACATTGTAAATCAACTATCCTCCGATATAAATTAATTAAAAAATAAACAGTTTAGTGTCAAAAAATCAGTGAGACAAAAAAAGTTGTAAAAAGCCATCTGGCTCTCGAAGCCTGTGTGGGACCACCTGGCTGACTGTTTTGGCTGTTTTACACTCAGAGTTTTCAATACCAGGTGTCTTTCCTGAGCGTTGGCTTTGGGAAAGTCCACTCTGCCCCTTGAGAGGGGTGGTGACCTGTGGGCAGGTGCTGACGGGTCCAGGTGAGAGCCCATGGTGGGGGCTAGCTCAGAAAGCAGACAAGGTTGAGAGACATTTGAGGACCTGGCGGGGGGGGACACTGGGAGAAGCACAGTGCTTGAGGGTCCTTGCCCTTTGTGAGCTCAGGTACCAGCCTGGCGCTGGTGTGGGTCCGTGTGGGAGGGACGCCGGGGAGGGCACCCTGGGGTGAGCCCAGAGGAGCATGGAAGAGTCCGGCCGAGCAAGAGAAGCTGTGAGGGATGAGGCCAGCTGGGAAGGAGCTCCCAGAGGCCCGGGAATCACGCAGGGGCTGGCCGGCCACGGGGAGCGCTGTAGGGAGAGCGGGCTCAGAAAGAAATGAGACCGAGTCACGGCAGGAGGCCAGGAAGGCTAAACGTGGGGCTTGGCTAGGACCACTTGGAGGTGTGATGGAGAGTATGGGGGCATCATCTCCAGGACTCAGGGCAGAGGGCACTGAAGCGGAAGTTCCCCATCTGTTCCTCTGCCCCCGATGGGCTCATCTCCAGGGGAGTCCTGGCCCACATGACTTCCCCAAATTTAAGCGGAGTTGGGTCAGAAGGGGTGCTGGGGAGAGCCCATGAGACGGGGGCCGGCGGCCTCCTCTCCTCCTTCCACACCCACTCTCCCTGCTGCCTCTGCAGCGCCAGGTGTGTGCAATGGCAGCGGGTGCTGGCCCCGTCCCCACCTCCTCGAGTCACTTTCATTGACCTCACTGTCCCCTCCTCTGCACCCGAGGGGCAGGATGGCGTATACCGGGTGTGGAGGCTAGGGCAGGGTGGCGGGGCCCCCACCTTCAGCCTGGTGGACATCTGGTAACCTCGGGGCTTCTCTGTCTCTCCGCCTGGCCAGATGATTTTCCTGTCGTTGGGAATAACCTGGGGGTGGGAGTATGAGATGGAGGGTGGCCACGCAGGGGTCTTGGCCCCAGGACCCTAAGGCCCCAGCCCCCACCCCCTCATGACCCCCACCTACATGGGTGCCGTTGTAGATGCCCACTTGTACCAGCTTGCGGTTCTGCAGGTTCATGATGCTGTAGTTGGCAAACTTCCGGTCCCCATCCTCGTTGAATTCCACGCGGCCGGTCACGCCGTCTGCGTACTTGGAAGACATGAGCACTCTGGAGGGGGGCAGTGTGGGTTAGAATGATCAGGGATGCAGTCAGCCCCGCCCACCGTGAGGCAGGTGGACAGCACAGCTGCGTCAGCCGAGCAACTCCTGGCCTCTAGACCCTGTTTTGAGGACTTTCTGTGGGTTGGGATGTTTGATTCTCATAGCAGCTGTCCTAGCTTTGCAGATGAGGAGGCAGAAGCCCAGGCAGGAGCAGTGGGCTGTTCACCAGCCAGTGGGGAGGAAGGGTCGGGGTCTTGTCTTCCTGAGTGTGCGTGCGTGCGTGCGTGCGTGTGTGTGTGCGGTGTGTCTACTGGGCCATATATGTGTGCACACAAGATCTCTGTGTGGGGTGCAACCCTGTGCATGTACTTATGGCACATGTGTGATGTGCCACGGGCCTCTCTGAACCTGTCTGTGTACACACGCATGTGCACGTGTGCACATAGGCTGCCTGTATCTGCAGTTGTGTGTGTGTTCCTGTTGTGGGCCCCATGGACCATGGCTCTGCACATGCTACTTGGGGGTGGCGGTGTTGGTGTTGGGCTGGGCCTCCCCACACTAGTGCCATGGTGTCCAGGGTCCTCTGAGTTAACTCCTGCCCTGCTGTGGCCATCCACTTGGCTCTCCGGCCAACCCTGGCTCTCTGCGGGCTTGGGTGCCATACCTGGATTCCTTGTCTGACCTCCTGGGCCCATGGACGCTCCCAGTCCCCACCTGAAGCCAGTTCCGCCTCCCCAGGGCTGTTAGCCATCCTGGGGAGTGGGGTGGGGTCTCAGGGTGGGCAGCAAAGGTGGGGGCAGGAGAAATGGAAGCAGCCGTGACTTCAGTGACATCCGAGTGTTGGAAATGGGGCAGATGTGATTATCATCGTGGAGATGGAGGTGAGGGTGGAGGCGGGGGGGATAGAGGAGAAAACTGGGGAAGGTGGCGGTATCTATAGGATACAGCAGGCTGGGCTGGACCACCCTGTGAAGAGCGACTGTTCCCAACGCCCGGAACGGCGGCCCGCCCGCTTTAGGAGATCAGCTCGCTCGCCTAGCAAGAGGGGCCCCGCCCACCTCGGAGGAGTGGCCACGCCCATCGCAGACGAGCGGCCCCGCCCACCTCTTGAAGAGCGGCCCGGTCTTCCAGATGTTGGTGTTGCCCACGCAGCCCCGCGGCGGATCGGTGATGTTCTCCTTCTCGAGAAGCTCGTGCACGGCCTGGGCCACCACCCCCACGGCGTCGCTGATGTGGGCCGACTCGTTCTTGCCGTTGATGAGCTGTAGCCCGATGATGCCTGGGGCAAGCATCGGCTTAGAGCCCGTGCGGGACCCCTGCCCGCCGGGGCCCTGGAGCCCAGCACTCACCATCCGGGGCGTAGCGCAGGGCGTTCCCCGAGATCTCGCGCTCCCCCACCAGCCACACGTACCCCGAGCCGGTCATGTTCAGCATCGCGGCTGCGCGGTACACGGTGGCAGCGTCGTCCTCGCTGTGGGGCAGAGCGGGGTGAGGGGCCAGGATTCCAGCCCTCCCCACCCGCGGCCGGCGGCGGCTGCCCCACATTGCCAGGTCCTCCTCCGCAGCGTGGCATACCCACGCGGCCTCTTCCCCCACGCTGCCCCCCCAAGGGAGGTCTGGAGACACTGCAGAGATGGGGTGCGGCCGCCACCCCAAGCCTGCACCGCATCTGGGCCAGGAGACCCCCACAGAAGCGAGCGGGTGGGCCCAGACCCCCTGAGCTTCCCAGACATCTCTTGCTGGTCCGCTGCCCTTGGTGGGCAGGGTTTGGGTGACACGGGATGGTGATGGATCCTTACTGGTTGATAACTCGCTCACCAGGTACCAGGCACTATTCTTTTTTTTTTTTTTTTTTTTTTTTGTGGTACGCGGGCCTCCCTCTGCTGCGGCCTCTCCCGTTGCGGAGCACAGGCTCCGGACGC
>NC_041226.1:82552248-82646513 GCF_002837175.3 Physeter macrocephalus
AGGCTCCGGACGCGCAGGCCCAGCGGCCGTGGCTCACGGGCCCAGCCGCTCCGCGGCATGTGCGATCCTCCCAGACCGGGGCGCGAACCCGGTTCCCCTGCATCGGCAGGCGGACGCGCAACCGCTGCGCCACCAGGGAAGCCCCCAGGCACTATTCTGAATGCTTTTCATGGACCACCTCATTTAATTCTCACAACCTCCCTGTGAGACGGGCAGAAGTACTCTACCCCTGTGTCAGGAGGGGAAACTGTGGCACCCAGGGCACACAAGTGGTAAGCGACAGAGTCGGGTCTGGGCCTGGACTGTCCACCCCTGAGCCCGTGCTCCTGCAACTTCCTGGACAAGCCATACCCCTCTGGTGCTCCATGCCTAAACTTGTGAACTGAGGGTCTGGGGGCTTTCTGGTTGGTCAGATGCTTCTGGGACCGAGAGCCAGGGAGCTGCGCTGAGCCTCACAGCAGAAGCCACCGGAGAGAGATGAGGGCACCTGCTCTCCCTTTTGGAGTCTGCACAAGCAGCTGTGTTCTCCCTGCCAAGCAGGCCTGGGGCCACTGGCGGGACACAGCACAGGCCTCGCCTTGCAGGCACACGTGGTCCTGAGTTTTGGGCCTGTCCTTACAAGTGAGCCTCTGTGGACCTGGTCCCCTAGGGCTGGGCTCTCTCTGGTCAGGACAAGGACCCTGGGCCTGGTGGAGCTCCCACCTTCCGTCCCCTGTTGGGCCAAACTTGGTCCCAGATGGGCCTGGACCACGACAGGCACTTTGCTTCTCTAATGCACGGGCATCGGGGTACAAAGAGGTTGGGGAGATTGGCCGAGTGCTGGGTTATTTTCCCAGTGGCTGAGCCTGGAAGCTAAGATGGCCCGAGGCCCCCTAAGGGGTCGGCCCCCAATTTCCGCAAGGAAGAAATGCAAATCTTCAGTGTTTGCTCGAAGTGAGAACGCTACTGTTGGAGGAAAGCAACACAAAATAGAGGTGCTCCAGGCAACATCCAGCCAAAATCGCCAGCAACACCAATTCGTGCGTGTCAGGGCACGGTGTGCCCGTCAGTGGTGCCCACAAAGCCTGGCGGAGAGGCCTGTCTGCTCGGCACCATCCAGGTCCGTGACGTTGGACGTGGTGGGATGGACACACACCTGTGCTTGTGTCCGTGTAAATTGATATCGTCACTAAAGCAGTTGCAGACCAAAGCCTGATCGACCTGTCAAACCGTTTTGGTCTTTTTTTGCGGTACGCGGGCCTCTCACCGCCGCGGCCTCTCCCGTTGCGGAGCACAGGCTCCGGACGCGCAGGCCCAGCGGCCACGGCTCACGGGCCCGGCCGCTCCGCGGCACGTGGGATCTTCCCGGACCGGGGCACGAACCCGCGTCCCCTGCATCGGCAGGCGGACTCTCAACCGCTGCGCCACCAGGGAAGCCCTCAAAGTGTTTTATGGAAATAACTGATCCCCGTAAAGATAACTTCAGGAGGATTATTTAAAAAACGAAAGCTTTGGAAATAAATTAGAAACTCTGAAGCACTCTGTAGAAAACTGGTCAAAAATTAAGATTGGCTTAATGGGGTCTCTCCGCAAAACGCTCTCAACAGCCCTCGTGAGGGGAGCCAGAATGTGTCAGGTTGGGGGGCCAGGGTGAAGAAGATCTGCGTCTGCCCTGCCCAGGGGACCGCCGGCTTCCCCGGGCTCTGGGAGCTGGGCACGCTGGGCAGGCGGGTCCCCCTCTGTGGTGGGACTCTGGCCTCTCTTGTCCGAGCAGCCCCGGGTGTGAGGGGACGGGTCCCTTCCCACCTGACAATCCAGAGGCCTTGCGTGGATTCAAGAGGTGGGCACGTGGTTGACGAGTGCTGTGCCTTTGTGAACAGTAAGTATCGCTACATGTGTGGGGTTTGTGCATGTATGTAGTACGTGGTGTGTATGTGGCGTATGCACCTGTGCACGAGAGCACCGTGCACTATGTGTGTCGGTGCGGAGCATGTACATGTGTGATGTGTCTGCACATGTACCTAGGTGAGCGTATGTCTCTGTGTTATATGTAGCAGCGTGCCCATGTGTGCACACGAATGTCCTGTGTGCACGTGTGTATGGTGTGTGTATGGCACATGCATGTGCACAGGAGGGCGTGGAAGCATGTTGCGTGCACATGTGTGTCTACGGCATGCGCACGTGTAGACAGTATGCGGGCGATGCGTGTCCGTGTGCATGCGTGTGAGTGCCTGCGCGGAGGGCGGTGGGCATTAGTGCCCGCTAACTGCCTTCCGGCCCGAGGAGCCCTTGCTGGGCCCACCCTGCCCTCTGCCCAAGGACGGGGTGCACCTGGCTCTGTGCCAAAGGTTTGTTGCCTGAATGTGCAAACGGACACCTGCCCTGCTACTCAGGGTATTGCTGGCTCCCGCTGGTCGGCTGCAGGGTGACCCCTGACGTTTTTCTCCACGCTGCTGGAGCCTGCAGAGCTTCTGGGACAGGCAGACAGTGGGGCGGGTCTCCCCAGGCTCTCCCAGGTACGTCCCATGAGGCAGGGCTCTTCCTTTTCCTATTCCTGGTGGCCTGGCCTTTCCCTTCCCAGGAGGACACAGCCATTTGCAAACAGGGAGATTTTTACTGGGGGCTCAGCCCCAAGGTTACAGCGGGGACCAGGCCCACCCAGCAGCAGCCTGATTTTTGGTTCACTCTAAGTGGTTCCCCTCTTGTGCTGCCTAGCCTGACTGCTCCAACCCTTCAGCCCTAGGACTCCGGCCCCCTCCCTGCTGTGGGCCTTCCCCCGCAGGCGCGCATGCAGACCCCACGTCGCTTCCCCAGGCCCTCTCCCTGACCCAGCTCCCAGAGCCCCGTGTCACCCCATCTATCACCTGGGCCGCGTTTGCCGTCCTAAGGGCAGGGCCTTATCCCTCTCCCATCCCCGAGGCCCAGTGTACATGTGTGAGGGGACCGTCCTTGGCAAGAACGCCAAAGCCCAAGTCCAGCCTGGCCGCACCTGGCAGAGAGGACGATGACCCGAGCCTCCAGCTCCCGCGCCTCCATCAGCAGGGCCGTCACGTTCTTGGTCCCCGGGTCGAACTGCAGCACCTTCTCGGCCTGCGGTGTGAGCGGGAGTGTTAGCAAGTGGCCGGGGCGGGGGAATGCAGCACCTCGGGGGCCAGAGTCGAGCCGCAGCCGCTAGGAACCCCGAGGCGGCTCCTCTAGGGCCGCCTCGGCCTGTGCCGGCCACCTGCACTGCCACCTGCCTTCCAGGCTCCTCGCCCGGCCGGCCGGGCTGGCCTCGCTCGGCCTTTCTTCAGCCTGCTCGCTCTCTGCTCTCCGCGTCTCTCTCCACCTCTCACTCCTGGCCTCACTTTTGCACTGAGCATGCAAGCTGAAGTGGACCGAGACTCAGAAAGAGGCGTGCAGCGGACAGGAAACAGAAAAGAGTTTTGGAATGCAGTCGGAAGCGGAGACTGGGCCGCCTTTTCCAAAACCACGGGAGGTCCTCTGGGGCCTGGTCCGCAGGCCCTGCAGGAGCAGCCCGGACCGCAGGCAGGTCAGGCGGGCAGGCGGGCTCCCTCCTGGGTTCCACGAGGAAACCCTGGGGTGCCCGGAGATTCGCATGCACTTCCCAGAGAGCAGCTCCTCCTGCGGCCGTGCCTGCCCCTTGGCCCGGCCGGCGGGCTGCGGGGACCCGGGCGGCCGGCACCTGCCCTCTCCTGCCTACGCCGCCTGCTCTCGACCTCGCTCTCCTCATTGCTCGGGCCTGCGGCGCGGCGCGGCTGGGCCCACAGCAGCCCTAGCGGCCGAGGCGCCGGAGGCCGGGGCTCCCTAGTCGGTGGGTGGCGTGCACGTCCATGCATATATACCTTGGGTCCGCGCTTGTTGTCATAGGACAGTTGGTCGAGGTTTTCATAGTTCCTTTTTTTACTCTGATGAATAATGTGCACAGAGAAAATATGCAGACACAGAAGAAGATTATAAACGGTTGAAAATGACGGCGCTAAAGCAATCACACCACCTCCTCGGCACGTCTGCAGACGGGCACGTACCTGGAGCTCGCAAACACCTAGGCCCGGGGTGGGGCTGGGGGCCAGGGAGGTGCTGGGGGATGAGGGGGCGTGGGGGCCACCGAGGCTCGCCACGGAGCTGCGCTCTTGGAGACGGTCACGTTCGGGAGAAAGGGAGGCCCTGTCTGCGTCCAAGCCCAACGCGCCCCTTTGGGCTCCCATCCGCCCGCCCTCCGCCAGGCACCTGCTATGTGGTGCCAGCAGCACCCACCCCAGCCCCGTCAGTCCTGAGTGGGCGATGGCCCCTCCCCCGGCCCTCCCAGCACCCCTCTCTGCCTCTCTTAGGGGCTCGGCTGCTCTGCCCTCACTGCCTGGTGTGTGATGGGCGCGCCTGTCAGCCCACGTGTGCGCTGGAGAGCAGGTGTGACAGGAGCTCGTGAGCACGTGTGCGTCTGTGGGCGTCTGCACGGCAGCATCAGCCCACGTTAGCCCGTGGTGGGTGGGAGTGAGGGCCAGCGCCGTCTGAGCATGCGTGCGCGTGCGCGCGTGCGAGCCCCGGGCCCTGGAGGTGTGGAGGGCGCCTGCGAGTCTGTGGCAGGCGGGGCAGAGTGTGAGAGGATCGTCCTGGGAACGGCCGCGTGTGCCTGTGAGAGGAAGCGCGCGGCTGGGTGTGCGGGGGCGCGCGTGAGTGCGCGCCGGGCCTGCGTGCAGCCACAGCTGGGCACGGCAGGAGGCGGCCTGCTTGCCTGGTGCCGGGTGCTGTCTCGGGAGGGGTGGGGCCCTGCGGTCCTGGTAGCCAGCCCTCCCTCCCAGACTCGGCCAGTCCCCCCCAGCGGTACCCCAGGACCCTCTGGGTCTGCCCTCTGGCTCACCCCCAGCTGGTGCCCTCTCTTCCCTTCGGGGCCTATGGCACCCTGGGGGACCCGGTTGGCACTCAGCTTACTGAAGCCGACTCTGACTTCGCAGACAGCACATGCTCCCGGCCGCCCCTTGGTCTGGCCTCCCGGGGCCCTCCCCAGCCTGGCCTCCCTCCCTCTCTGCCCAGCTTGGTCTCCACCCAACCCCGGGGGCCTTGGCCCAGGTGCTGAGCGCCCCGGGCTCCAGGCTGGGTGAAGGCGGGGCCCCGGGCCCCCTCTGGTGAGCACCAGCTCCTCCTCAGGCGGGCAGTGCGGACGGGTGGGGGTGGGGTGGGGGTCGCCCGGACCCCCAGAGACGCCACTCTGGTCTCTCCACAGCCCACACGCGGGTGCCGGGCTGGGGTGGAACGGTCAGTTGGAGCCAGGAGTCTGCTTGATCCCCAGGAGCCCAGAGCCCAGCCCCCATGGGGGGGGGAGGAGAGGAAGGGCGCGGGGGTCCGTAGGGAGAGCGGGGGGCACGAAGAGGGGCAGGGCCCAGGCTGGGCTTGGGGGTGGCAGATGTCCGTGGGTGGGGCTTTGGGGAGGGTGACGGGCAGCTGTGAGGGGAGGGGCTGCGGCGGGGTGGGGCCGGCAGGAGGACAGGGCACGGGTCACAGCAGAGAAGGACCCGGGTCCTTCGTGGAGGGGACACGGCGAGTGGTGCCACCGCACTGAGGGGGCACCCTAGGCGAGGCCGCTGGGAGGGGGCGGTGGGGGGGGGCAGAGGCAGCGCCCCTAGGGAGTTTTGAGCCTAGGGCCTGTGTGGGCTGGGAAGCGCGCTGCGGACGGCGGGGGAGGGGGGGAGCGGGGGCGGGGCGGGGTGTTTGCGGAGCTCCAGGTGGTCCTGCCCTCGCCCCGCAGGGACTGACACGAAGGAGATTTCGACTAATGGCAAAAGCGAGTGAAATGAGCCGAGGACAGGCTGGGGCGGCCGCTCGCCAGACGTGGTGGTGCTGACCATGCACGATGGAAAGAAAAGGGTGTTCACACGGGCCACAGACACAGCGGCGGCTCGCCGCCTCCGGCTCCTGCTCGAGACGCCCGGCCCGGGCCTCACCTTGGACTCGCGCTCCTCCAGCAGCGTCTCCAGGCGCTTCTGCGCCGCGCGGCCCTCGTGGTCGTCGCTGACCAGGAGGATGATGTGGTTCCAGCCATAGACGCGCATCATCTCGAACCAGACGCTCGACTGGTGGGAGTAGGGCGGCACGGTGCGCAGGAAGCTCAGGTGGATGCTCTGCGGGGCACGGGGTGGCTGAGGGCGCGGGCCGGACGCTTCCCCCTCGCCGCTTCCAGCCCCCGGACCCGGGGGACCCCGCTTCCCTCACTCCTCCCTTCCCACCGCTGGCTTCTCTCCCCACCCCACATCATCGAATCTGACAACCGGAGGCTCGGTTTGCCCAGCAGCACCCTGACTGAGACGGGGTGGGGTGGGGGTCTGTGGAATTGTTCCTGGGGTCGTTCCCCTCCTCCCTGAGCTGAGCTACTTGAGATCAGAAACTTCTTGCTAGCGTGCAGCATCTCAAAGATCCCCACTGGGTCCTTCCCAAATTCACATAACTAGTATTTAGAGGAAGTCTTCACTCTTGGGGCGAAACACTTCATCTCTTCACCAAGTCCAGGGCTTGCTGCTTGCCGACCCCGCCTTGCTGCTCTGAGTGCACTAACTGCCAGCGAGGGCATGCAGCAGGGTCCTCCCGCCTCAGCACAGGGCCTTTGAGTCTGCCCAGGGAGCAGTGTTCCTGGGGACCCACACTGACCCTGGGGTCCTCTGAGCCCTCCAGATCCTTCTTTCACCTGCTCCCTCTTCGTGCCTTGGAATCAGAGTGCAAGAATGCCCCTTTGCCTCTGTCTGTCATCCAGCAGGTGACATGGCTGCAAGGGGGCTGTGGTTGGGGTCCTGGACTGGCTCTGACCCAGGCCCTTCTGGTCCACGTGTTGGGCACAGATGGTCTGTGGGTTGTACCAGGAGTGGGGTCGAGGTGGAGCTCTAAGATTTGGTCGCAGGTTTGCCCTCATGCTGGGCTTCAATCTGGATCTGGGGCGGGGGCACGGAATGGGCTGGGGTCCTGTTCTGGGAGAGGGCTCCCCCAACCCCAGCCTCTCCTGTGCTCCACCGCCTCTTCTCCCATTTGCATTTGAGGGGCCTGGTTCCCAGAGAGGTGAAGGAGGCTGGAAGGCCTAGCGGGAGCCCTCCACTTCTCACAGCTGAGGGTTAAGTGCCTCTGAGCAGCTTGGGTGCCTCTGCTGTGTGCTGGGGTTTCCAGAGCCTCAGGAACGGGTGGCCGTCCTGACCTTCACTGGCCTCCTCCCTTGTGGGCCGTCCCAGAGGACCCCTCGCTCTGGCCTCGCTTTCCTATCACCTCCAGGAGGACCCCTCCCTGACCTCCCCAGACACCCTGGGCCCGGCTGAGATGACCTCCGTGCCTTAGGCAGCGTTATCCAGGACTCGGGGCTCCCGGCAGGATGGATTGGGAGAAGATGGGGAGAGCTGGGAAGCCCCCAACAGCCCAGCCCTCTGGCCCCTCGGCTAAGGCACCGAGCTGGAGTCCCCTGCTGAGCAGCCCCTCCGGGCCCGTCTGCAGGTGACATCAGGCCTGGAGAGAGATGTGGAGCAGGCTGCACCCCCGAGCCTCTTAGTGGCCAGTTTGCCACCCCAGGTGACCAGTTCTCCCAGAGCCGTGGGCAGACACTGCGGGAGGGCTGGGCAAACTAGCGCAAGGTCCCGGCTGCTATGGGGGTGAGTTTCCTGCCAAACCGACTTGGTGACCTCTCGACTCTCCCAGCTGCTCCACGACTGGGCGACTCCAGCCAGACCCCCAGCCCATGGGCCACGATACAGCCCTGAGGCCCGAAACCCCCAGGCCAGCCCCCCCAGCCACGAGCTGCCTCCTCTGTTCGCCTGGAATCCTCTTCCAGCTGTGCCCTCTAGCGGGAGTTGCCGGTAACTACACCCTCACTGCCACCTGGTGTCCCAGCCACTTCTAGGCTTTTCCTCCTCCTGGCGCCCCTTCCTCCAAAGTGCCCCGTCCCGCTGTCCAGGAAGCTGCCCTGTCTGTCCCTTCTTCTGGTCCACGACGGCCTCTGCTGCTTCCCAGGGCTTGCTACTGGCGCCTGTCTCCTGTCAGTGGGCCCTGTTGCCGAGTGTGCGTGGGCATGTGTGTCAGTGTGTCAGTGTGTGGGTGTGGGCCCGTCTGAGTGTGTGATGGAGCGTGAGTGTGGGGGAGTGAACACGGTAGTTATGTGAGTGTGCACACGAGCATGAATGTTTGAGTGGGTGATGGTGTGAGTATGCGTGTGCACGTCAGTGTGTGCGTAAGAGCATGTGAGTGTCCCTGTGAATGTGCGTGACTGTGTGTGTGTAGGTGTGAGTGTATGGGTTTGTTAGTATCTGTGAGTCTGTGTGACCGTGAGCTTGTGTACCGTGAGTGTGTACCGGTGTGCCTGTGTGGGGGTGAGTCTGCGTGTCCCTGTGAGACTGTGCGTGTGAACCGGTGTGCCTGTGTGGGGGTGAGTCTGCGTGTCCCTGTGAGACTGTGAGTGTGTACCGGTGTGCCTGTGTGGGGGTGAGTTTGCGTGTCCCTGTGAGACTGTGAGTGTGTACCGCTGTGAGTTGTGAGCGTGCCTCAGTGTATCACCCTGTTGCACCTGGAGCCCAGAGCCCATGGTTTGAGCCCCTCTGCCTGTGCCCCCCGCCTCCTGGCAAAGCACCTGCCCCCCCACTCTCTCCCCCAGCAGCTGCTGGTGGCTCTGGGCTGCAGGAGCGAGCCACCGGGTCTGAACACGGGAGCAGAGCTGGCTGGGTCCCCGTCCAGCGGTCAGGCTTACCTTGTCTGAGTAGATGGACATGCGGGTGGTCAGCCCCAGGACGGGGATGCGGTAGAAGCCAGCTGTGTAGGAGACGGGGGTGGGAGTGAAGTGGTCGTTGGGGGTAGGTGGGTGGCTAACTAGGATGGCGTAGACCTGTGGACACAGGGGACAGGGTCAGCGTGAGTGGCGAGCGGGGGACGCTGCCCTGGAGCTGGCTGTCCAGCAGCAGCGGAGGCTGAAGGCAGAAGGCGGGGGGCGGGTAGTGTCGGGGGGACACCACCTGTGCTCACACAGCCCCAGGAGCGCAGGCCGCCCAGAAGGGGGACCAGACCCCTGCCCCACCTTCTGAGTGTAAGTGAATCATAGGGGTGAGGCAGAGGCAGAGCAAGGTCCCTGGGACCAAGAAGACACACGGGGAGATGACAGACCCCTCCCCCCACCCCTGTCCAGGGCCTCCTCTCTCGCCCCTCACCCTGGGGGGCTGCCCGGAGCTGTGCGGTGAGACCCTGAGAGGGAGGGCGAAGGCCAGTCCTTGGCATGTCCTGGGACCGTACATGCTGCCCCAGCGTGGGCTGGGGAGAACCACACCAAGCCCCCCACTGAGCCCCATCCTGGGTCAGAGATGGACGGAGGCCAGCACTCCAGAGATGGAGGGCAGCTCCAGAAGGTCTGCGTCGAACATCGCAGACTGAGTATTAGCGGGAGAAGCTGGGCAAGGAGCCGCCTAGAGGCCCGGGGCCCCCTGCTGGTGTCTTCCAGGGGCAGGCTGAGCCCCGCTCGGTTTGAACAAGACCCAGTGCTGACTTGGGCACTGACCACATCCTCAAGGAAACCTGGCCTTCCTGCCTGGACCAGTGGCTCATCCCCCGAGGCAGAGGCAGGGAGGCGGGGCAGATGGCTCCGCAGTTCCGTGCTGCCCTCACATTAGAAGGACCTGTCAGTCGCAATTCTGCCTTCCCATCTCTGAGCTACAGGACCACCTGCTTTTGCAAACGGGGCGGGGGGTGCACTGGCCTACGTGGTGGGGGCGATGGCTGCCGTGCCGGCACCTGGCCCACGGCGTGTGACAGCGAGTGACGGCTGCTGCTGTCACCTTTGTTCCTGGCCCTGGCTATTCCCTGGGAGGACAGTGCCCACAGACAGCAAAACTGTAAGTTGGAGGAGGGATCCCCGAAAGGGCCATACCTGTTCTCCCTCCTTTGCCCCGCACAGTCTGCACCCAGAGGGGCCTGGTCAGTGTTTGCCTGAGCGTGTGTGTGCATGCGTGTGACCATGCGGGTGCTCACAAGCGTGTGCTGGGTATGTGTGTGTATGCCGCATGCCCCGACATGTCTGTATGTGTGTGTGCATGTGTATGTACGGTTGAGCTTGTGTGAGCACGCGTGTTTGCACGTGCGGCACAGGAATGTGTGTGCTCATGGCTGTGCGTGGGGGGTCGGCCTGTGTGTGAATGAGCGTGTGCAATTGACTGTGCAATTATGATGTGCGTGAAGGGGAGCTAGCTTCAGTCTGTGCATCTCTGTGCACAAACATGGATGAATGTGTGTGCACATGTGAGCATGTGTGTCTGTGGATGTGGCGCGCCTGTCAGGGGAGCGTGTGAGCAGGACTTGGACGGGTGTCGGTCCCGCCTGTTACATAAAAGGCTGCATTGCAGTGATCCCGAGGCCTCATGGGATTCAGCAGGCAGCGCAGCCCGGGGGCGGACAGCTCTGACAGGCAAAACCCGGGAGTCGTGTCCTCCCCCGCAGCGCTGGCTGCCAGTGGCTGCCACGCTCTGCCCTGACACCTCTCACATACGCAGTCCCCGGTCCCACCCTGGAGAACACCCTGCTTCAACACCTGGGCCATTTCCCATCTCAGGCAGACCTGTGGATGGGGGAAGGGGAGGGAGGAAGGGAAGGAGATCTCCAAGCAGGAACAAAGATGGCCCCAGGCCCCATCCAGTTGAAAGCCCTGCAGTCCTGCATGTGGCTGGGACAGGCACGTCTCAGGCAAGCCCGGAACGCCCGCCCCGACCCTGACACACAGTGACCAAACAAACGGCCACATGTCTGCACACACCAGTCTGGACCTCGAGACCTGGAAACCCTGTGAGGACAAGCCCCGGTGGCAGGTGATTGATCTGGGGCTAAGATGGGGAACCGGCCAACACTGGTGTTTAGCTGCTAGTGAGACCAGCCCCCTGGGTCCTCTCTCAAGGGGAGGGAGAGGGCTAGGAAAGGATGGAATGAAACTGGGACAGGGGGAGGGATGGCGGCTGAAGGAGGGAGGATGGTGGGGAGGCGGTGGGGGAGGAGCAGGAGCTGGTACAGCGTGAGCCCTGGGGGTGCTGGCACCTGGCTGGAGATGAGGTCTTCGCACACCGACAAGGCCATCTGGATGGCGTTGGGCTTGTGGGTGACGGAGGTAGCGTTGAGCTGGATCTTCCAGGAGCCATGCCGCTTGTTGGCCTGGTTCACAGCCTCGCGGAACATCTGCTCGTGCTTCCGCGTGCTCAGCACCGCGCCGATGTTGACGATCTTGGGGTCGCAGGCGGCACGGGCGAAGGAGCAGGAGAAAAGCAGGGCGAGTGTCAGCAGGCGCATGGTGCTCATGGGCTCCGGGCAGCGCCCTGGCTCTGGGCAGCGCGAACGCGGGGCCCTCGGCGCATCCCCAGAGGGACGCCCCGGCCGTCCTGCGCGCGCCCGATCCCGCGGGCTGAGGGCGCCACGTCTTCCCCGGGAGCCTTAGTCCTGGGACGTCTGCACCGAGCAGGTGGCACCGAGCCTTCGGCCGGCCGGGCGGTCCCGGGTGCGCCTGGGCTCCGGGCGCTCTGTTTCAGGCGGCTGGCGCTGTCCGCGGTGCTGAAGCGGGTCTCGGCGCCGCTCCGGGTGCCCCGCGCCGAAAGGACCCGGCGGCGGCAGCTCCTCTGCGGGCTTCGCTTGTCCCGGTCCCGACGCTGCGGCGGCTGCGGCGACTGCGGAGCGCCGAGCGGGACCAACGTCTCCTACCCCTCCCGCCGCCCCCGCTTCCCAACACGGAGCCGGAGCGGGGGCGCCTCCCGCGCCAGAGTGTGCGCCTGCGTTCGTGCCAGCATTTTTCAGAGCGCGCGCGAGCGGGGGACGCCTGTGTGCGCGTGTGTGCGCGCGTGTGTGCAGGGGTCGCTGCGACAGTGACCTGGGCTGTCTCGAACCTGCAGGGAGCCGAGTTTGGAGAGGTTAGAGGGGTTCGCGTCACTGCGTGCAGCCTTGCGTGGCCTTTAACATGACCGAATGTGTCGTGCCAGTTTGTGTGTGTGCGCACGCGCGCGTGCACGAGTCCTCACCCACAGTCAGTGATATTTCGGGGCCTGACTCTGCCGGCTGGAAACCAAGGCGTGTGGAGAGGCCCTAAACCATGCCTCTGCGAGAGGGACGGTGGCGACCTCTTCTCCAGAAGGCTCAGAAATGGGGGCGAGACCTCATCTGCCTGGCCATGTGACTTGGACTCCCCCCAGAGGGTTAAAAAGAATAGAAGGGGTGACAGTGGCCGCCCCTTGTTGAGCTGGACCTTCCAGCAGAGTCTGAGGGTCTGAACCAAGCCAGCTGCGGAGAGACCACGGCCGGAGGGAGTCGTCTCTGCGGCAGACGGGACGGAGGGTAGACATCAGGAAGCGCTTGCTGATGCAGGATAGACGTCCCATACGTAGCCCCTGTCTCCGCTCTCCTGCCCTGGCGGCTCCTCTCCTAATTCACTCCCAGCGCCCCTCCTGCCCCTTTCCAGAAGCTCCTTGTCCTCCTGGTCCTCGTCTTCCCAATTCTTTGTCCTCACCGCGTCCCCCCACCCAGTGTGCTTCCTTCTCCCTAATTCAAAGGATGGCTGAAGCTCCGCCTCTTGCCAGTGACATCACCGTTTCCAATAGCAACTGAGGATTCTGCAGACCCAACAGCAAAAGCCCCCAATGGGGACAAAGCAGGGTCGTCCCCACACCTAAGTGATGTCCGAAGCAGTGGAGAGGGGAGGAGCCATGTCCCTCCCAACAGGGTCACACCCCCTGCAGCTCTCACCACTAGGCTTACCTCCCCACACCCAGCCCAAAGCAGACCCTGCGGGACTCCCTGGCTCTGAGGCAGGGGCTGCAGTGCTTGGCCTGCTCCCTTTCTTGTCCCCTTCTCTCCCGATGCAAGAAAATCGTTGCTTGGAGGCTAGTCTACCTGCATCCGGCTGCAGCCCCACAGCTCTCTCTGTTCTGGGATTGAGGTCTATAGTGGAAGGGGCACCAGCCCTGGGGACACAGCTCCTCCTGTGGAGTCTCAGGAGGGCATCTGGGGTGTGCTCAGGGGCCCAGAGTGGGCCCTATCTCCACAGGGTCTGTGGCCTCCGGTGGCTCAGAGCTTGGAGGCTGCATGCATGCCCGGGAATGGGCAGCCACCAGCTGTCAGCTCTGGCGCGGCCCAGACAGCTCCGGGACATCGCAGGGAGGAAGGGATTCAGCAGGGGGCTGCCGCCAGAGGTTCAGGCCCCTTCCATCCACCCCAATCTCCCAGTCGGGGGTGCTGGAGAAGCTCCCACTGGCCCTGGAAAAAGAACTTCTAAATAGTCAGCAACCTGAGGGCCGGCTGTTACACAGCTGGGAGCTTGAACTTCGTCACGGTCGGAGTACTTATACCACGGAAATTGCCAAACCCTGCAAATCAGGCCTCTTTTTTCCCTTTAGAGGCCAGTTTACCAGCACGCCACCGCCTCCCCCAGGCTGGAGGTGCTCAAGCTTCTGTCCGGAGGCCCTTGCGTGTCCCAGGCCTCAGCCCCTCCCGTGCTGGAATCGCTCCTGGGCTCTGCACTCCCTTTCACCTTGTAGGCTTCTTCCACGCCCCCAGCAAGGGGGGGTGCGGTTGCAGAAGGCCTCGACCTTGCTTTGTCTTGCTGTGAAAGATACCGCCGTGGGTTGGGGCTGCCTGAGGCCCCGGTCCCGCGTTGAGGTTCTTGAAACCTTATTAAGAACATTTGGATCCCCATGAAGCCCTACTATCCCCAAGAATACCCGGAGATTTGGGCAGGAATGGGGTTGATGGGCTCCACCGTTTATAAAATCAGGAGCGCTGGTACAAGAAGTAAAGCCTTGAAAGCCCCCAGTCCTGCACCTTCTCAGGGTCGTCATTAACCGGACGGGACGCCAGTCTGGCTGCGTTGTGGGAACGTGGGACACCGTGTTGACTTGCAGCAGTGCTGCTGCCTCTTCACGCGTGAGTGAGCGCACCTGTGAGACACACACACGCACACACACACCACACACCACACACACACACACACACACACACACACCACACACCACACACACACACGCACCACACACCACACACACACCACACACACACACACACCACACACCACACACACACACACCACACACACCACACACCACACACACACACACGCACACACACACACCACACACACACACACACTGCCGGGACTTGGACCCCTCTGAATCCTGGTGTATCCCACTCTGTGGTGTGAGACACACACACACACACACACACACACACTCTGCCGGGACTTGGACCCCTCTGAATCCTGGTGTATCCCACTCTGTGGTGTGAGACACACACACACACACACACACACACACTCTGCCGGGACTTGGACCCCTCTGAATCCTGGTGTATCCCACTCTGTGGTGTGAGACACACACACACACACACACACACACACTCTGCCGGGACTTGGACCCCTCTGAATCCTGGTGTATCCCACTCTGTGGTGTGAGACACACACACACACACACACACACACACTCTGCCGGGACTTGGACCCCTCTGAATCCTGGTGTATCCCACTCTGTGGTGTGAGACACACACACACACACACACACACACACTCTGCCGGGACTTGGACCCCTCTGAATCCTGGTGTATCCCACTCTGTGGTGTGAGACACACACACACACACACACACACACACTCTGCCGGGACTTGGACCCCTCTGAATCCTGGTGTATCCCACTCTGTGGTGTGAGACACACACACACACACACACACACACACTCTGCCGGGACTTGGACCCCTCTGAATCCTGGTGTATCCCACTCTGTGGTGTGAGACACACACACACACACACACACACACACTCTGCCGGGACTTGGACCCCTCTGAATCCTGGTGTATCCCACTCTGTGGTGTGAGACACACACACACACACACACACACACACTCTGCCGGGACTTGGACCCCTCTGAATCCTGGTGTATCCCACTCTGTGGTGTGAGACACACACACACACACACACACACACACTCTGCCGGGACTTGGACCCCTCTGAATCCTGGTGTATCCCACTCTGTGGTGTGAGACACACACACACACACACACACACACACTCTGCCGGGACTTGGACCCCTCTGAATCCTGGTGTATCCCACTCTGTGGTGTGAGACACACACACACACACACACACACACACTCTGCCGGGACTTGGACCCCTCTGAATCCTGGTGTATCCCACTCTGTGGTGTGAGACACACACACACACACACACACACACACACACTGCCGGGACTTGGACCCCTCTGAATCCTGGTGTATCCCACTCTGTGGTGAGGACCAAGGAGACCTGGGTTGCTGCGTCTGGCCTCGGTGGGAGTGAGGCCCTGTCTGCCCCATGGGGAGGGGGCTGCCTCAGTGCTCACTCATTCTTCCCAACCCGTTCCTTCCTCTGGGAACTGCAGCCCCATGTGGAGGGAACTGCTTCACCTCCTCCCCAATTCCACCCCAGGGGCTCTAGCAAGGGCTGTCAATCATAGGTACAGCCCCTCCTTGGCCTTGGTCTATTGGCCGAGAGGTAGTCACATGACCCAAGCAGACCGGTCAGGGTTTTTCCCTAAGATTTTGGCTAGATCAGAATCTGTGACAAGAACCCATCTCTGCACCTTCTCTGGAGGTGAATCTCTGAGAATCGAGCCACCTGTGGACACGTTTCTCTCAGGAGGAAACTGACAGACACGGAGGAGCCATTACGCAAGCTCTATGTGCAGACACCTTGCCTGTGGCCGGCCAAGTGGGCAGAGGATGGGCCTTTGCCTGGTGTCCACCCACTGCAAGGGCCCGCCTCCAGACCAGGACTGGGGAGATGGGGCTGGCTGTCAGCAGGCCTGGCCACCAGGGCTCTATCCTTGATCTGGGGGAGCCCAAGGACCCTCACAGACCACAGCTGCAGACACCTGTGGTGCCATCTTGCTTGCCCTCAAGCTGACTTCCACTCGCACACCTTCATCCACATGGTTCTACTACCTGCCTCCCCACACGGTCCCTCCTCTCCTTGTCCCCACCCTCTCTGACTTTCCAAATCCCACCTTTCCTGGAAGCCCATCTTCCCAACATCACAAACTGCCCACAGATCCCACCATATGCAAGGCTGGACTTTGACATTTAGATCACTCGTAGACATTTACTGAGCTCCCACTGTGTGGCAGGCACTCCTCTAAATTATTGGGGTACAGCAGTGGAAAAGTTAGATCCCCGACTGAGCACGTGGCAGACAAATAAGCACCTTAGACCATTTCATGCCGCGTTATGTACTCCAAGGAAAAAGAAAGCAGAATACAAGGCTAGAGCTTGATGGGACCGTGTGGTGGTTTCAACATGTCTGCAATTTCTTTGACATGCATCCCTTCAAAGGGGAGCCCAGTTCCTCTCTCCTTGAACGTGGATGGACCGAATGACTCTTCTACTGAGTGGGACGTGGCGGTGTGTGACTTCTGAGGTGAGGTCTAGAAGGAACAGCTGCCCTCTGGCACTGTCCTTCCTGGGTCACCTGCTCTGGGGGAGGCCAGTGTGGAGAGGAACTCTTTGTCAATGGCACCCTGCCAGTGGCCAGCATCAACTTGCCAGCTATGGGAGTGAACCACCTTGGAAACTCCAGGGGCCCTCCGGCCCCCTTCGAGCCTTCAAGGGATGACAGCCCTGGCTGATGTCTTGACTGTCACCTCATGAGAGACCCCGAGCCTGAGCTACCCTGTCAAGCTGCTCCAAACTCCTGACCGTGGAAACTGTGAGAGATAATGAATGTTTATGGTTGTGTGAATCAATAGATGACTAAGTAATCAATTCAGGTTGCTTTTTTTTCTGAATGAAATGAGAGAGCAAGCCATGCAAATATCTGAGGAAAGGGTGTTCCGGGGAGAGGGGTGCAAGGGCATGAAGCAGAGGGATGGAGGGGGAGACAGGAAGGAGGCCAGAGGGGTGGTGGGCCAGGTCCTATGGGATGGGGCTGGCTGTGTAGAGGGCCCCAGCTTTATTCTAATGAGATTGGAGGCATTAGACCAGGAGAGTGACACTGTTCAATTGACCTTTTAGAAAGGACCACCCAACTGCTATGTGGGTACCAAGGGAGGAGGGGTGTGACCAACCAGGAAGTTACTGGGATAATTCGTGTGCCAGGCAGGAGGTGCATAGGTGACAAGACGTGGGACGAGAAAGTGAGGAGTCACGAATAACTCCAGAGCAACTGAGAGAATGGTAGTACTACCACTGAGAATGGAAAGGTGGGGTCCAGGAGGAATCAAGGAATCAAAACTTTTATTTTCTTATGAAGTTCCCACTAAGCTTTTAATCCTGCAAATTTTGATACGTTGTGTTTTTGTTTTTGTTCAGTTACGTATTTTTTCTAATTTTCCTTGTAATTTATTCTCTGATTTATGGGTTATTTAGAAGCCTGTTGTTTAATTTTCAAATATTTGGAGATTTTCTGCATGTATTTCTGCTATCGATTTTTACTTTAACTTCAGTACGGTCAGAGAACATATGTTGTATGATCTTAAATACACCGAGACTTATTTTATGGTCCATAATATGGTTTTTCTTGGTGAATATTCTATGAGCACTAGAGGAAGTTGTGTATTTTTCTGTTTTGGGTGTAGTGTTTTAAGAAATGTAAATGTTTCTCATTGTGGTTTTTTAAAATTAATTAATTATTTTATATATTTTTAGCTGCGTTGGGTCTTCGTTGCTGTGTGCGGGCTTTCTCTAGTTGTGGCAAGCGGGGGCTACTCTTCGTTGTGGTGCGCGGGCTTCTCACTGCTGTGGCTTCTCTTGTTGCGAAGCACGGGCTCTAGGCGTGGGGGCTTCGGTAGTGGTGGCTCGCGGGCTCTAGAGCGCAGGCTCAGTAGTTGTGGCGCACGGGCTTAGTTGCTTCGCGGCATGTGGGATCTTCCCGGACCAGGGCTCAAACCTGTGTCCCCTGCGGATTCTTAACCACTGAACCACCAGAGAAGCCCCTCTCATTGTGGTTTTAATGAGCATTTCCCTTAATGACTGATTAGTTTTAATATCTTTTCATGTGCTTATTGACCTTTTGTATACTTTCTTTGGAGAAATGTCTATTCAAATCTGTTGCCCGTATTAACCATATTATCAGATATATGTTTTGTAAATATTTTCTCCAAGTCTGTGACATGTTTTCTCATTTTCTTAATGTTGTCTTTAAAGTGCAAGAGTTTTAAATTTTGATGAAGTCCAATTATCAGATTTTTTGTTGTTGATCGTGCTCTGGTATATCTAAAACATCTTTGCCTAACCTGAAGCCGCAAAGATTTTATTTTATGTTTTCTTCCAAGAGTTTTGTAGTTTTGGTTCTCGCATTTAGGTCTATGAACCATTTTGAGTTAATTTTTTATATGGTATGAGGCAGGGTGTAAATTCATTTATTTGTATCTAGGTATCCAATTGACCCAGCACCATTTGTTGAAAAAAAGCTATGCTTTCCCATTGAATTTTCTTGCTACCTTTGTAGAACATCAGTTGACCATAAGCATAAGGGTTTTTTTTTTAGAATCTGAATTCTGTTCCATTGATCTGTATGTCTGTTGTTATGCCAGGACCACACTGTCCTGGTTACTGTAGCTTTGCATTAAGTTTTGTTTTGTTTTGTTTTTGCGGTACGCGGGCCTCTCACTGCTGTGGCCTCTCCCGTTGTGGAGCACAGGCTCCGGACGCGCAGGCTCAGCGGCCATGGCTCACGGGCCCAGCCGCTCCGCGGCATGTGGGATCTTCCCAGACCGGGGCACGAATCCGTGTCCCCTGCATCGGCAGGCGGACTCTCAACCACTGCGCCACCAGGGAAGCCCTGCATTAAGTTTTGAAATCAACTAGTGTTACGCCTCCAACTTCGTTCTTTTTCAAGATTGTTTTGGCTCTTCTGGGTCCTTTGTAATTACATATACATTTTAGGATCAATTTGTCAATTTCTGCTAAGATTTGATAGACATTGCAATGAATTCATAGATCAATTATTAAGACAACTGCAGTCTTGGGACTGTCCTGGTGGCGCAGTGGCTAAGAATCCGCCTGCCAACACAGGGGACGCGGGTTTGATCTTTGGTTTGGGGAGATCCCACATGCCGCAGAGCAACTAAGCCCGTGCGCCACAGCTACTGAGCCTGCACTCTAGAGCCCATGAGCCACAACTACTGAGCCCGCGAGCCGCAGCTACTGAGCCCGCAGACCTAGAGCCCGTGCTCCACAACAAGAGAAGCCACCGCAATGAGAAGCCTGCACACCGCAGCGAAGAGTAGCCCCCGCTCGCCGCAACTAGAGAGAGCCCGTGCGCAGCAACGAAGACCCAACACAGCCAAAAATAAAATCAATCAATCGATTTATTTTAAAAAAAGACAACTTCAGTCTTAACAAAATTGAGTCTCTCAATCCATTTATTTAGATCATCTTTACCATCAGCAATGTTTCGTGGATTTTAATGTAAATGAGCTTGCACTTATTTCGTTAAATTTATTCCCAAGTATTTTATTCTTTTGTCTGCAATTTTGAATGAAATTGCTTTCTTAATTTTATTTTTGGCCTGTTCGTCAGTAATATGTAGAAATAAAATTGACTTTTGAGTATTGATCTTGTACCTTATTAGTTCTAGTAGGTTTTTTGCTTGTTGTTGACTCCTGAGCATTTTGTAGAAGATCATGTTGCCTGTTAGTAGACAGTTTCCCTTCTTTCCCAGTCTGGATGCCTTTGGTTTCTTTTCTTGGGTGAGTGAACTAGACAGAACCTCTAATCCCAAGACTGAAATGGTAAGAGCAGCCATCTGTGCCTCGTTCCCAACCTGAGAGGGAAAGCATTTGGTCTTTCACTACCAAGTACGATGATAGCTATAGGGTTTCATAGGTGCCCTTAGCATGTTGAGGAAATTCTCTTCTATCCCTAATTTGTTGAGAATATTTATTGTGAATACGCACTGGATTTTTTCAAATGCTTTTTTTCCTGCATTTATTGAAATAATCATGTGGTTTGGGAGCTTTTTAAAATTGTATTTATTTATATATTTGCCTGTGCCGGGTCTTAGTTGCTGCGTGTGGGATCTTTGTTGCGGCATGCAAACTCTTAGTTGCAGCATGTGGGATCTAGTTCCCTGACCGGGGATCGAACCCGGGCCCCCCGCATTGGAAGTGTGGAGTCTTAGCCACTGGACCTCCAGGGAAGTCCTTTGGTTCTTTATTATGTTAATATGGTGTATAACACTAACTAATTTTTGGATGTTAAATTCATATTCCTGAAATAAATGATCATAATGTACAGTTCTTTCCATATGTTGCTGAATTCTGTTTGCTAATATTTTGTAGAGAATTTTTGCATTTATATTAATGGAGGATGTTGGTCTGTAGTTTTCTTGTGATGCCTCGGTCTAGTTTTGATTTTAGGTTAATATTGGCCTCATAGAATGAGGTGGGAAGTGTTTACTCCTCTCCTATTTTCTGGAGGAGTTTGTGAAGGATTGGTGTTAATTCTTCTTTAAATGTTTGGTAGAATTCACCAGCAAAACCACCTGGGCTTGGGCTTTTTTTTGGAGGGGGGAGGGTTTAAAATTACTAGTCCAATTTCCTTATAGGTATATTCATATTTTCTATTTCTTCTTGCATCAGTTTTGGTAATTGGTATCTTTTTAGGAATTTTTCCATTTTATCTAAACTTTGAGTTATTGACATAAAGTTGCTCATAATATTCCCTGGTAATCCCTTTGATTTCTGTAAGGTCAGTTGTGATGTCCCTTCTTTTACTCCTGAGTTTATTTTTTCTTGATCAGTCTAGCTAAATGTTTGTTGATCTTCCCAAAGAAACAACTTGCTGTTTCATTGATTTTCTCTGTTAATTTTCTGCTTTCTATTTCACTGATTTCGCTAAGTTTTATTTTTTGCTTGCTTTCGATTTAGTTTGATCCTTTTTTCCTTAGCTCCTTAAGGTAGAAATTTAGGGGTTTTAAAAACAATTTTATTTATTTATTTGGCTGCGTTGGGTCTTCGTTGTGGCACATGTGGTCTCTAGTTGCAGCGCACTGGCTTAGTTGCCCCGCAGCACATGGGATCTTAGTTCCCTGACCAGGGATCAAACCCGTGTCCTCTGCATTGGAAGGTGGATTCTTAACCACTGGACCACCAGGGAAGTCCCAAGTTAGGTTTTAAATGTTGAGATCTGTTATCTATTCTAATATAAATGTTTACAGTTATACATTTCCCTCTAAGCTCTGCTTTAACTGCATCCTATAAATTTTGATTTTTTGTTTTCATTCAGTTTAAAATATTTTCCAATTTTCTTTTTGATTTATTCTTTGAACCTTGGTTTATTTAGAAGTGTGCTGTTTTAATTTCCCTAGTATTTTTGGATTTCCAAAATCTTTCTTCTTTTTATTTCTAATTTAGCTCAATTGTGGTTAAAAAAATACGTTGCATGACTTCAAACATTTTAAATTTATGTAGACTTGTTTTATGGCACAGCATACGGTCTCAATAGGGACCCCCTCCCCTCTCCCTCAGACCAGTCCCTTCACTGGTTCCTCATGGAGAGAGAGAGAGGGGCTCCAGGGGTGCCAGTACCAGAGGACAGAAGGGCCACCTTTTCCCCAGTGTACACTCCAGGTCATGGTGAGGGGCCAGAGCAGCAGAGCCAGCGCCCACCCCAGGCAACAGGGGGAAGGGGAGTCACCCACCGCACTCCCAAGACTGTCCCTTGGGACTTCCCTGGTGGCCCAGTGGTTAAGAATCTGGCTGTCAATGCAGGGGATGCCGGTTCGAGCCCTGGTCCGGGAAGATGTCACATGCTGTGGAGCAACTAAGCCCGTGTGCCACAACTACTGAGCCCAAGCACCTAGAGCCTGTGCTCCGCAACAAGAGAAGCCACCGCAATTAGAAGCCCGCGCACCGCAACAAAGAGTAGCCCCCGCTTACTGCACCTAGAGAAAGCCCGCGCGCAGCAAGGAAGACCCAACACAGCAAAAAATAAATAAACAAATTTATTTAAAAAACAACAACAAAACAAAACCTAGTCCTGGCTTTAAAAAAAAAAAAAGACTGTCCCTTGTGAGCATGACCCCCAGTGTCTGCCCAGGCCGGGTCTGTCTGGTGCTGGGATGGCCCAGGCTGGGCTGGGGTCCTGGACTCTGGCTGCAGACAGGAAACCCAAGGTCCCAGGACAGGCTAGGGTTGAGTGGGGAAGGCTAACCATTTGGGAAGCCTTCTGGAGGCCCTCACACTCTCCCAGGACTGTCACTGTGGCAATCAGCATAGTAACAATGACTGTCCACCAGGTCACATTACTCCATGGGCACAGGCGTGGCTGCCACCAGAGGGCAAGAGTTCGGGTCCCCGCTCATCCTGGACGTGGACACGGCCAGGACACTGCAGGCCTGACTCCCTCCTAGACCTGCCGGCCCCGGGGTCCCCAAGGCTGAGGAAGCAGCCCCGGCCTGGGCTCCAAGGAGGAAAGCAGGCTGCTCTGAGTTCCTGACTGCAGAACATGGACCGCAGAAGCAAGCATGCTGGTTCACTCCACGAGGGCGGGGACTGTCCCGCCACCGGTCCCCTGGACCCGAGTGACCGCAGGCCTGCTGTGGGCCCTCTCGGCCTCTCTGGCTCTGCTCCTGCTGTGGGGCCCGGACCGCAGGCAGGGGGACCTGCGCAGCGGGGCTCAGAGGAGGCTGATGGGGCCCGAGGGAGGTGCGGCAGCATCGGCTGAGAGCCGCACCGGCCTGTCTGAGCTGAGACCTGATGGGACAGGACGGGGCAGGGCCGCACGGTGGCTCCTCGGCCCCAGGCAAAGCCACACCGTGCTTTTCTGCAGAGATGAGGACAGTGTCCTCCCCTCCCAGGGTGACAGGTTTGAAGGGGCTGCCCCTCCCTCCCTGGCAGCTGAACCTGGGGGCCGCAGCCCAGCCCCCTTCCCCGCCCGGCTGAGACCGACAGCAGGTCGGGATGGCTCTCCGGAAGCTTGGCCTGCACGCCTGGCACTGAGTTCTCTCGAGCTCCGCCCGAGGCCTCAGCCCCCAGGAGCCAGTGGGACCGATGCCGATGCTGGAGGCTCCTGTGGTGGTTGATTAGTCTGGAGGGGATTTAAGCGGGAGGGGAGCGCCGTCCCCGCCCAGCCTGCCGGTCTCTTCTGACGGATCCCGGGGCTCACGCTCCGCCCCTGCGCTCTGGGGAGGGGTGGGGGGCGCAGCCTCTGTATTTGGGGCCACGGCCCCCTTGCCGCTGCACAGTCCACGTGCAGCCATGCTTTCCCCCGGGAAGGATGCTGTCCGGCGGTGGGTTCAGAGTCGGTGATCCCTCTAGCGACTCGGAGTGGACGGTGGCTGCGTCCACGCCTCCCGACCTGGGTGTGATGGCGGGGTCAGGGCCACGCCCAAGGCCCACAGGACGACTTTGCATCCATCCCGGCTCTGCCACGCTTTTCAAGCCTCGGAATCGAACCCTGTGCCTTGGTTTCCTTCTCCCCGCTGCTCCACACGCGAGCAGAGGGCCTGGGGCAGAGGAGGGTCGCCAAGCGGGAGGCCGAGGTTGAGGCTCCCGCCGCGGCCCAGGGGCTCCTTACTGCCACACCGGGACGCCGGGCAACCTCTTTTCTACACAAGTAGAGTTGGTTGGGTAAACTGTTGAAGCAGCTCGCTTTTGAGAAACCTTTTTATTTTCACGTGAAGTTTCACACGTAGCACAGAGGGCTCCGGGGTACCCTGCGCCGAGTTTCCTGCAACGTTTGCATCTTCCGTGGTGCTAGGACACTGTGACCAGGAGACCCTAGTCGTGCTGCGTCCTTTCTCACAGGTGAGGCTCCCTGCGCCCGCTCGGCACTCAGGGAGCAGCACGGTCGCTGGGTCCCTTCGCCGCAAGGGCCTCCCTCCTGCTCCCTTGAGGGCCACACGCCCCCACCGTCTCACCCCCAGACGGCCACTAGTGAAGCAATGGAGTTGAAGGACCCTCGATGTTCCACAGAATGCGGGGATTTCCAATACACACAAGGTGCTGTGATGCAGCCCGGCCTGTTGCCTGCAGTTTCTGACCGACTCGTGTGGGGGCAGCACCGGCTGTTCCCAGGGCTGCGTCCATCCAGGGGCTGCAGCCTGCTGGGCCCTGTGGGAACAAGCCCACAGGCTGTGCTGGCCCCGCTCTGGACTACCCGGGAATCTCCCCCATGCTCCGTCTAGCTCTCTCCCAGGGCCTCAGGGGAGCCCGAGGTGACCTAGTGGGTCTGGCACCCTGGGGGCGGGCCCAGAACACACCCTTTGAACCAGCTCCTGCGCCCTCAGGTTTGACAGCCTGTGACTCACCCCCCTGCACATGCATCTTCCAGGTGCCACCGTTCCCCTGGTAACTCATTGTCCAGGGAGGGGTGCATGAGGACATCACTGGAACTGCCAGCAGAGCTGTGTGTGGGAGAAGACCCGAAGAGACCCCCAGGGACGACCCCTAGAAGGGAAGGGGCAGGAGAGGAAGATCTTTCTGGAGCGGGTTCAGACAAGCCTAGGTGCTGAGCAGTAGGTGCACGTGCTGGGGAGCCCTCGTGAGGCCCAGAAATGTCACAGCTGAGAAGGCAGGAAGCAGTGGGCTCCCCACGGAGGGAGTGGGCATTTGGGGCCTGGAAAGCACCAGGGAGGGGCCAAGTTTGAGGTTCGCCAGCAGAGAACACTGGGTAGGGCCATGAGCTGAGCAATCCTGGGCAGTACAGAACTGCTTTGCCTTGTTTATTGAGGGGCAATATGCTCACAGAAAAGTGCAGTGATCTTTATTTTTTTTAAGTCTTTTCTTCTTATTTTTAAAAAATATTTATTTATTTATTTATTTGGCTGTGCCAGCTCTTAGTTGCTGCACATGGGATCTTCTTTGCAGCTTGCAGGATCTTTTAGCTGTGGCATGCAGGCTGTTAGTTGCAGCATGCATACAGGATCTAGTTCCCTGACCAGGGATCGAACCCAGACCCCTGCATTGGGAGTGAGGAGTCTTAACCACTGGACCACCAGGGAAGTCCCAGTGCAGTGATCTTTAGTACATCCTGAAGACTATCGAGTCTGTTGACCTTAAGAATGAGCAAAAGTGGATTTATTTGGGAACATCAGAGGAATTGCAATTTGGGATAAGCAGGCTATAGCAAAAGCCATAGGTAAGTCCAACAAACAAAGGAGAGGAATGGTTATTTTATAGAGAAAAATGAGGAAGTTGAGAGGTTTGTGTGGGTTTTGTTTTTTGTTGCTGTTGTTGTTTTTTGGTTTGTTTTTTATGAAAGCCCTTTGGAAAAAAGTGAGAGTTCAGGGTGAGGATGGTTTCTCATTGGCCAAGTTGCTGAGGTAGTTGATGCAATGTACATCTTTTCCTGTTGGGGCCTGTGATAGACGATTCTTCCCTGTTATGATTCTTCTGTTGTAATTTGTAATTGACTGTTGACCTGAAGCAAGATAACAGCCAATTATTTTACCAGCAGCATGAGTTTATTCAGGAACAGTAAAGAATTGGAAAACAGAACAAGCAATCTAAGGTGAAGCGCAAGCATGTGCAGAGAACAAAGGAGACTCTTTTATAAAGGAGAAGTGGGAGTTGCGAGGGGCTGTTCTAAACAAAGAATCCATTGGAAGAAACTGGGAGTTGGAAGTGTGGTGGCTTTTCATTGGCTGCACTTTGATGGTCTCTCATTGGCTGGGCTGTTGCTGGGAGCAAAATCTTCCTTCCTCCTGCTGGGTAGTTAGTAACCTTCCTGTTGGGTCTGCAATTAAGGCTGCGCGGTAGGGTGTGAGAGCTCCCCCTTCTGGCCTCCTGACTGCAGTTTAATGAGGGTTTCCTTTATTACTTTTCACAGGTCCAATGGATGAAGACCCCAAGAGCCCGCCTGCCGCTGACCCTACGGCGGGCCCTCCGTCCTCGCTGAGCCCGGCCTCCCAGGCCCAGCCCCTCCAGGCCCCCGGGTCGAGACCTGGGGTTCGGGGCACAGGAGCTCCCCGCCGACGTAGCGGAGCGGGGGGACACCTGCTCAGGCTTAGAGCCAACCGAGAAGGCCTGGCCGATCCCCACTGCTCACAGGCCCCGGGGGAGCCGGACCGGGACGCAACTGGACGCAGAGCCGCGGATCCCGGCGAGACCTGCTCGACCGGAAGCCACCTCCTCCTGTTGCCTTGGCCACCGCCCAGGTAGGGAACGGCCAGAGTATGCGCAGAAGGGCGCCGCCGCCAAGCGCGGCAGGTCCCGTTTCTGCGCACGCGCGCTGCGCAGGCGAAGGTTGGTCGTTGACTGCTGCGCGACGGACGCGTGGGGGCGTCAGGCCTGCCGAGCGCGCTGCATCTCCGGGGGCCCGGCCTCCCGACGCCGCCTGCGCCCGCTCGCTTTCGCGTGTCCGCGGCCCGCCCCGCCTGGGGGCGCCTTGGCGCTGACTCGGAGCCCGGGCCGGAGCCCGGACGGCGGCGGCGGGCGGCCCTGCTGGTGCTGGCGAGTGAGCGTCCGGCGGCGCCGGGCCCGAGTCTTGGCGTGTGACAGCCGGGCCGCGACAGCCTCCCCGGGACGGGACGCCCGGGACCCAGCCTCGGACACGGGCTTCTGAGACCGTGAGGAGAGGAGACGAGGCGGGGCGCTCCCACTCCCGCTGAGCGCAGAGGCCGCTCTGGCACCGCGCAGGACCCCAGTCAGGCTCGCCGCCACCCTCCGCCGGCGTCCGGTCTAGAGCAAGACCCTCCCCAGACCCCCGCTCCCCTAACGGTTTCTTCCTGGCATTCTCCACCCGAGACACCTCCCACCCCACCAAGTCCCCGCGGTGCCTGGAGTAGTGACCCCACCTTGTTAACCACAGTTGTCAGTGGTGGGCTTTTGCACAAGGACCTTGGACTGGGACCCGGCTCGGTAACGACGGGCCCATCTGAGGCCGCCTGTGCCTCTGTCTGTCCGATGGGCCACCTGCCCTTGAATGGGAAGTAAGTTCACGCTGAACTCTGGTATTTCATTGACACTCTCAGCATTGAGTATGGGGGGGGGCGGTTCTGGGAATAACTCCCTCAGTGGGGTTTTGGTTATCTGATTAGATTTGTATTTTAATTAGGTGGAATTTTTTTTTCTGGCCGCTGACATCTGCTACCTAATGTTTTGTCTGCCTGTCTGCTTTCTCATGTCTTCAGTCGTCTGTCCTTCCTCAAGCTGGCCTCTTGAGCTAAGACATTCAGAAGGTTTCTTCTCAAACCCATTTCCTTTGAATAAACTTTGCTCCTGTCACCATGTAAAAGGACTTCTTCCTCTGATTCGGGTGTATGTCCCAAATGCTGCTTTTCTTTTACTTCTGCCTAGAATCAGGAGGTTTTTGTCCAGCCACTGATAGGAGACCAAAGGAGGAAAAAAAAAACCAAAACAATTAATATGATCTTCCTTACCTTCATTCTGTAATTTCTGACTCTCATGGTCTCATAAAAATTAAGGAAAAACAAAACTCTTAGCCTTTTCCCCAGACAGTCCCTGCAACAGGTCCCTTCTCGTTCTTAAGTTTCTTTCACATCACTGATCCCGAAGTTAAGTTGTGAACATTTAACTTGACCTCACTTCAATAAATGTGCCTGCTGGGGGCTTCCCTGGTGGCTCAGTGGTTAAGAATCTGCCTGCAGTGCAGGGGACACGGGTTCGAGCCCTGGTCCGGAAAGATCCCACATGCCGCGGAGCAACTAAGCCTGTGCGCCACAACTACTGAGTCTGTGCTCTACAGCCCGCGAGCCACAACTACTGAAGCCCACGTGCCACAACTACTGAAACCTGCGCACCTAGAGCCTGTGCTCTGCAACAAGAGAAGCCACCGCAGTGAGAAACCCGCGCACCGCGGTGAAGAGTAGCCCCCACTCGCCACCACTAGAGAAGGACCGTGCTCAGCAACGAACACCCAAGCAGCCAAAAATAAATAAATGAAATAAATTTAAAAACAGAAAAAATTCTAGCTGTGCCTGCTGCAGTCACTGTGGTCACATTACAAGGCCTGGTGGGTCAGGAGTATCCCGGGGCAACTACCATAGTCAGTTTGTCTTCTTCGGTTGGTTCTGAACCGGCCTTTCAGTAGGTCTTTTTTTTTTTTGGCCGAACCAGGCAGCATGCAGGATCTTAGTTCCCCGACCAGGGATCGAACCCATGCCCCCTGCACTGGAAGCGTGGAGTCCTAACCACAGGACTGCCAGGAAATTCCAAGTTGGACCTTTTTTTTTTTTCAGGAGTTCTTTAATACCACCCAAGGAACTTGTACATATGGAGGGGCGGAAGGCATGAGCGCAGCTGGCCCCGTGGCTCCCGGGGTCCCGGGCTGCAGGGCCGAGGCGAGGCTGGTGGAGCCTGAGCCGGCACACGCGCGCTGCCGGTCTTTCCCCGCTGCCCACGTGTCAGCCAGAAACGGTCTCCGCGTGGGTTTGCATTCTCCTCGAACGTGGGCCCGGGCGGTGTGTCGTCTGCAGCAGTATCGTCCCAGCCTGCGGCCCCTGCCGAGAGGCAACTCCCTCCGGTTCAAAAGCAGCAGAGCCCACGCTGGGCCTCCGGAACTCCTCGTCGTCCCCACGGAGTGTGTCACGGTGGGAGAGATTTCCGGCTGTGCTCTTTTCAGTGAAAATGTCACTGTCTGTCTCTCTCTCTCAGAAATGGAAGCAGCTGTCGAGGTTACAGCGGAACGTGGTCCTCTTCCTGCTGGCGTTCCTGATGCTCTGCGGTCTCCTGTCCTACATCAGTGTGGCCGACGAGTGGAAAGGTACCAGCTCCACGCTTCCGCAGTGATCCGTGGGGGTTCCTGAGGGCGGACTAAGCGGCAGCAGCGCCATCTCGCAGCTGCAGGAGGCACAGACGTCAACACATTGGCAGGAAGTCGAAATACAGAGAAGCCTAGCGTGTTCGCAAGCCCCGGCTAGGAGGTGGCTGTTAACTTGAGGTTGTGTGACCGTTTCGCAAATGTCTGCCGTGAGGACCGGCATCTCCCCCGCTCTGTCTCACAGGGAGATTCCGGTCCTGAGGCTGAAGGCTGAGTCTGAACGCGTTGCGTGGATTTCCTAACGCGCTACCGGGAGCTGGGAAGGGCCGGGCAGGGTGCCAGTGAAGCGGTGCAGGGTCCCTTCTGAGCTGCTCTAGGATGGCTTCTTTGAGGAGGAAAGCTAAAGAGCCGCTGTAGGTTTGCTCCAGTAAATGGCCCGTGTGCCACCTCGTGCCCTTCCCGAAACGGAAAACATGAAGGCAGAGTAACGGGGATGTGGGTGGGGATAAGGACAGAAACCGCCAGGCGCTTCGGAATAGGTTTGATTCCCTTTGGCCGTTCTTGAATTGCTTGAACTGCCCTCTTCGGAGGTCCCGCCGCGTCCTTCCACGCGGAGTCTTAGTTGTGCGGATGCTGTCTCGAGCGCACGTTGAACGTTCTCCGGGCTTTGCGGCGAATCTGAGATAAGGTAGATTCTCTTGTTCAGCCGTGGGCAGCAGGTCGGCAGAAGGGCCGAAGGTGAGACCCGCAAATCCACCCGTCTTGCCAGCTCCTCGGAGAGCAGCTGAGAACCCGGAGACCTTCGCGGGGGCGTCACCTCAGGTACTGTGAATAAACTGTGCGTGGAGCTGTAGCCCGGGCCCGTGCCAGAAGCACTTCGGAACAGTACGTGCTGTTTCAGACCGACTGGGAAGGATTCTTTTTCTTACCGTTTGTTTGAGGTTTTAACCTCACACTCCTTACTCTGGGCTGGTTGGACGAAGGAGACAGGGGGAAAGGAAGAGGGCCATCCTCTCCTTCCTTTTCTTTGTGCATCTGCTGTGCCGGATCCTTGGTAGGTGTGAACGAGACCCATCCCTTTTCTCTGGGAGCTACTGGCGGGGGACACCCAGGCGGGCGCTCCTCTCTGGACCTGCCCAGACCGAGTTGCTGGGGGCCCGAGCATCAGTCGGGGCCTGGGAGAGAGGTTTGGGAGTACGCAGGTGCGAGGTGCCTGTCGTCCAGAAGAGGGAGGGAGGGGCGAGGCCTAGTCCTGGGGCGCCTTCCCGGGGGCGTGGGTGTGGGGAGGTGGGGCGGAGGGAGGACGTGGAGACTAGAGGGCAGTCTGGGCAGCCAGAGAGCCAGGGAAAGTCCCCTGCAAAGGGCGGTGGCTCCAGGGGGGATGGCCTTGGAGAACCCGGGCGCTCTGCACCTGGGGACACCCTCCACTGCGGGTTGGGGTGTCCGTCCATGTGCTCGAGGGCCCCCCAGGGAGAGGATCCTGGGACAGGTGCTGGCCTCACACCCCTGCAGGGCTGCCCCGGGGAGAGACAGGCGGCCGTTCTCCCCGTGTCTTACCGGAGGGTGTGTGGGTAGAAGAGGGAATTTCTCCCTTTGGAGCCGTGAGCATTCTTTCTTCCACTTCTGTGGCTGCTTTTTTGCCTGCCGACCTTCACAGTCCTGTGAAAGCAGAACGCGGCACATTTCCCCACCGAGAGACACCTTCCCACACCTCAGCGCCCACGACCCGTCTCTGGTGTCTAGGAGGGGTGGGACGTGAGGGGCTGGACGTGAAGGGCTGAACACCCGTGTCTCCTCTGGCACAAGTCCTGGGGCCGCTGTGCACCTGAAGGCCGCTCGGACCTTCTCTTCCGCTCCGACGCCAGCACTCGTCCCCAGGACGTGTTTGAGCGATGCGGCTTTGTTTCGGCCAGACGTGCGCTCTTGACCCGGGGGCCCAGCTTGGTGGGGTTCGGATCTTTGGAAGGAGGACGTCGTCCGGGATCCCCCGTCGGGTTTCCGTGGATGCTGAAAAGCAGAGGCTTTTCCGCTCGCAAGTCCGTGTCCTCACTTCCGGAGGAGGTGCCAGCCGCGCACGCTGGTCAGGGCTGGCTGGGAGCCGGGAGGGGCGCGGCGCTCCCCGCAGCGCTCTGTCACTGACCGGCCACCTCTGCCACACCCTTCCGAGGATGAAGCTGGGGCGTCCGGCGCGGGCCTGCGACAGTACTGTCTGCGGCTCCATCCCTGGGGCCGTGCTGGCTCTCACCCTGCCGGCCCCGCTACCCTTAGGGTCTGACACCCGGAAACGTCCCTGCCAGGGGCTTAACCCGCTGCCCAGGGTGGCACGTGCCCGTTGGCAGAGCCTCCATCCGGGTAGTCAGGGCCAGGAGCTGGCGAGTAAGGGGCTCCTCCCAGAGCTGCCTGTCGTAGGAAAAATGAAAGTAATTTCCTCTGGGCAATTGCAGCCGCTCCGCCAGTCCGGAGTGCTCCCTGCGTGGGGCCGGCCAGACTGGGGGCAGCGTCCCAGATGGACGACTGAATCATTTCACGAGTGACTGGTCTCTGCTTGTCTCTGTCCAGAAGCCTCCAAGGCATTTCCGACGGGGACCACCCAACCTGCAGATTAGAGCCCCCGGCGGAGACGCCAAGGACCAGAGGCAGGAGGAGGCCCAGAGGAGGGCAGAGGCAGCCGGCGCGGCTCGCCGGGAAGACAACGCGCAGGGAAACCGCGCCAGGTACCAGGAGCCGCGGAGAGGGACTGAACGGGGCCGCAGAGGCCGTCAGGCCTCTCGTGGCGTTTCTTTTCCTGGAGAGCAAAGAGGACCGGCCTGACGCATAATGCGCCTTCTGCAGACAGTGTGTGCCCCGTGGGGGGTGGGAGGGCGGGGCGGGCCCCCCCGCGTGGAGGCCGAGGGCGGGCCCCCCCGCGTGGAGGCCGAGTCTGAGCCCAGCGAGGCTGTGACCTCGACCTCGACCTCGGGGCATCGGCACCTCGGCCCCTGCTCTGAGCGCGCTCTCCTCCCGCTCCAGCTGGACGGGCGCAGGGACCGCGCCGGAGCAGCGCACCCAGCTCCCTCCGAGAAAGGCGGAGGCCCCGCCCAGGCCTTCCCCGCAGGCCCTCAGGCCACGGAGCAGTCCAGGTGAGGTCCGGCCTGCGCCCTCTCGGGCCTCCCCCGGGCACTCTGAGGGCGGGGGCGTGTGGACACGCACAAGAGCGGCAGGGCGGCGGGGGGCTCCTGCCGTCCCTCCGAGCGCCGCTCAGCCTTGGACACGCAGGTGCAAGGATGAGCGGGTCTCGGCGTCAGCACCCCTCCGGGCTTTGGTGACGACGTGGGGCTCCTTGGCGGCTGTCTTCCCGTGTCCGGCGCTGCAGGCGCACAGGAACGTGCGTGCGGGAGGCTCGTTTCCCGCCTGTGTCCGGGCAGCCAGGGGCCCGGGTGCTGCGGTCCTCATGTCGCCCCTTGAGGGGTCAGCCTGTCCTGTTCCCATTCCACGGACAGGAGAACTGAGTCTGGGTCCCCGCCGGGACCCTCTGCTCTCGGTGCTGGAGCCCCCAGGGAGGACAGGAGAGCCCGGGGTGGGGACTCGTGGCCACGCACGTGGGGACACGGGGCGACCGCGTGGGGTTAGAAGTGGACGGCAGAGCCGTGGGTGTCGACACTGACGGGACGTGTGGTGAAGCCGCGGACACGTGTTCCCCCGCGCGGTAGCCCGTGTGTGCGCGTGGCCCCCCACGTGTGGCAGGAAGCAGCCTCTGGATGCGCCCCGAGGGCGCCCTGGCGAGTGTCCGAGCGGCCTTGGCGGTGTCTGCTCCCCGTTGCGAGTGCCCGCGGCTTATCGGGCAGGACGCAGCACCGCCAGACGAGGTGTTTTTGTCCGGGTCACCAGTGCCTGTCACGTTTGACGTCCCCAAACCGGACTGCACCTCGCAGCCGTGGTGGTCCCGCGGCCTGCGATGCTTAGCTCTGCACGTGTTCACTACCCCCCGAGGGTGGGCCCCGCCGGGCCCTGGTGGAGGCGGCGGGCCCGGGCCAGGCAGCGGGTCCTGCTCAGACCTTCGCTGCAGCCCGTGGTGGCCCCCGTCAGCCTCACTGTCCGGGGGGCCGCAGGACAGCTCTGTCCGGACACCCACGCCCCGCTTCCCTCCTCGCAGCCTCGCAGAACGAGCGCCAGAAGGCTGTGGTCGCCGCCTTCCGCCACGCGTGGGCCGGATACCGCAAGTTCGCCTGGGGCCACGACGAGCTGAAGCCCGTGTCCAAGTCCTTCAGCGAGTGGTTCGGCCTCGGCCTCACGCTGATCGACGCCCTGGACACCATGTGGATTTTGGGTCTGAAGAAAGGTATCTGCTCATCCCCAGCATGGGGGCCGAGCTCTCCTGCGTGACTCTCGGGCCCGAGCGAGCCTGGGCTGGGAGGTGTCCACGCGCCGTGTCCCGCTGGGCTGCGCCTCCCCTCGTCCTGGGTGCCACGGTGGCCGTGCTGGCCCTGGGCAGGTCCTTTGTCCCCTCACATCCAGGCGGCCAGGGGATGCTCAGGACAGGCGTCCCCTGCGCCCCCTGCCGAGAGCTGAGTGAGGCTGTAGGTGGGCTTCCAGGGGCGTTCCCAGCCCGTGTTTCTGTCGCAGTCAGGCGGGGCCCGGTGGTGGGAGGTGACACGTGATCTGACGGAGTCGCCAGCGCCCCGAATCTCTCCCTAGTGTCCTCCTGTGCCGCGCAGATGGGGCTGAGTTGGGATGGTGTGTCTCTAGGTGTTTCTAAGCTGGCATTTTAAACATCTGCTTTAAGTTTTCTGATTGGGCTGAAGACCGCTTGCCGCTCACTCACCCTCGTGGTCCTCTGTAGCGTGGCTGGGACTGTGGAGCACGTGACCTCGTGCTGCATGGCCTTCCCCCAGCTGCACACTGGCTCAGTTGTTTTTGCGGGATTGGAAGCCTTCAGGGTCCCCTCTTGCACTAGGAAGTGACGTTGAAACCCTGCAGGGGGTGCGTGTGGCCCCAGAGGGAGCGGTCAGGGAAACGCTTGGACTGTTAATTTCTTCCTGAATCTGTGCTGTTTCACGCGATAGAATTTGAAGAAGCCAGGAGGTGGGTGTCCCAGAGGTTATTATTTCAGAAAAACGTGGACGTCAACCTGTTTGAGAGCACCATCCGGATCCTGGGGGGTCTTCTGAGCGCCTTCCACTTGTCCGGGGATGTCCTCTTTCTGAAAAAGGCTGTGAGTGTCCCGGCACCAGGTCGGCTCCCGTCCTGGGGGCACCGGGGTCTCGAGTGCTGCACAGTCGGTCCCTTTCTCGTGGGATCAGGGTGGGGAGGCGGTTGTTTGCAGTCTCCTCTCCCCTCCACGCACTCGAGTCTGTTTCCGTGCACGTGCGTGGCTCAAGTGGCCCTGCCGCCTGCACGCATGGTCACTCAGAGCTGCTTGAGTCCAGCTCGGTTTTTGCAGCTCCTCAGGGGTGGGGCCCCATGAAGCCAGCAGACTCATCTCTCCCGTGGATTAGATGGAAACGGGTGACGGGTTAGTGTCCTGCCGTGGAGACAGGCCACTCTGGGACAGGAATCGCTGACTCATCGCTGTGTTGTGTATCAGGAGGATTTTGGAAATCGGTTAATGCCTGCGTTCCAAACACCCTCTAAGATTCCGTATTCCGATGTAAACATCGGCACTGGAGTTGCCCACCCACCGCGTTGGACCTCTGACAGCACGGTGGCCGAGGTGACAAGCATTCAGCTGGAGTTCCGAGAGCTCTCTCGTCTCACGGGAGTTAAGAAATTTCAGGTACGGAGGGGCTGTGCTTCCAGCTGGAGCGGGTTTGCAGCGGGGCTGTCTCTGCTTCAGTGGGGCATCCGGGCCCCTGGCTGGCTGTGCTGTTTACACTTTGGACTCGGGGATCCTCTCCTTGCCCTTGCAGGGGTTGGGCGGGGCTTGGTGGGCAAGTTCACCGGCTCCCCGGCCAGCTCTGATTGATGGACTTTTCAGTCGGGATAGAAGCACGTTTGCTCTGTGAGGTTTCCCATGTGGGTAAGCAGATCTCTGTTACTGGGAAACATCTGGGTGTAGATTGAGAGACCCCAGTTTTCTGGGTCCCACCTCCACATTCCATCCACGGATAGTCATGTTTCCACCCAGGACAATCCTGCTGTCCTCAGTCCTTGAGTTTATTACACCTACAACTTTTCTGGTATCATGTCAGGTACATGTTCTGTTTTGGGAATAAGTAGTTGCCATCTTACTCAGCTTACCACAAAAACTAACAGCAAAGGGGTGTAGCAATTGATGATGGGAACAAAAGTTAATGAAACACAGAACTTAGGTGTAAGGGAAAAGATCAGTGAAGCCAAAGAAGAGGGTAGGTGTCAGCTGCATGGCAGAGTCGGCAGCGCCAAGCTCTCATTCCCCCAACAGAAACATACACACACACACACACACACACACAGAATCAGAAACATCACAGCCAGCTTTCAACAACAGCAACAACAAAATCACAAGGAAAATTTTAAAAGCAGGAAAGTATGGTCCACTCAAAGGAACAAAACTAGTTGATAGAAACCATCCCTGAAGAACTTCAGACATCAGAATATTAGAAAAAGACTTTAAGAGAATTGTCTTAGAAATGCTAAAAGAGCTCAAGGAAAACATGCACATGGAAGTAAAGGAAATCCAAAAACTAAAGTATGAACAAAATGAGAATATCGATAAGGAGAAACTATTAAAAGTAAGTAAAGTCTCATACTGAAAAGTACATTGACTGAAATGAAAAATTCATTAGAGGGTTCAATAGCAGGTTTGAGCAGGGAAGAGAAAGAAAGTGAAGTTGGGGTAGGATTATTGAAACTAGTGTGAAGAGCAGAAAGAGAAAAGACTGAAGAACAGTGAACAGAGACCAAGGGACCTCTGGGATCCTATCCTAAGTGGGCCCCACGTGTGCATTATAGTAGTCTCAAAGAGGAGAGAGAGAATGGCAAAATGAATATTTGAAAAACTATTGTTAAAAACTTACCAAATTTGATGAAAGATAGGAACCTACAACTCCAAGAAGTTCAATGAACTCCAAGGATCAAGTCAGAGAGACTCACACCAAGACACTTTAATAATCAAATTGCTGAACGACAAAGAGAGAATCTTGAAAATAGCATGAAATGCCTTGTTATGTACAAGCAGTCTTCAGTAGGATTAACAGATACTTTCTCATCAGAAAACCATAGAGACCAGAAGGCAGTGGTATATTTAAAGTGGTGGGGGGACTTCCCTGGTGGTGCAGTGGTTAAGAATCCACATGCCAGTGCAGGGGACACGGGTTCAAGCTCTGGTCCGGGAAGATCCCACATGCCACGGAGCAAGTAAGCCTGTGCGCCACAACAACTGAGCCTGTGCTCTAGAGCCTGCGAGCCACAACTACTGAAACCTGTGCACCCAGAGCCCTGCTCCACAACAAGAGAAGCCTGCGGACCGCAATGAAGAGTAGCTCCCGCTCACCTATCAAAATTCCAACAGTGTTTCTTTTTTCTTTTTTTTGCAGAAATTAAAATGTCAATCCTCAAATTCATATGGAATTGCAAGGGGGGCCCTGAATAGCCAAAATAATCTTGGAAAAGAACAACGTTAGATGACGCACATTTCCCAATTTCAAAACTTCCTACGAACTCACAGTGTTCAAAACAGTGTGGTGTTGTCATAAGGATAGACATATAGACCAATGGAACACAAGTAAGGCTCTAGAAATAAACTCATATATCCGGAGCCAATTGGTTTTTGCAAGAGTAGTAAGTCTATTTAATGGGGGAAATAATTTGTCTTCAGCAAATGATTCTGAGAAAATTAGATTTCCACATGAAGTTGGATCCCTACCTCACACCATATACAAAAAATTAACTCAAAATGAATCAATGACCTAAATATAAGAGCTAAAAGCACAAAAAAACATACAGGTTAATCTTCATAGCCTTGGGTTTGACAATGGATTCTTAGATAAAACTCCAAAAGCGCAAACAACAAAAGACACATGTTGGACGTCATCAGAGTAAAAATTTTTGTGCACCAAAGGACACTATCAAGAGTACAAAGGCAACCCACAGAATGGGAGAAAATATTTTCAAACTACAAATCTGATAAGGTTTTAATAACCAGAATATACTTTTTAAAACTTCTAAAACTCAACAACAAAGACAAAAACTCTTGAAACTCAACAAACAACAAAACCTCAAAAACAAAAACCCAATTAACAAAAAACTAAAACTCAACAAAATGAGGAATGAAAACATCTTTTATAATGTCAAAAGGGTACATTATATGTTATGTATAATTTAACCCCCCACACACATACACACACGAACGTGGGCATAACTGCAGGTGCCGCGTGGGTCAGAGCTGAGAGCGCTGGGACCTGCTTGGGGACACCCCTTGCCCATTCAAGACATATCTCCAAAGAAGATTTATAAATGTTCAGTAAGTACATGAAAAGATACTCAATGTCACTAATCAGGAAAATGCAAATCAAAATCTCAATGAGAGACCACTCACACTCATGGGATGCTACTATTAAACAGAAAACAAGTGTTGGCAAGGATGTGGAGAAATTGGAACCTTTGTGCACTGCTGGTTGAAATGTAAAATGATGCAAATGCTGTGGAAAACAGTATGGAGGTTCCTCAAAAGATGAAACATAGAATTACCATATGATCCTGCAATCTCACTTCTGGGTATACCCCCCAAAAAATTGAAAGCAAGGTCTTGAAGAGATATTTGTATACCCAGGTTCACAGCAGCATTTTAAACAATAGCCAAGAGTTGGAAACAACCCAGGTGTCCACTGAGGGATGAATGGATATGCATAATGTGGTCCATCCATACAATGAAATATTGTTTACCTTTAAAAAGGAAGGAAATCCTGACACGTTGTGACATAGATAAGCCTTGAGGACGTTATGCTCAGTGAAATAAGCCAGACAGAAAAAGACAAATTCTGTATGATTCCACTTACATGAGGTATCTAGAATAGGCAAATTCATAGAGACCGGACAATAGAGGTCACCCCAGGCTGGGGGATAGGGAATTGGGAGTTGTTGTTTAATGAGTGAATGGTTTCTGTTTGGAAAAATGAACTCGTTTTAGAAATAATGATGCGTTAAAACCAATGCATTTAGGGACTTTCCCTAGTGGTCCAGTGGTTAAGACTCTGCGCTCCCAATGCAGGGAGCCCAGGTTCTATCCCTAGTCAAGAGAACTAGATCCCGCATGCCGCAACTAAAGATCCCATAGGCTGCAAATAAGACCCAGCGCAGCCAAATAAATAAATAAATAAACAAATAAGTAAAAGAATATTTGTGTTTTGGGGGAAAAAAAAGCCAATGCATTTAAATGTGGTTGAAAGTGTATAATTTAACACACACACACACACACACACACACACACATGAATATGGCCATAACTCCAGGTGCTGCATGGGCCAGAGCTGAGAGCCCTGGGACCTACTTTGGTACCTCCCATCCATCCCCCTTCCCCACCCTTGGTTCCTGGCAGCTTTGAGGTCTGAAATGGGCAGAGTAGGTTGTGATGAGGGACTGGGCCTGGCTCCCCAAATCTGTGGGCTGTGGAGGGGGAATCAGGCCCCAGCTTTGTCCCCAAAGTCAGTGGCCCCGGGCAGTTGGGGGAAGGGCCCTGGACCCCGAGACGTACCCGAGTGTTCAGGGTTACCAGGTGTGGCAGGACAGTCTCAGAGGGAATCAGAATGCACCTCTCTGGGCCTTTTCAGTCCCACCCCAGGCGTGGAGGAGCTGCCTGGAGGGCTGGGAGCGGGGAACGTGGAGGGTCTGTGGTGGGGCTGTTGGGATCGGGCCCCTGAGCTGATAGAGGAAGAGATGCAAGTGGGAGCAGCCTGGGGAGGGGCTGCCATCCAGGGGGAGGGGCTGTGAGTCCTGTGTCTTGTCCTGGCCCCCAGCCTGAAGAGGCCGTGGGGGGCCTTCAAGTGTAGCTCTCTCTACACAGGACAGGCATCCCTAGGTGCGGGGATGGGCACCCAGGAACAGGGACACGGGAACATGGGAACCTGGGCGCACAGAGACGCGAGGATGGGGACAAGGGGGCATGGGGACACAAGGACGGGGGCATGGGGGTGGGCACACAGGGACGGGGACACGGGGTGGGCACATGGGGACACGGGAACATGAACACAGGGGCACAGGGATAGGGACATGGGGACGGGGACACAGGGATGGGGACATGAGGACACGGAGACATGAGGGACATGAGGACATAGGGATGGGGACAGGGACTGTGGAATGATTGTGGTGTGGCACTGGGTGACCTCAGGGTGACTACACCCATAGGGTGGTGTCATGTGATAGACAGTCATTGTCACCATGCTGATTGCCACAGCAACAGTCCTGGGACTGTGTGAGGGGAAGCCAAAGGGCCAGCTGGCCCGGTTTCCTGGCTGTGGCCAGAGCCCAGGACCCCAGCCCAGCCTGGGCCGTCCCAGCACCAGACAGTCCAGGCCTGGGCAGAGCCTGGGGGTCGAACTGGCCGGGGACAGTCTTGGGAGTGGGAATGGGTGGCTCCCCTTCCCTCTACTGCCTGGGGCGGGGCCACCTTCCCCACCTGCTCTGGGCCTGGCTCACTGCCCACATCCCCAGCAGGACTGTGGTCAGCACGGCCCCACCTGTGCTGAGCGGGCTGCCCAGCTTGGCCTGTCTGGCCCCTCACCAGGCCCTGGACTGGCACCGGGGGAGAGGTGGCCCTTCCGTCCTCTGGGTACTGCGGAGCCAATGTGGGGGCTGGCCTGAGGGGGAGGGGAGAGGGTCCCAGATCCCAAGCTTGGCCTCCTAGCCTTCTCCACCCCCACGAGCTGCCCAAACTCCTGCCTGGGCTCCGAGGCCCCCGCTCGCCCGCCCCCTGCCCAGCCACACGGGCCCTCCCTGTTGCTCGGACAGGACAGGCTCTTTTTCCAGGGCGGCCGACCCTCTTCGACGGAGGCCCCACCCCCATCCTCCTAAGCCTCCCTCCCTCCCTCTCAGGGGTCGTGCTGAGCAGCTGCTCAGGAGGCGGCCTTCCCCAACCCTGCCCTTGAGAGTGACCCTCCCCTGGGGCTGCCCGCTGGGGGGCCCGAGCCAGGACAACACCGTGTGGCCGGGAGGCGGCTGGGCAGTGGGGCAGTCACTTCCCGCCCGGTGCGTGTGTGGCACGGCGCCCGGCCCTCAGCAGTGGCCGCTAGAGGACGGGTGACTGGGCAGGAACGTCCCCCGCCCCAGCACCGGGCCCTCGAGCCCTCAGCCCACTTCCTGTGCCCCCACAGCGACCATCTTCATGGTGACACAGGAGTGCCAGAAGCTTGAGAACCCGGAAGCCGGCGGCCGGGAGGAGAGGGCAGTGCTGCTTGCAGCCCCGCCCAGGCCGTCACGTGAGGGTTTCCTGCTGGTCACGTGACTCCGCCCACCTGACCCGAAGCCGGCGGGCAAAGCGAACATGAGCTCCCCGCCCCAGGCGGCCCTGCCCTGGGCCCTGGCCCTGCTGCTGGCCGTGCAGCTGCGCAGCCGAGAGGCCGGGGGTGAGTGCCGGCCCGCGGGCCCCCCACCCGGCACCCCTGGTCCCCGCGCTGAGCGCTGTGCCCTCCAGCCCACAGAGCCCCGGACCCTGACTTTCAGGAGGCCTACTTCGAGCAGCTCCTGGACCATTTCAACTTCGAGAGGTTTGGGAACAGGACCTTCCGCCAGCGGTTCCTGCTGTCAGGTGAGGTCGCCCTGGGGACAGTTCCTGCTGTCGGATGAGGACGGGCACCCCACGCCTCACCCGCGCCCTCGCCTCCATCCGACAGAGAAATTCTGGAAGAGGGGCGAGGGGCCAATATTCTTCTACACGGGCAACGAGGGGGACGTGTGGTCCTTCGCCAACAACTCAGGGTTCATCCTGGAGCTGGCGGCGCAGCAGGGGGCCCTGGTCGTCTTTGCCGAGCACGTGGGTACCGGCTGGGGCTGGGGGTGGGAGTGGGGGCCAGACCGGGGCGCGGGGTCACTGACCCCTGGTCGCCTGCCCACAGCGGTACTACGGAAAGTCTCTCCCGTTCGGTGAGCGGTCCAGGTGCCGCGGGTACACGGAGCTGCTGACGGTGGAGCAGGCCCTGGCCGACTACGCGGGGCTGCTCCGGGCGCTTCGGCAGGAACTTGGGGCCCAGGACGCCCCCGCCATCGCCTTTGGTGGGAGGTGCGTCCTTGTCTTCTTTCTCTCCCGGAACAAATGCAAGCCTGGCCCCGGCCAGAATTTCTGTGGGTCTTAGAAGTTTGGGGTCCTTTGGAGGCATGGGGTGGGGGGCTCTGAGAAAGGAGAGAGGAGGCAGGTGTCGTCGCGGAGGCGCACTGGGGCCGGCGGGGGCGGGGTGCTGCAGGGGTGGCGTGGGGAGCCACCCAGCTAACCCTGCGCCCCTGCCCAGCTATGGGGGGATGCTCAGCGCCTACATGAGGATAAAGTACCCCCACCTCGTGGCGGGGGCACTGGCGGCCAGCGCACCTGTCGTCGCGGTGGCAGGCCTCGGTGACCCCTACCAGTTCTTCCGGGACGTCTCGGCAGTAAGTGAAGCCTCCGGCCCCCGACCCCTGCCCCAGGCAGCCCAGGCGGCGGGCGCAGCCACACCCTTCCTTCCTCCAGGACTTTGAGGGCCAGAGTCCCAAGTGTGCCCAGGCCGTGCGGGACGCCTTCCGGCAGATCAAGGACTTGTTCCTACAGGGAGGTGAGGAGGCTGCCCCCTGCCTCCCTGCCCCCCATTCCCCCTCCCCCACGTGTGCCTGAAGACTCCAAAGGCTTTGTCCTACTCCTCCTGGCAGCGTATGACGCGGTCAGCCAGGAGTTCGGCACCTGCTCGCCACTCTCAGGCCCGGGGGACCTGACCCAACTCTTCGCGTTTGCCCGGAATGCCTTCACCCTGCTGGCCATGATGGACTACCCGTACCCCACCGACTTCGTGGGGCACCTTCCTGCCAACCCCGTCAAGGCGAGGCACCCGCCCCTGGCTGGCGGGAGCCCGGGGAGGGCAGTGTCCTGTGGACAGGGAAGAGCCCAGCTGCCCTGGGGTAGTCAGAGCTGGCCAGCCCCAGGGCCTTGCAGCCACTCTGGGACCTGGGACTAGGGAAGGTCTCGAGGGGGGTGGCCGGCTGAGGGGCTCTGCTGGCACCCACAGGTTGGCTGCGACCGGCTGCTGACTGAGAGCCAGAGGATCAAGGGGCTCCGATCGTTGGCCGGTGCGTCTGCCCACCTGCCTGGGCTGGTGTCGAGCGTGAGGGGCCCAGTGTTGGCATGGGAGCGGGTGGGCTGAGGAGCGGGCGGGCAGCAGTGAGGGCCGTACAGGGGTGGGGAGCACAGAAGCCTCCACTTGGCCCCTGGGGCAGGAAGTGGCCATCCCCGCTATGGCCCAGCCTGGAGAGCGCGAACCCAAGGGCCTTCTGGGAGGTCCCCAGTGCAAAGGGCAGCACACCCCACCTCAGCCCACCCTGCTGGGAGGGGAGAACATCAAGGTGGGCTGCCCAGCTGCCCTCAACAGCAGGACAGGAGCTGATAATACAGACCCCAGCCGCCCCACTCCTCACTGGGCCCATAGGACTCCAGAGCCCCTGACGCCTGCTGGACCCGTGCAAGGGGGCAGGGTGGGTGTCCCGGCACCCAGCCCCAGGACCCCTCTCCCCCAGGCCTGGTGTACAACTCCTCGGGCATGGAGCCCTGCTATGACATCTACCTGCAGTACCAGGTCTGTGCCGACCCCACGGGCTGCGGCCTGGGCCCTGATGCCAAGGCCTGGGACTACCAGGTATGGGGGAGTTGGGGTCTGGGACTGCCAGGTATGGGGTGCTACATGTGGTGTCCTGGCCCCCTGGCCTGATGGTGGTGCGGGTGTCCCGCAGGCCTGCACTGAGATCAACCTGACGTTTTCCAGCAACAACGTGTCGGACATCTTCCCTGACCTGCCCTTCACCGAAGCACTGCGCCAGCAGTACTGCCTGGACACGTGGGGCGTGTGGCCCCGGCAGGACTGGCTGCAGACCAGCTTTGGGGGAGGCGGTGAGGCTCAAGGCAGGGGTGGGGCGGCATCCTTCCCCCTGCACTGAGCTGCCTCTCTTTCCCACGCTCCCTGGATATAGCTGGAGTTTGATCCAGCTCCTGGGTCACACATTTGGGGGGCCCCACCCGGTCCCCACCACTGCTTGCTCTGTCCATTTCAGACCTCACAGCTGCCAGCAACATCATCTTCTCCAACGGTGACCTGGACCCCTGGGCAGGGGGAGGGGTGAGTCACGGCCAGGAAGTCCCTGCCCCGTGTGGGTCCCGGCGCTCTCGGCTCTGTACCTCCTTGATTTGTGTTCCGGTTTTCGTTGTTCCCTCCTCTCCCTTTGTTGGTTCTACTCCTGACTTCTTAATGGCGACCTGATTTCTGGCTCATTAATCTTCACCTTTCATTTCTAATGGGACCGTTCAGGTCTATGCAGTCACCTCAAACTACTCCTTTAACTGCACCCCACAAGCTGGGACATGCAGCCTCCCAGCAGGTTGTGCTGCGAGGCTGAGGCCCAGAGCACGGTCTGCACCCCTGACACGGAGCCTCCTTCAATGATCCAGATTCAGAGCAACCTGAGCGTGTCAGTCCTCGCCATCACCATCCACGGGGGAGCGCATCACCTGGACCTCAGGTGCAGTCCTGCCTGGGGAGGGGGTGCAGTGCCTGGCCTGGGCCGATGGGTGGACGTGGGCTAGGGTGGTGTGAGGCTCGGGGCCTGCCAGCCCTGCTGAGTCCCCCGCACGCCCGCTCCTCAGAGCGTCCCACCCAGAAGACCCCGCATCTGTCGTGGAGGCGCGCAGGCTAGAGGCCACCCTCATCGGCAAGTGGGTCGAGGCGGCCAGGCAGGAGCAACGGCTGCGGCTGGCACAGCACGGGGGCTCGGAGGCTGAGGGGTGCTCTCCCAGCAGGACCACAGAGGACTTGCTGGGAGCCTGAGGCGAGTAAGGGAGGGAGGAGCCCCGGCCAAACCTCCTGAACCTGGAGCTCGGCCAGGGTGGGCAGGGCCTTGCCCGAGGGAGAGGCCGGACAAACACTGGTGGCCTGTCAGGCATGTTGTGTCCCGTGTCCTGTTCTGTCCGGAGGCCCTGGACACAGTGAACACGCTTGCAGCACCTCCTAAACTCAGCTGATAAATAAAGCAGAGTTCTCAGCGCCCGTCTGTGTCTTGGGTGGCGGGGGATGCCGGCCTTTCCTGCGGCTGGCCAGGCCACACCGCCACAAGAGGCCACCCCAGTGATTCTCCACCTCCCTCCTCAGCTGTCCTCTTCGTCCCCAACCACTGCAGCGTCTGTCTGGGGATCCCTGCAGCCCCCAAGTCCCCCTGCTTGGGGCCAGGCCTGGGGGGCAGTCTGCTTCACTCAGCGGACTCCGGCCCACCGTGTGGGAACCCTGCTGTCCCGAGTCCCACACCCACCGCTGCCCAAGAGGCTCCTGCGTTGGGGTACGGGGGGCGGGCGGGGCAGCGTAGCGACGGGGAGCGCAACGCGCCCTCCAGCTGGGGAGGCCCTGCCAGGCAGGCAGCCACAGCCGTGAGACGCAGGGCAAGAGGCCGACTGAGACACAGGCCTGCGCACCTGCCGGGCACGGAACCTGCAGGGCTCTGGGCCAGTGGAGGGCGGCAGCCCTGAGGGTGAGCGCAGAAGGTGCGAGCGGAGAAGGGGCCACAGCGGCAGGCCAGGCCCTGCCTGACCCCGGGTCCGGTGCCTGTGTAGAGGCTTCTAGGAGTAAAAGAACAAAGTCTCCACATTTAACACAGACAAAGGGCTGGCCTGTCCTACAGGGTCACCAGGGCCTGGGAGCTAGGGCCAGCCGAGGCCCAGGATCCTGGCTTCGCTCTGGAAAGCCACCCCGGGGTCGGTCCTAAGGCATGGGTGCAGCCGGCGAAAGAAGGAACGAGGACCTCCCTGGTGGTGCAGTGGTTAGGAATCCGCTTGCCAGTGCAGGGGACACGGGTTCGAACCCTGCTCTGGCAAGATCCCCATGTGCCGCGGAGCAACTAAGCCCGTGCGCCACAACTCCTGAGCCTGCGCTCTAGAGCCCGCGAGCCACAACTATAGAGCCCCTGCTCTGCAACAAGAGAAGCCACCGCAGTGAGAAGCCCGCGCGCCGCAACGAAGACCCAATGCAGCCAAAATAAAATAAAATAAATTTATTTTCTTTAAAAAGGAATGATATAGGTTGACCAGGCACCCTGAGGAGAAGCCCCAGGCGCGGACACCCCACACGCCAGGGAAGCGGGCAGAGCAGGTGGGGCCCGCCATGCTCACTGGCGCCGGCAACCATCACAGGCATACCGTCACCCTGGGCGCCACTGTGGCCGGCACCTGCCCCGTGGATCTGACACTCCCAAATCTCCCCCAGGGGCCAGGGCACAGCTGACCTCTGGACACGCCAGACCTGACCCAGACACTGCCCTGCCGCCCCTCCCCGTCTCACAGTTGCGATTCCGGAAACAAAGACACAGCAGGTGCCAGTTAGAACAAATGTACTTTTATCTCCGCTGAAAAGTCCATCAATCGGGGCTGGCTGGGGGCCGGTGAACTTGCCCGCCCAGCCCCTGCAAGGGCAAGGGGAGGATCCCTGAGTCCAACGTGTAAACGGCACAGCCAGCCAGGGGCCCGGATCCCCGTGAGGTCACAGATGCCCCGAGACCCCAGGTTGGGGCGTGTTCACAGGCTGCGAGGCCCCCAGGCTGAGCTGTACCCAGGCTGTCCCCTCAGCTCCTGTCTCTGATCGCATCATGGGCTCTGGGGACCCAGCGTGGCCCAGGGTGACCAGAGGGTCCAGGACCCCTAGGAAGCCCTGCGCGGCCAGCAGGAGGGCATTCGGGTTTCAGGAATGTAGTCACGGTTTGACTTTCTCAGGAAGGAGGAAGAGGCTCCCCGGGCGGGCGGGTCCCCGCTAGCTCACAGCGCTGATTATTCCCACTCGTTCCGGACGGTGTCCCGATGAGAGCCAGGCAAGGAGCCCAGAACCCGCGGCAGAGCACCGGAAGCCCGGCAGCCACCCCGAGCAGCTGAGGCCCCGAAACGTCCTGGCCCAGTTGCCGCTGGCCTCTGTCATCAGCCCGGCCTGGGGCACTTCCAGCCGGCTGGGAGGACACCACACAGCCAAGGTCAGGGCCAGGGTCTTGCCGACAGGCATCCTCCATGACAGGACTCACCAGTCCCCCGGGCAGCACCCACTCGGGAGCCGTCCCGCCCTAGGAGGGGGCCCAGATGGGCAGGGGGTGAGCCTCTGTGTTGAACACGTAAGTGTCCAGGCTGAGCAGGTCTGGGTCATCGGAGAAGAGCAGATACAGGTACTTGAGCGTCTCCCCCAGAAAGAAGCTCTCCATCTTGTCCCTGGGCTGGGGATTGCGGGGGTCCTGGACGTTGCTGATGGAAGAATAGCCGCCCGAGGGGACCTGCACGAGAGCCAAGGCCACAGCGTCACGCTGCAGGCTCAGCCCTTTCGAGGGCCGCAGGCTAGAGGCACCCTCCCGAGCCCCCTGCCCACGGCAGCACACACAGCCCCCCAGGGCAGGGTCTGGGGCGGTGAGGACACCAAGGCCCACAAGGGGACTGGCCGCTCCGGAGGTCGGCCATGGTTCCTCCAGGGACACCCTGGGGGATGCCAGCAGACTGCAAGTGACCGGGTGGAAAGCGCGACCCCCAGAACCTGTACAGGTCTTGCAAGAGCCCTGAGCTCACCCGAGGGGTGTACCACCCGGCACCTCACGTGCCACAGGGCAAAGATCAAGTTTCAGCTCTGCTGGGGTGGGCAGTGGGCCCTGGGCAGGGCGGGACCTTCTCTGAGCCACGGCCCCGGCTGTACGACGGGCAGCTGGGCCTGAGCACGGCGGGCGGGGGGGGTCATGGCACTCGCCCTGGGGAGCAGCGGCCCAGAAGTCACCTCCGGGTGGGAAAGTGCTGCCCAGCCACCCAGACAACCCAGGAGGGACGCGCCCTGTGCACCTCGGGCCACTGCGGGGACCCTCCCCACACACGCTGGCCCCCCGAGACAGGCAGGAGAGCTGCCCTGGCCCCCGGTCATGTACACCTTGAGGGCAGTGCTGGGCAGCTGGGCCCCCGCGGCCAGGGTGGGTGGGCCCCCCCCCCCAATCCAGCCCACGTGGCAGGCGGCGGTGAGGGGCTGGGGGCGAGGACCAGGCGGCGGGCGGGCCCTCACCCTCGTGTACGTGTTGAAGCTGTGCAGGATCTCCCAGCCCCAGTCCTGGTACTTGCGGTCGCCCGTGAGGCGGTACAGGTAGAACAGGCTCTCCACCGTCTCGGGCCGCAGCAGGTTGTGTCTGTCGGCCGCCTGGGGAGGAATGCGGGCTCGGGATTAGCCTTGCCACGCCCCTGCCCTGGCGCCCCCGAGCCACACCGGCCCCAGCACGGCTCACCTTGACCTGCACGTCCTTACGGGACTTCTGGGGGTGCAGGTTGAAATGCACGATTTCGGGGCTCAGCCCCGTCTCCATCTGGCGGTTCATCTGGTAGCAGGTGTCCATGAGCGCCCGGGCCAGCTCCATGTGGTCGGCAGGCAGGCCGTGGTGGGCGCCCAGAGCTAGCGTCCCTGGCAGGAAGCACACCAGGTGGTCCTGGAATCAGAGGGTCACCTCACCACCGTGGACCTGCGGCCTCACGGGTTCCACACGGGTCCTGCATTATCAGGCCTCCCATGTTCCCAGGAGCCGGCAGGCCTGAGTGCCGGCAGGGCTCCAACAGGGGACTGAACTGCAGGCCACACACCGGGGGCCCCACGCACGCAGGGCAGAAGCTGCTAGAAGGACCACCACCTCCCGGGGAGCACCTGCTGACCCGGGTCTCCCTCGTCTCCAGCCCCCAGCGGCCGATGGAGCACCAGCTGCAGGAGGACAGGGGGAGGGGGAGCTGGGGGCGGGGCTCCCGGGAGCATGGAAGGCGGGGCTTGGAGCAGGGGCGGGGCCCTGGGGGGCAGGGGGTTCTGGGGAAGGGGCCCTGGCACCACACAGACCTCAGCTCCCCCCGGCACGGGACAGCCCGGGCCGTGCAGCCCGCATCCACTCGTGACGGCTCACACTCCGTGGCCAGCGTCGCGTGGTCCCCTCCGACGTCCAGAGCCTCGGAGCCGTCCGAGGTCAAGGACGAAGGGTGGAGCCCCAGGACCGCTAGGCCGCGTCAGACCACGCTCCTGCTCACCATCTTGGCGCTGAAGCGGCCGTGGGCGAGTTCCCCCACGAAGGTCAGCTTGCCGGGTTCAGATCTGTGCAGCAGGTGCTTTCTGATTCCCTCCACGGCTTCGAGGTAGTCTTCCAGCAGCCTGTGCAGACCAGCGGGGCCCGTGTGCTCAGGCCAGGCGGGCGCACGGCCCCCGCGCTCCGGGAAAGGGCACGACCCTGAGCGCCCATCCCCATTCTCGCGGCTGCCCTGTCTCGGGTGGCGCCCGCCAGTCTCCGCGTGGAGGCCCGGGTCAGCCCCGTGGGCTGCTGCCCCCGCCCCGCACCAGGGCCCGTGCCTCCCAACCAGCCCCAAGGGGCCACCAGAGACCGGTCTCTGCCGAGCCCCTGGCCCCGACGCGCCCGCGCCGGTTCTCTGAACCAGCCCGCGGGCTCCCCCTTTGGTGACGCCCTCGTCTCACCCGTGGGCGGTGGCCTGGAGCTGCCCCTGATTCTGGGTCACTGTGACCCCCGGGCCTGAGACTTGAGGCGATCCTAGCACCCTCGTGAGGGTCAACCTCTATTTCCCAAACCGGACAAGGAGCCACCCTGCTCCCCAGGCAAGCGTGCGTTCTCAGGGTCAGGGCACCGGCTCGAGGAGGCCCACGCGGCCCTGGCTGCCTGCCGCGGGAGCGGGCGCCAGAGGGGCGGCCTCAGGCCCGAGGAAGACCCCGGCTGCCTGCACTGACGAGCCGTGGACCCCAGCAGCCGGCCGGGCCCTGGCTCCGCACCCAGGCTGGGAGGAGAAACCCGCCCCGCAGAGCGGCCCGGCCCCAGCTGGCGCGGCTGCCGTTCCCGCCACCCCGAGGGCTGGGCCACCGCGAGGGCAGAGACTGGGGCCTCACTGCGTCTCCTTCTTCCCAGCCTGGATCCACTGCTTCAGCAGGTACTCGTAGTAGCTGTCGGCCCTGGCGCCCAGGGTGAACACGCCCAGGTGGGTGAAGAGCCCGCTGCTGGTGTTGATGAACATGGGCACCAGCCCGTCCTTCTTCCCGCGCAGGGAGTGCACGTGCCTGGTCACCTCCTCCACGGCCTCCTGCGCACGGGAGGGCGGGGCGGTGAGCAGGGCGGGCTGCACAGAGGGCGGCGCTCCTCGGACGCTGCCGCCCCGACGGCCCGACCACGGGGCTGAACCCGCCCTCGCCACGGTTCTCAGCCCCGCCCTGGGGGGACATCTTCGGAGCAAGTAGCCGCCGTAGCGCCTGTATGCGTCCTGAGAACGTGCACACGACCCCTCCATCCGCTGATGGGCAGGCGGCCTGACGACGCACTTCACACAGAAGACACACAGCAGCCCCACACGCAAACTCAAAAGGCGAACCGCTGATTGTCAGAAAAGTCGATCCAGCGAGACAATCGCACACCCACTAAGAGGTACAAGTATGGCTGGACAACACACGAGGACGTCTGTGCAGGACGGGACCCGACAGGAGCCGTGTTGTCAAGATCCCCAGTGGGACACAGGCCAAAGCTCAGCAGGTGACCGTCCAGACACGCGGTCAACCCACACGATGAAGCCTGTCTGCGCTCGGAAAGGAAGGATTCTGACCAGTCCGGCAACCTTGAGGACACCATGCTCACTCAACGCCCAGACTGCAGTCACTGCAGGAGGGACACGAACTGTCCAGAATGGGGCCCATGCCAGAGCCCAGCCCTGTGCGGCTGCCAATGGGGGGTCGGCAAACAGTGCGGGGTTCAATCTGGGTGAGGGAATTGTTCTGGAATTACGTAACGACGATGGTCACAAACACGTGAGTACACGCAACGTACACAGAAAAAAGCAGCATTTCTCGATATATAAACTAAATCTCAATTTAAAACAAGGGAGGGCATCCCTGGTGGCGCCGTGGTTAAAAATCCGCCTGCCAATGCAGGGGACACGGGTTCGAGCCCTGGTCCGGGAAGATGCCACATGGTGGGGGAGCAACTAAGCCCGTGCGCCACAACTACTGAGTCTGTGCTCTAGAGCCCGCGAGCCACAACTGCTGAGCCCTGGAGCCACAACTACTGAAGCTTGCAGGCCTAGAACCCATGCTGTGCAACAAGAGAAGCCACCACAATAAGATGCCCATGCACTGCTACGAAGACCCAATGCAGCCAAAAATAATTAAAAAAAAATAAACTAAAATGCCATCTTTAAAAAAAAAAAAGGAGGAGAAAAAAAGCTGAAAGAATCAACCTTAGAGGAAGGCCCACAAGCAGAGACATCGTCCACAGGAAGGTCCCTAAGGCGGGCGAGCAGACACTGCTAGAGGCAATAACATATGGAGAGCCAAGAACAAAAAACAAGTCAGCCCTCCATGCCACGTGCACCTGCTGGTCCCGACACACAGCAGGAGCCATGCCAGCAGCACCGCTCCAGCCGCCCACCCAGGACAGACATGTGCGTGGGCACAGTCCAGGTGCAACAGCGGGGATGGCCACGATGTCATCGGCACTGAACTGGCTTCAAAACCCGGTGACTCCACACATCCCACGGCAGCAGCCACGACAGAGCCGGCCGCCCTCGCTGGCTCAGAAGAGTCCCGGACAACAGTAGGTGGACCTGAGGCCACGCAGAGCACCACACGACAAGACATCCGCTGCCAGGACCCTAAGGACACGGGACTGCACAGGGCTGGGGCCAGGCAGAGACTCACCCTCCAGTCAATGCCTTTCATGCCTGCACCTCTGATATCACGAGATAATGGGACTCACCAGGAAAAACGTGGGACAAAACCAAACACAACAACTGGTCTCATGCCCCAGGATCAATGACCACACAGACCTGCACCTGCCCCACTGAAGCAGAGACAGCCCCGCTGCAAACCCGCTCCAGCTGGAAGCACAGCCCCTCCGTACCTGAAATTTCTTAACTCCCGTGAGACGAGAGAGCTCTCGGAACTCCAGCTGAATGCTTGTCACCTCGGCCACCGTGCTGTCAGAGGTCCAACGCGGTGGGTGGGCAACTCCAGTGCCGATGTTTACATCGGAATACGGAATCTTAGAGGGTGTTTGGAACGCAGGCATTAACCGATTTCCAAAATCCTCCTGATACACAACACAGCGATGAGTCAGCGATTCCTGTCCCAGAGTGGCCTGTCTCCACGGCAGGACACTAACCCGTCACCCGTTTCCATCTAATCCACGGGAGAGATGAGTCTGCTGGCTTCATGGGGCCCCACCCCTGAGGAGCTGCAAAAACCGAGCTGGACTCAAGCAGCTCTGAGTGACCATGCGTGCAGGCGGCAGGGCCACTTGAGCCACGCACGTGCACGGAAACAGACTCGAGTGCGTGGAGGGGAGAGGAGACTGCAAACAACCGCCTCCCCACCCTGATCCCACGAGAAAGGGACCGACTGTGCAGCACTCGAGACCCCGGTGCCCCCAGGACGGGAGCCGACCTGGTGCCGGGACACTCACAGCCTTTTTCAGAAAGAGGACATCCCCGGACAAGTGGAAGGCGCTCAGAAGACCCCCCAGGATCCGGATGGTGCTCTCAAACAGGTTGACGTCCACGTTTTTCTGAAATAATAACCTCTGGGACACCCACCTCCTGGCTTCTTCAAATTCTATCGCGTGAAACAGCACAGATTCAGGAAGAAATTAACAGTCCAAGCGTTTCCCTGACCGCTCCCTCTGGGGCCACACGCACCCCCTGCAGGGTTTCAACGTCACTTCCTAGTGCAAGAGGGGACCCTGAAGGCTTCCAATCCCGCAAAAACAACTGAGCCAGTGTGCAGCTGGGGGAAGGCCATGCAGCACGAGGTCACGTGCTCCACAGTCCCAGCCACGCTACAGAGGACCACGAGGGTGAGTGAGCGGCAAGCGGTCTTCAGCCCAATCAGAAAACTTAAAGCAGATGTTTAAAATGCCAGCTTAGAAACACCTAGAGACACACCATCCCAACTCAGCCCCATCTGCGCGGCACAGGAGGACACTAGGGAGAGATTCGGGGCGCTGGCGACTCCGTCAGATCACGTGTCACCTCCCACCACCGGGCCCCGCCTGACTGCGACAGAAACACGGGCTGGGAACGCCCCTGGAAGCCCACCTACAGCCTCACTCAGCTCTCGGCAGGGGGCGCAGGGGACGCCTGTCCTGAGCATCCCCTGGCCGCCTGGATGTGAGGGGACAAAGGACCTGCCCAGGGCCAGCACGGCCACCGTGGCACCCAGGACGAGGGGAGGCGCAGCCCAGCGGGACACGGCGCGTGGACACCTCCCAGCCCAGGCTCGCTCGGGCCCGAGAGTCACGCAGGAGAGCTCGGCCCCCATGCTGGGGATGAGCAGATACCTTTCTTCAGACCCAAAATCCACATGGTGTCCAGGGCGTCGATCAGCGTGAGGCCGAGGCCGAACCACTCGCTGAAGGACTTGGACACGGGCTTCAGCTCGTCGTGGCCCCAGGCGAACTTGCGGTATCCGGCCCACGCGTGGCGGAAGGCGGCGACCACAGCCTTCTGGCGCTCGTTCTGCGAGGCTGCGAGGAGGGAAGCGGGGCGTGGGTGTCCGGACAGAGCTGTCCTGCGGCCCCCCGGACAGTGAGGCTGACGGGGGCCACCACGGGCTGCAGCGAAGGTCTGAGCAGGACCCGCTGCCTGGCCCGGGCCCGCCGCCTCCACCAGGGCCCGGCGGGGCCCACCCTCGGGGGGTAGTGAACACGTGCAGAGCTAAGCATCGCAGGCCGCGGGACCACCACGGCTGCGAGGTGCAGTCCGGTTTGGGGACGTCAAACGTGACAGGCACTGGTGACCCGGACAAAAACACCTCGTCTGGCGGTGCTGCGTCCTGCCCGATAAGCCGCGGGCACTCGCAACGGGGAGCAGACACCGCCAAGGCCGCTCGGACACTCGCCAGGGCGCCCTCGGGGCGCATCCAGAGGCTGCTTCCTGCCACACGTGGGGGGCCACGCGCACACACGGGCTACCGCGCGGGGGAACACGTGTCCGCGGCTTCACCACACGTCCCGTCAGTGTCGACACCCACGGCTCTGCCGTCCACTTCTAACCCCACGCGGTCGCCCCGTGTCCCCACGTGCGTGGCCACGAGTCCCCACCCCGGGCTCTCCTGTCCTCCCTGGGGGCTCCAGCACCGAGAGCAGAGGGTCCCGGCGGGGACCCAGACTCAGTTCTCCTGTCCGTGGAATGGGAACAGGACAGGCTGACCCCTCAAGGGGCGACATGAGGACCGCAGCACCCGGGCCCCTGGCTGCCCGGACACAGGCGGGAAACGAGCCTCCCGCACGCACGTTCCTGTGCGCCTGCAGCGCCGGACACGGGAAGACAGCCGCCAAGGAGCCCCACGTCGTCACCAAAGCCCGGAGGGGTGCTGACGCCGAGACCCGCTCATCCTTGCACCTGCGTGTCCAAGGCTGAGCGGCGCTCGGAGGGACGGCAGGAGCCCCCCGCCGCCCTGCCGCTCTTGTGCGTGTCCACACGCCCCCGCCCTCAGAGTGCCCGGGGGAGGCCCGAGAGGGCGCAGGCCGGACCTCACCTGGACTGCTCCGTGGCCTGAGGGCCTGCGGGGAAGGCCTGGGCGGGGCCTCCGCCTTTCTCGGAGGGAGCTGGGTGCGCTGCTCCGGCGCGGTCCCTGCGCCCGTCCAGCTGGAGCGGGAGGAGAGCGCGCTCAGAGCAGGGGCCGAGGTGCCGATGCCCCGAGGTCGAGGTCGAGGTCACAGCCTCGCTGGGCTCAGACTCGGCCTCCACGCGGGGGGGGCCCCGCCCCCGCCCCGCCCTCCCACCCCCCACGGGGCACACACTGTCTGCAGAAGGCGCATTATGCGTCAGGCCGGTCCTCTTTGCTCTCCAGGAAAAGAAACGCCACGAGAGGCCTGACGGCCTCTGCGGCCCCGTTCAGTCCCTCTCCGCGGCTCCTGGTACCTGGCGCGGTTTCCCTGCGCGTTGTCTTCCCGGCGAGCCGCGCCGGCTGCCTCTGCCCTCCTCTGGGCCTCCTCCTGCCTCTGGTCCTTGGCGTCTCCGCCGGGGGCTCTAATCTGCAGGTTGGGTGGTCCCCGTCGGAAATGCCTTGGAGGCTTCTGGACAGAGACAAGCAGAGACCAGTCACTCGTGAAATGATTCAGTCGTCCATCTGGGACGCTGCCCCCAGTCTGGCCGGCCCCACGCAGGGAGCACTCCGGACTGGCGGAGCGGCTGCAATTGCCCAGAGGAAATTACTTTCATTTTTCCTACGACAGGCAGCTCTGGGAGGAGCCCCTTACTCGCCAGCTCCTGGCCCTGACTACCCGGATGGAGGCTCTGCCAACGGGCACGTGCCACCCTGGGCAGCGGGTTAAGCCCCTGGCAGGGACGTTTCCGGGTGTCAGACCCTAAGGGTAGCGGGGCCGGCAGGGTGAGAGCCAGCACGGCCCCAGGGATGGAGCCGCAGACAGTACTGTCGCAGGCCCGCGCCCGGACGCCCCAGCTTCATCTTCGGAAGGGTGTGGCAGAGGTGGCCGGTCAGTGACAGAGCGCTGCGGGGAGCGCCGCGCCCCTCCCGGCTCCCAGCCAGCCCTGACCAGCGTGCGCGGCTGGCACCTCCTCCGGAAGTGAGGACACGGACTTGCGAGCGGAAAAGCCTCTGCTTTTCAGCATCCACGGAAACCCGACGGGGGATCCCGGACGACGTCCTCCTTCCAAAGATCCGAACCCCACCAAGCTGGGCCCCCGGGTCAAGAGCGCACGTCTGGCCGAAACAAAGCCGCATCGCTCAAACACGTCCTGGGGACGAGTGCTGGCGTCGGAGCGGAAGAGAAGGTCCGAGCGGCCTTCAGGTGCACAGCGGCCCCAGGACTTGTGCCAGAGGAGACACGGGTGTTCAGCCCTTCACGTCCAGCCCCTCACGTCCCACCCCTCCTAGACACCAGAGACGGGTCGTGGGCGCTGAGGTGTGGGAAGGTGTCTCTCGGTGGGGAAATGTGCCGCGTTTCATCTTCGGAAGGGTGTGGCAGAGGTGGCCGGTCAGTGACAGAGCGCTGCGGGGAGCGCCGCGCCCCTCCCGGCTCCCAGCCAGCCCTGACCAGCGTGCGCGGCTGGCACCTCCTCCGGAAGTGAGGACACGGACTTGCGAGCGGAAAAGCCTCTGCTTTTCAGCATCCACGGAAACCCGACGGGGGATCCCGGACGACGTCCTCCTTCCAAAGATCCGAACCCCACCAAGCTGGGCCCCCGGGTCAAGAGCGCACGTCTGGCCGAAACAAAGCCGCATCGCTCAAACACGTCCTGGGGACGAGTGCTGGCGTCGGAGCGGAAGAGAAGGTCCGAGCGGCCTTCAGGTGCACAGCGGCCCCAGGACTTGTGCCAGAGGAGACACGGGTGTTCAGCCCTTCACGTCCAGCCCCTCACGTCCCACCCCTCCTAGACACCAGAGACGGGTCGTGGGCGCTGAGGTGTGGGAAGGTGTCTCTCGGTGGGGAAATGTGCCGCGTTCTGCTTTCACAGGACTGTGAAGGTCGGCAGGCAAAAAAGCAGCCACAGAAGTGGAAGAAAGAATGCTCACGGCTCCAAAGGGAGAAATTCCCTCTTCTACCCACACACCCTCCGGTAAGACACGGGGAGAACGGCCGCCTGTCTCTCCCCGGGGCAGCCCTGCAGGGGTGTGAGGCCAGCACCTGTCCCAGGATCCTCTCCCTGGGGGGCCCTCGAGCACATGGACGGACACCCCAACCCGCAGTGGAGGGTGTCCCCAGGTGCAGAGCGCCCGGGTTCTCCAAGGCCATCCCCCCTGGAGCCACCGCCCTTTGCAGGGGACTTTCCCTGGCTCTCTGGCTGCCCAGACTGCCCTCTAGTCTCCACGTCCTCCCTCCGCCCCACCTCCCCACACCCACGCCCCCGGGAAGGCGCCCCAGGACTAGGCCTCGCCCCTCCCTCCCTCTTCTGGACGACAGGCACCTCGCACCTGCGTACTCCCAAACCTCTCTCCCAGGCCCCGACTGATGCTCGGGCCCCCAGCAACTCGGTCTGGGCAGGTCCAGAGAGGAGCGCCCGCCTGGGTGTCCCCCGCCAGTAGCTCCCAGAGAAAAGGGATGGGTCTCGTTCACACCTACCAAGGATCCGGCACAGCAGATGCACAAAGAAAAGGAAGGAGAGGATGGCCCTCTTCCTTTCCCCCTGTCTCCTTCGTCCAACCAGCCCAGAGTAAGGAGTGTGAGGTTAAAACCTCAAACAAACGGTAAGAAAAAGAATCCTTCCCAGTCGGTCTGAAACAGCACGTACTGTTCCGAAGTGCTTCTGGCACGGGCCCGGGCTACAGCTCCACGCACAGTTTATTCACAGTACCTGAGGTGACGCCCCCGCGAAGGTCTCCGGGTTCTCAGCTGCTCTCCGAGGAGCTGGCAAGACGGGTGGATTTGCGGGTCTCACCTTCGGCCCTTCTGCCGACCTGCTGCCCACGGCTGAACAAGAGAATCTACCTTATCTCAGATTCGCCGCAAAGCCCGGAGAACGTTCAACGTGCGCTCGAGACAGCATCCGCACAACTAAGACTCCGCGTGGAAGGACGCGGCGGGACCTCCGAAGAGGGCAGTTCAAGCAATTCAAGAACGGCCAAAGGGAATCAAACCTATTCCGAAGCGCCTGGCGGTTTCTGTCCTTATCCCCACCCACATCCCCGTTACTCTGCCTTCATGTTTTCCGTTTCGGGAAGGGCACGAGGTGGCACACGGGCCATTTACTGGAGCAAACCTACAGCGGCTCTTTAGCTTTCCTCCTCAAAGAAGCCATCCTAGAGCAGCTCAGAAGGGACCCTGCACCGCTTCACTGGCACCCTGCCCGGCCCTTCCCAGCTCCCGGTAGCGCGTTAGGAAATCCACGCAACGCGTTCAGACTCAGCCTTCAGCCTCAGGACCGGAATCTCCCTGTGAGACAGAGCGGGGGAGATGCCGGTCCTCACGGCAGACATTTGCGAAACGGTCACACAACCTCAAGTTAACAGCCACCTCCTAGCCGGGGCTTGCGAACACGCTAGGCTTCTCTGTATTTCGACTTCCTGCCAATGTGTTGACGTCTGTGCCTCCTGCAGCTGCGAGATGGCGCTGCTGCCGCTTAGTCCGCCCTCAGGAACCCCCACGGATCACTGCGGAAGCGTGGAGCTGGTACCTTTCCACTCGTCGGCCACACTGATGTAGGACAGGAGACCGCAGAGCATCAGGAACGCCAGCAGGAAGAGGACCACGTTCCGCTGTAACCTCGACAGCTGCTTCCATTTCTGAGAGAGAGAGACAGACAGTGACATTTTCACTGAAAAGAGCACAGCCGGAAATCTCTCCCACCGTGACACACTCCGTGGGGACGACGAGGAGTTCCGGAGGCCCAGCGTGGGCTCTGCTGCTTTTGAACCGGAGGGAGTTGCCTCTCGGCAGGGGCCGCAGGCTGGGACGATACTGCTGCAGACGACACACCGCCCGGGCCCACGTTCGAGGAGAATGCAAACCCACGCGGAGACCGTTTCTGGCTGACACGTGGGCAGCGGGGAAAGAGCGGCAGCGCGCGTGTGCCGGCTCAGGCTCCACCAGCCTCGCCTCGGCCCTGCAGCCCGGGACCCCGCGAGCCGCGGGGCCGGCCCCGTTCGTGCGCTCGCCCCGGGGAGGCCCCAAGGCCGCCCCTCACCCGCCAAAACGAGCGCCGCCTCAGGCCCTGCCCGCTGTCGTAGCTCCGGCCCGGGCTCAGCGTCACCGAGATGAAGTCCCGACGCGGCGGCAGCGACGGCGGCGGATACATGACAGCGGCAGCGGGCCGGGGAGCTTCGCCCTCCGGCGTCGTCAGGAGGCCAGGCTCCGAGCTGGGCCGTGAGGCCGGCAGGTCCGACGCCGGTAGGCGGCCATCGCGGCGCCGTCGACTCCCCGCCCATCGCTCTGAGCCAATGCGCCTTTGCCGCGCCCTCGGAGTCCCACTGCGCCTGCGCCCGCCGTCGCGGCCCCTGAGGGCGGACTTACGTCCCACGGCGCGCCTCCGTGCGTGCGCGGTGACGTCATGCCCACACTGCTCGCACCTGCGCACAACTCGCTGGTGTGGCTGCGCAGCCGGTGGTGCTTCTGCTCCAGACGGTTCCCCTGGGATTTCCCCGTCATTGCGCCCCCGCGCGACTTCTCCAGAGCCTGTGGACCGTGGGATGGGCCGGGCCTTCTCGGGCTGGCGCTGACACCGGGCAGGTGTGCCACCGTTCCGCCATGTCGGCGGGGTGCCTCTGCGCCCCGGACCCCAGGTCTCGACCCCGCCCTCCCCCACCAGGTGGATTTGACCCTGGTGCTTGCCCCAGAGCCTGGAGGGGCTGGGGCCTGGGGGGGGCCGGGTTCAGCGAGAGGACGGGGAGCCCGTTGCAGAGTAAGAGGCTCTGGGAGTTTTCATCCATGGACCTATCAACCTTAAAAATAGCTGGCTATTTTATCAGCAAAATGAGTTTATTCAGGAATGGCAGAGGAATTGCAGTTAAGGGTGTGCAGATATAGCCTGTAATAGCCATGTCCAGAGACCAGGGAAAGGAATAGTACTTTACAGAGAAAAAAGGGAAGTTGGGAAGGGCTGCTTTGTATGAAAGTCCATTGGAGGTGGGGCTTAGTGTTAGGTGTGGGGAAGTTCAGAATGCCATGAAGCCTACCTGGATCCTGATGCGTCCTTGTTCCGAGATCCGGTGCCCTAAATAGCGATCCTGAGTTTGAGCAACTGCAATTTTTCCTTGGAGGCTTTAATGCTCCTTTGAAACCAAAAGTTTTAGCAGTTGGATGATGTCTTCCTGTGAAGCGGTTTGAGGAGGCGAGCAGAGCAGCTAAACATCCACATACTGTACGTAATAAAGTAGAGCCTGCAGGAAACATATCATCCACATCAGCCTTTAAGCCTTGTGAAAAGTAAGAAGGAATTTCAGTGAAACCTTGGGGCATTAATGTCCAGATGCTTTGTCCTTCCCAAGTGAAGGCTGAAAAGGTCTCAGCCTTATCAGCTGGAATTCAGGCACACCTCATTTTATTGTACTTCGGTTTATTGCACTTTGCAGATATTGTGTTTTTTTTCAAATTTAAGGTTTGTGGCAACCCTACATCCAGCAAGTCTGTGGGCGCCATTTTTCCAACAGCATTTGTTCACTTCCTGTCTCTGTGTCACATTTTGGTAATTCTTGGGATTTTTCAAACATTTTCATTACTATTATATTTGTTATGGTGATCTGTGGTCAGTGACCTTTGATGTTCCTATTGCAAAATATTAAAACTTGCTGAAGGCTCAGATGATGGTTAGCATTTTTTGGAATCAAGTATTTTTTTTTTTTTTTTTTTTTTTTGCGTTACGCGGGCCTCTCACTGTTGTGGCCTCTCCCGTTGCGGAGCACAGGCTCCGGACGCGCCGGCTCAGCGGCCATGGCTCACGGGCCCAGCCGCTCCGCGGCACGTGGGATCTTCCCGGACCGGGGCACGAACCCGCGTCCCCTGCATCGGCAGGCGGACTCCCAACCACTGCGCCACCAGGGAAGCCCCCTCAAGTATTTTTAAATTAAGGTACGTATATTGTTTTTTAGACACAATGCTATTGCACATTTAATAAGCTGCAGAAGAGTATGAACATAACTTTTATATGCACTGGGACCAAAATATTCACGTGACTTGCTTTACTGTGGTACTCGCTTTTTTGTAATGGTCTCGAACCAAACCCGCAATCTCTCTGAGGTGTGCCTGTAGCAAAGCATGCACAGCATAGATTAATAACAGTGAAAACATTTGCTTTCAGTAGGAATGGATGCTAGTAGAGTATGGGGGTTAAGAACAACAGGGTGTCGAGGGGCAGCAACGTTGATTATTGCCTGCAGGTCCTGGACAGACCTCCATCCTCAGCCATCGGGTTTTCTCATAGGTTGTATTTAATAGTATTACAGGGACTAGCGCAAGGGGTGGTGAGGCTCTGAGCCATGGAATCCTCTTATGGGCTTTATACCTTGAAGGGCTTCTTTACTCATAGGGTATTGATTAGTTCTGGGGAGAGGTTTCGAGGGACCTATTTGAGTCTTGACGGGAAGAGCACTGTGGGTTTTGCCAATATCAGTTGGAGACTTTTTGCCCATAAGGAGGGTGGTAGCTGACTCAGTAGGGACAAATGATCAGCGTCTCCCGAATCAGCTCCAGGACCGTCAGAGGCAAAGGCCAAGCCAAGCCAGTGAAGAGTCACTTAATTCACCTGGTTGGCTGTTTTGACTGTTACTGTGAAATTCTGGAATTACTTCCCCTTTTGGGAGAAAGAAATTCCAGCATATTTGCTGAGCCGTCTCGGCCCAATAAATGAATAGGGCCGGCGAGACTAAGGAGGGAAGTGTGGGTATCTCTCAGGGGCCTAAACGAAAAGGAACAGGTTCAGAGACAGGACTCTGCTGAGGTTCATCAGAGACCCCCACTATTTGGATCACTTTCGTGCTCCGGGGCAGGGGCTGCTTTACCGCAGTTGAACTGAGAGTGTGGCTCTGGTGCCAGAAGAGATTCATTCCTAATCTGGAGCATTGTTTTTCTGAGCTGATGAAGAGGGAGGGCTGGGAAGAAGCCCTGTGGTTCCTCAGAGGCCCGTTGGTGGTCATGAGAGTGTTGGAAAGGCTGGTTAGAGGGCTGAAGGCACTTGAAGCACTTAACACTTGTGACAATCTTTTTCCCAAAGTCCTGGCTTTTTGCGATAATAGCAGGAACTAGGAGGGTTTGGGTTTTGTTTAGGGACCTTCATTTGCTGGAGTTGAAGGTTAAGGGTTTGAGTGGACTTCCTTTCAGTTGAATAGTCTAGAGTGCAGATGAGTTGGTGGCTAAATTAGCTAAATCTGGAGTGGACGTGGTTTCCAGTTCAACCCTGGTCCTTTTATCTAGAAGGGAAGGATCCCAGTTACGCCTGTTAATGAACACAGAGTTAAAGGCTACCTGAGTGTATTTGTTACCAAAGCAAACTTGGGTCTGATCGTCCATGCAGTAAAGCCAATCTCCCGACACCAGTGTGTGATGAAGGAAAGGGAAGCGTTTATTGCAGGCGCCAAGCAAGGAGTCCACGCAGCTAGTGCTCAAAAGACCCAAACTCCCGTAAGTCTTTCCGGTAAAGGTTTTTAAAGACAGGGTGAGGGAGGAGGGTTGTGGGGTGTGTGATCAGCTCGTGGACATTTTTTTTTAAATAACTTTACTGATTTTTTAAAAAATATTTATTTTTGGCCACGTTGGGTCTTCATTGCTGCGTGTGGTCTTCCTCTAGTTGCGGCGAGCGGGGGCTACTCTTTGATGCCGTGTTTGGGCTTCTCATTGCAGTGGGCTCATCTTTGTTGCGGACCATGGGCTCTAGGCACGTGGGCTCAGTAGTTGTGGTGCACGGGCTCAGGAGTTGTGGCTCACGGGCCCAGCCGCTCCGCGGCACGTGGGATCTTCCCGGACCGGGGCTCGAACCTGTGTCCCCTGCATCGGCAGGCGGACTCTCAACCCCTGCGCCACGAGGGAAGTCTGGACATTCTTCTGACTGGTTGGTGGTGAGGTTATTGGGAGTCAGCATCATCAACCTTCTGGTTCCAGCCAGTCTGGGGTCTACATGCTGGAGCAACAGCATACAGTTAACTTCTTCCACCTGGTGGGGTTTTCAGTATCTGCAACGCAGCTCAAGAACATGGCTCAGAATATTATCTATAGCCCTTGAGGAGGAACTAAAGGTCCTTGGCTTTGTTTAACGGCTAAACTATTGTTTTTTGGTATTGCTTGTTTTCCTTTCTTCTGCATCTTCTTACTTCTCTGATTAAATGTACCCTTGGAACTCGGGGAAGGCCTGGGAGACTAAAGGTTTTCTACAGACAGGAGGCAGGTGGAGGACATGGTGGCGGGGAGGGGCTGTTCTGGGAAGGCCCCATAGTGTCCTGCTCGGTTGCGGATTCAGTCTCCAGAGGAAGACCAGAGTTTTCTTTAAGGACAGCCTGACGTCAGCTATAGTCGTTGTGAACACATTGATTGTCGTTGCCTGCCAGCCCGAGTTTTGTTCCCATCACCAAGCTTAGGAAAAGCTTTTGAAATGTTCAGTAAAGCTCTCCAGCAAGTCCTCAGGCCTGCCAACAGTCAGGGTCTGTTTTTCCAAATCCCTTCCCGATTCCCATTTGGCTTCATTCAGTATGGGGCCTGACCTTCACTAATAAGCCTGTGGACTAATTGATACATATCTGAGAAGCCAGGTGGACAAGTTTGAATCACTAATGTTAAATTCTTCAGCAAACCTATGGGTTTCTCAGTTACCTTCAGAAAATCTTTGACTATGGATGGCTAACAATTCAACTTTACTTAGTTCGGGGAACATAAAAAACTAGGGGTTTAGCATCTGGACCCCCAGAAGGTTTAACTTTAATAAATTCAGGGGAGGGGGAAGTGGGGAGAGGTTTTGAGAAAAAGGGGAGTTTCAGCAGGAGGGTTAAGAGGAGGGGGTGGGAGGCCCAGAGGAGGTGAGGATGGCAGAGGGTGAAGGGAAGGCGGGGCTGGGGGCACAAGGAGGGGAGGGGAGAGGCCTCAGAAGCCATTTCGTGTTCTTTCAAGTGTTTGCTCACCTCCATTAGTTAGTTTAGAAGTGGTATTTTGTGAAGAGGCAATTTTAGAATCCTGGATATGTTTGGAAGCCTCAAGGTACAAATTAAAATAAGCATCCCAGAAATTCCCTGGCAGTCCAGTGGTTAGGGCTCTGCTTCCACTGCAGGGGGCACGGGTTCAGTCCCTGGGCTGAGGAACTTAAGATCCCACAGGCTGGAAAAAACAGACATCCCACTGTCTGTTTAGTTTCAGAGCCATGGCTTTCTGAGTTGATCCTGAGACAAACAAGTTTGGGGGAAACCAAAGTTCCCCACAACGGCCACTAGTGTTCTGAATTATTTCTGCTTAAGGGACCATAGTTTTCAAACACGAAACCAGATGAGGTTCCTGAAGGGGGGCCGCACTTACGGCATTGAGATGACTGAGACCGCGTTTCTCAGAGGTTTTCTCGAGAGCAAAAGAGAAAACCCTAAATCATGTGATCCCAAAGGAGTGCTACGATAATTCCAGCACGTTTCCAATAAGAACAAACAAGTAAGTATTCAGCAAAAGGACAGAGCCTTCCTCAAAAGCAAAAAAACAGAACAGACAGATCCCAAATAAAGCCAGGGGGCTCGACCAGAAGGAGGGCCTGAACACCAGAGTAGACTGGCCAAGGGCATGTTGCGGCAGGGCCGTCAGCCCCCAGGGTTCTCCTCCTTCAGACCCCACTTCTGGACACCAAGTAATGTCCACTTTACAGGTAAAGCAGCTAGTTATTTTACCAGCAAAATGAGTTTATCTGGGAATAGCAGAGGAATTAGAATTCCTCATAGTTAGCAAACTATGGCTAACCACAGGCAGGTGCAGAGAAGCAAGCACAGGACCATTACTTTGCGGAGGAAAAGGGGACGTTTCACTTGTGGGAAAGTCCATGGGAAGAAACAGAGTTCGGGGAGGTGACAAGTCTCCCTGGCTGGGCTGTCGCCTTCCTCCTGTCCAGGGATGAGTGGGGGGGCCCAGGGGCAAGCAAGCTCCCCCTTCAGGCCTCCCTCAGCTCAGGGCCCCTCCCTGGTGCTTTCCAGGCCCCAACTGCCCACTCCCTCCGTGGGGAGCCCACTGCTTCCTGCCTTCTCAGCTGTGACATTTCTGGGCCTCACGAGGGCTCCCCAGCACGTGCACCTACTGCTCAGCACCTAGGCTTGTCTGAACCCGCTCCAGAAAGATCTTCCTCTCCTCCTGCCCCTTCCCTTCTAGGGGTCGTCCCTGGGGGTCTCTTCGGGTCTTCTCCCACACACAGCTCTGCTGGCAGTTCCAGTGATGTCCTCATGCACCCCTCCCTGGACAATGAGTTACCAGGGGAACGGTGGCACCTGGAAGATGCATGTGCAGGGGGGTGAGTCACAGGCTGTCAAACCTGAGGGCGCAGGAGCTGGTTCAAAGGGCGTGTTCTGGGCCCGCCCCCAGGGTGCCAGACCCACTAGGTCACCTCGGGCTCCCCTGAGGCCCTGGGAGAGAGCTAGACGGAGCATGGGGGAGATTCCCGGGTAGTCCAGAGCGGGGCCAGCACAGCCTGTGGGCTTGTTCCCACAGGGCCCAGCAGGCTGCAGCCCCTGGATGGACGCAGCCCTGGGAACAGCCGGTGCTGCCCCCACACGAGTCGGTCGGAAACTGCAGGCAACAGGCCGGGCTGCATCACAGCACCTTGTGTGTACTGGAAATCCCCGCATTCTGTGGAACATCGAGGGTCCTTCAACTCCATTGCTTCACTAGTGGCCGTCTGGGGGTGAGACGGTGGGGGCGTGTGGCCCTCAAGGGAGCAGGAGGGAGGCCCTTGCGGCGAAGGGACCCAGCGACCGTGCTGCTCCCTGAGTGCCGAGCGGGCGCAGGGAGCCTCACCTGTGAGAAAGGACGCAGCACGACTAGGGTCTCCTGGTCACAGTGTCCTAGCACCACGGAAGATGCAAACGTTGCAGGAAACTCGGCGCAGGGTACCCCGGAGCCCTCTGTGCTACGTGTGAAACTTCACGTGAAAATAAAAAGGTTTCTCAAAAGCGAGCTGCTTCAACAGTTTACCCAACCAACTCTACTTGTGTAGAAAAGAGGTTGCCCGGCGTCCCGGTGTGGCAGTAAGGAGCCCCTGGGCCGCGGCGGGAGCCTCAACCTCGGCCTCCCAGTCGTCCTGTGGGCCTTGGGCGTGGCCCTGACCCCGCCATCACACCCAGGTCGGGAGGCGTGGACGCAGCCACCGTCCACTCCGAGTCGCTAGAGGGATCACCGACTCTGAACCCACCGCCGGACAGCATCCTTCCCGGGGGAAAGCATGGCTGCACGTGGACTGTGCAGCGGCAAGGGGGCCGTGGCCCCAAATACAGAGGCTGCGCCCCCCACCCCTCCCCAGAGCGCAGGGGCGGAGCGTGAGCCCCGGGATCCGTCAGAAGAGACCGGCAGGCTGGGCGGGGACGGCGCTCCCCTCCCGCTTAAATCCCCTCCAGACTAATCAACCACCACAGGAGCCTCCAGCATCGGCATCGGTCCCACTGGCTCCTGGGGGCTGAGGCCTCGGGCGGAGCTCGAGAGAACTCAGTGCCAGGCGTGCAGGCCAAGCTTCCGGAGAGCCATCCCGACCTGCTGTCGGTCTCAGCCGGGCGGGGAAGGGGGCTGGGCTGCGGCCCCCAGGTTCAGCTGCCAGGGAGGGAGGGGCAGCCCCTTCAAACCTGTCACCCTGGGAGGGGAGGACACTGTCCTCATCTCTGCAGAAAAGCACGGTGTGGCTTTGCCTGGGGCCGAGGAGCCACCGTGCGGCCCTGCCCCGTCCTGTCCCATCAGGTCTCAGCTCAGACAGGCCGGTGCGGCTCTCAGCCGATGCTGCCGCACCTCCCTCGGGCCCCATCAGCCTCCTCTGAGCCCCGCTGCGCAGGTCCCCCTGCCTGCGGTCCGGGCCCCACAGCAGGAGCAGAGCCAGAGAGGCCGAGAGGGCCCACAGCAGGCCTGCGGTCACTCGGGTCCAGGGGACCGGTGGCGGGACAGTCCCCGCCCTCGTGGAGTGAACCAGCATGCTTGCTTCTGCGGTCCATGTTCTGCAGTCAGGAACTCAGAGCAGCCTGCTTTCCTCCTTGGAGCCCAGGCCGGGGCTGCTTCCTCAGCCTTGGGGACCCCGGGGCCGGCAGGTCTAGGAGGGAGTCAGGCCTGCAGTGTCCTGGCCGTGTCCACGTCCAGGATGAGCGGCGACCCGAACTCCCGGCCTCGCAGGTACACCTCCAGTCCCTGGAAACAAGCAGGTCATGATGACCAGGTATCCAGCCCCTGGGCTCCGAGTGAGATGCCAAGTCAGCCTGGAGTCAGCGAGGGGCAGGGTAGAGAGGCTTCTAGGAACAAGGCTTGGATGTCCTGAGACCTCAGGTCAGGGCAAGCCCTCCCACAGTGCAGGCCAGAACTCTCCAGAGAAAAGGGAGCCCGGTCTCCTGCCCCAGCGAGACTCCCACTGGCCCAAACCCCAGGCTCCGATGAACCTGGCTTGTCCTCCTTGACCCCCTGAGGCCTCTCGACACCTCACCGCAGCCCACGTCTTGGAAAGTCCTCTGCAACTAAGGGGACGTTTACCCCGCTAGTCGACTGAGGCAGAACGGTGACTTCCCACCAAGCTCCCACCTCGCCCCGTCCTCCGACCACACAAGTCCCACCCCAGAAGAGCCCCAGATGGGCCTGGCGGCTCTCACCTCTCCAGAGTATGACACCAAGGGCGAGATCTCGCAGATGGCCGGAGGCTCTCCACTGCCCGGTGGGCTGGGGGGTGCACTTGTCAGCATCTGCTCGGGGGTTCGTACCCCGGGGCCCTCCCTTGCACCACCCAGCACGCTGGCTGGCCCAGTCCCCGCCTGGCCGGGCTGTCCACCACACCCGCCGCCCTCCTCGTGGACAGCTGGGCCCCGGGCACCGACCCCACCCGAGTAGCAGGCTCTGACTTGGGCTGGAAAACCCTCCTCGCCCCTCGCAGGCATCTCACACAAAGCCCGGGCAACCAGACTTAGGGGGCGGCCGTTGACAATCACAGAAGGAGACACCTAAGGTCTTATTCTTTCCGCACCCTGAAAAATGACCTGCCTGCCGCTTTCTGGATGTCACGCTTGGGTCTTGGCTTCAGAGCTTCTGATGAGCAGGGAAGGTGTGACCCCCCGCCCCATGTCCCCTGGGGCTCTAAGCAGAGCTGGAGGGCCGGGCACACAGCCACCTGCCTTCGGTGTGGGGCCTGGGTGGAAGCGCCCACCCCAGCTCAGACCACAGCACAGCCAGCAGGGCCCTGGGGCTGGGGCTTGGGCCGCGACACCCTGACATCCTGTCCTTCGGGTCGCACCCTGCAGCCCACGCTCACCTGGGCTGCTCGGGGAGCCGGGTCCCGTGTGCGTCCAGGAAGTGGGCTCCCGCCTGCAGGGCCCACCGGTGGTGCTGAGCGAGCAGGGCCCGCCGCGCCGTGGAGGGGTTGTCTCTCTCAGCTGAGTCAGCGTTCTTTAGAGGGGAGAACTCCTCCCCCCGCAGCACTTGGAAGGCCACGAAGTTCCTGGGGGGGCAGGGACGACAGCTGGGGACCCAACCTCCCAGCCCAGACGCCCTGGTCCTGGGCAGGTGAAGGCCAGGCCGGGTGACAAGGACTACGTGGAGGTCTGGTCTGCAGGCAGCAGGCTGGGGAGGGCCCCGCAGGCACCGCGTGAGTCTTTGTTTCTGAGACCCCAGAGCTGCCCTCAGTCCTCCCTTCCCTCCGCCTTCCCACCAACCCCACCCCCAGAACCTGGGACCCCAGGGTGCGGGCCACATACCCTGGGAGTCCCCAGCCACCTCGCCTGGAAGCAGCTTCCTAGCTCCCGGCCAGGGGCAGACGGAGGGCTCAGGAGAGAACACGGTGTCCCCCAAAGTCCACAACCCCAAGGGCTCCAGCTGCCCCAGACACTCCCTACGCTCCCACCCCAGGCGCTGCTTCCTCTGGCCTTCTTGCCCTGAGACCCGCCTGCAGCCCCCCAGCTCCCCCCTGCGAAAGGGCACTCCCACTGTGAAGCCCCCAGCCTCCACTTCCCTGCCTGGCTGGGCCTCAGAACCACCACCAGGTCAGGGAAGGGAAAAAGGGAAAAACGAATGACTTCTCCACTAACTTGGCAAACGGGAGCACATCAAACACGAACTTCTCCATCTTTATCCCATTGGGCTCGAGTGGCTTTACTGGATTCCCCTCCTCGTCCACGTAGGGGACCTTCTTCACAGCCACGTGTGGCTTCAGCAAGGGCTCGAACTCCCTGGGGGACAGGAGGCCAAGGGGAGGAAAGACACAGTTCAGACAGGACATCTTGGAGCCCCAGCCCACCTCCCCCATGCCCGGCGGGCAGGTGGACAGATGGACACAGCAGGCACAGGGCGGTGGGGGCTGAGCCCTGTCTCGGGAGGGGCAGGCATCCTCATGCACCCCGGCCTGAGAGCTGGGCACCATCGGCCACATCCCTGCCCAAGCCCAGTGGCGACTGGCAAGCCACGGGGTGGACGTGGTGCCTGCGGGCAACGGCCCCCACCACCCCACCTCCCCCACCCCGGAGCAGGGCCACGCCCACTCGGCCACAGAGCCTTGTACCAGATACTGGAGCGCTCTGCCGTCTCCAGCTTGTTTGAGCGCAAGACCCTTTCCGTACCGCACCCCACAGCCCCACCCAGCTCAGGTCTGCCCCCAGTCCCTGTGGCCCGGCTGGCCGCCCTGCACACCTGGTGACCATCTGGAGGAAGTCTCGCGTGAAGAAATGGTTGCAGATGTTGCCCGCGTTGTAGAGCAGGCCCCCTCCGGGCGCACGCAGCCGGGCCGTCTCGGGGCTGATCTCGCTGTACTCCACCACCTGCGGGACGCCGTCTACCTGGCACACCACGCCCACCGGCTCCTCGGGGGACGCCTTTTCCACCACCTGCGGCCACGACCGGACGGGCGGGGACGGCTGACTGGGGCGGGGCCCGGCGTCCGGCGAGGAGGGGGCGGGGCCAGAGGCTGGGAGGAGGGCGGGGCGTGGAGGGCGGGGCGAGAAGGGCGGGCCGAAAGAAGAGGCGAGGGCGACGCGAGGGGGCGGCAGGCGCACCTTGGCTCCACAGTCGGCACCCCGCAGCACGCAGAAGCCGATGAAGACGGGGTCGGCCAGTCGCACCAGGATGTTGTCCACACAGTACACGTGCACAAACTCTACTCCGCGCCGCTCCATGTCCTCTAAGACCTGGTGGTCCGCCAGCGCGCAGTACAGGCCCCCGTTGCCATCTGCAGAGGGAGAAAACAAAGGGTCTTGTAAGGGCTCCTGCCGGCCTCAGCCAGCTGGTTGAGGGGGCGCTAGAGGCAGGCGAGGCCCCCCGGGGCTGGACCTTGTGCCTGAGGCCGCTCTCTGTCGCCATCCAAGTAGCCCTGTGGCTGGCTGTTCCACGTGACAGATGGGAATCAAGGCCCAGAGAGGGAAGGCCACTGACTCAGGACCATGCGGCCTCTGGGCAGCATATTTTGGCCTCTGTCCCAGGCCTCCCGATCCCTAGCTAGCTCTACATTGTAGGCCAGGCAGACCCTCCCTGCCTCAGGGATGGGGTGTACCTGGCGCCATGGCAACCTTGTCTTTCTGCTCCAGGATGGCCCTGCCATCGAAGGTCACAGCAGGCAGCATGCGCTGTTCAAACATGACCACGTTGTTGGGGTCCAAGTGAAAGAAGTCATGCTCCTCGAAGAACTTGGCTGTGGGCCCCAGAGTGAACTCACTGGTCATGATGTACCTGCAAGGGGAGGCAAGCCTGAGCCAGGCTTTCGGAGGGCCTGGCCCCTCCGGGAGATGGGCTGACATCAGGGTGCAGCCTTAAGGCAGCGGTCAGGCCTCCGCCTGGGTGGGTGCTGGGCTCTGTCCGGGGCTGTGCTGGGGTTGGGGTTCACGTCTTGGTGTGGAGCAGGACTAGGGCTACACGGGGCGGATCACTCTGGGGCCAAGGTAACGCAGGAGGGCACACCAGGGCACGGTGCAGCGGGTCCCATAGCGCTCGCCAGCCAGCTGCTCCACCCGCCGAATCCGTTCTGCCTGCAGCTGATACAGGGTCTTCTGGCTGGGCAGCCCCACCTGATACATGCCCTTGGGGTAGGTCACGCCCAGGCGAGTGCCCTGCCCACCAGCCAGCAGCAGCACGGCCACCTTGTTCAGGGCGATCTGGTGGAAACCTGGGGGCATGGGGCGCCATGAGGGGATGCCTGGAACCCGTCACACAACCACCCTTTCATTTTAGAGCAAACCGAACTTGTGCCTGGGACGGTGAGACGTCTGATAGCCACAGAACAGAACTATCCAGATAACATTCTGATTTGGGCCTGGGCCTCACCCAAACCTAACCTTGCCCCGACCCCGCCGAGGTACTGACGATATCCTCCTGGGTTCTTTCCCAACCTAGGTCCTTCAGAGGAAACACCAGGTGGGCCTGGCCGGAGTTGTCCAGCAGGGGCCTTGGGCAGGCTCCCCTGCAGGAGCGACTGCCTCACCTCCAGGCCAAGAGGCAAAGAGCGCAGCTGCGCCGGCGCTGGTGTGAAAAGGAGCGTGTGCAAGTGTCTAAGGGGTCCCCTGCTGTCAATACGTGGGCTGGGCAGCTGGCCATCCAGGCGTGCCCAGCACAAAGCCCTCTCCCCAGGGAGTGCGGCCTAGGGGCGGCTGCCAGCATGGCAGCGTTCAGGGGCTCCAAACCCCAGCCCCGAGCTGGTGCGTTGTGAGAGCGTCGAGTTCACGAAGAAGGCAAACTGAACTCCAAGTACCCCCTCCCCAGTCGCCCCGCTCTGTGGGCGAGGCCGCCTTCCGGAGGCCGGGGGCCCCCGCCGCCTGGACCCCCGCCCCGCCTACCTTCCTCCTCCCAGAGCCGCCGCGTCTGGGGGGCGACCCCGCTCGCGCTGCCTACGCGCTCGGGAGGCAGGGGCCGCAGGCGCGCGGCCAGGTCAGGCGCGGGGGCCAGGGGGCGCGCGCAGGCGGCGGCCGCGCGCCGGCAGTGCTCGCGCAGCGCCTCGGGCTCCAGGGGCTCCAATTGGGCCAGCAGCGCGGCACGCGGCCCCGGCGCCAGCTCGGCGCAGAAGCGCAGGAGGTGCTCCTGGCCGGCGCGCTGCAGCCGGGCGCGCACGTCCAGCTCCGAAGCCATGCCGCCGCCGCCGCCGCCGCCGGCCGCGCTGGCACTCGTGACCCGCGCTCCCGGACCAGGGTCACGGGACTCGGCGGGCGGTGCCGACGCCAGCTGGGCGGGCCCGGGGCGCCCCGCCTTGACCCCGCCCAGGCCCAGCCCGGCCGGGTTGCGGACCCCCGCCCGCCCCGCCTCTTTTCGGCCCCGATCCCGCCCCGGTCCCGCCCCCGATCCGCCCCGCCTCTCTTCGGCCCCGGAGGCCACGCCGAGCCCCGCCCCTGCCCGCTCAGGCGCAGGAGGACTGACTTCAGTTCTAATTCACCTCCCTGCCGACAGCCCTGGGGGGCGGGGCACCCGAGGGAGAGGCTAGGGTCTGTCCCTGCCCGTGGACCTGTTTGCATTTACCAAGACGCCTGGCGCCGGGGACAGCAGTCCGGGGCTCAGTGAAGAGGCCAGCCGACTCACGGCTGGGCTGGGGAGGACAGAACCAGATCACCAGCAGGGCCTGGAGTCTGGATGTCACCAAGGCCCCCCAGAAGGCCACCCTTCCTCCCTGGGGGCTCCCTTCTTCACATCCCCCCTCCTTCCCCTTGCCGTGTGACCGGAACCGCGCAGGAGCTGCCCCTCGCCCTGCCTTGTTACTTAACTATCTGGTTTTAAACATCTTGCTGTTTACAAACTCCCTTGTGGAAAATATGAAAGAGTAGCTTCAGCCACTTGAAGACAAAACTTTCTTTTAGACACTAGTTTTATTAAGTCTGAAGGTAATACACGCCCATGATTAAAACAAGTTCAAGTGGTGCTTTAGGACCCCAAATGAAAAGTAAGATCTCCCCCAGCCTGCCCCAGGGAACCTCTGTTAAGGCCGTTGCCTCTCCCGGCAGGCAGGTTCTGTCCATAGAGCCCCACCCCTTCCACTACCCTTCCTGGGTTAGGAGGTGGCGCTTCACAGCCTCCTGGGGGCCCACTGTACCTTCTCCAGCACCTGAAAAAAGTCAGCCTGCCTCAGGGCCTTTGCACCTGAATGGCTCTTCCTCAGAAAGTCACATGACTTCCTGCCCCACTTTGCCAGATCTCTCCTCGCGAGTCACAGTTGGAGACACCTTCCCATCCTCTTCTGTTCCTTCGTGCCTTTCTACATTCTCCCCTGCCTGACTTCCCCATGAGAAGTCAACCCCATGAGAGCTGGATGCTGTCTGGTTCACTGCTCTGTCCCTCACTTTAGATCCACGCCCAGCACACAGTGGACACTCAGTCAGTGTTTGTTGACGGAACGAACGTGTTGGACCCCAAGCCTAGCACAGTGACTGGGCCACACAACTGTTTGGGAGCACGTGCTGAATGAGTGGATGGTCTGCTCCTGTAACCTGTGGCAGTGAAGGGCGGCCCAGGGCAGATGCTGCAGCTGGACGTGGAAGGCAGGGAAGCAGGGAGCAGAGCAGGCTCCACACCCCAGGCCAGAGTCCACCCAGCTCTTACTGCCCCTGCACACATGCCCTGGAAGGCAGGTGTCAGAACATCAACTTGGGGTCCATCTTGGTCAGGGTAACCCCTAAATCCCACCTCAAGGCGTAGGTGAAACTGAGATCAGCAGGATTGGGACGATGGGCACTGGGGAGCCAGAGGCACCTGCAGGGCCAAGAGCACGGGAGCTGACCCACCTGGGCAGCCGGGGGCGCAGACACGCGGGAGTATCAAGGAGGCAGAGGTGGGCGACAACTTCCCGGACCCCTGCCGAGGGCACGCTTGTGGCCATGAAGCCACCTTTCCTTTGTCCTAGGGCCTAGTCCAAAGGGTTCGGGGGAGCAGGACCCCAAGGCCAACAAGGGTTCCTGGTTGTCACTGTGGGAGTGGAGGCCAGAGAGCCCTGGGGTCCGCTCCTGACTGGAGGCAGGTGCCCTCCCTCCTCCCACACCCCGTGTTGGGTGGGGACAGAGGGGCCCAGGGCCCCTGCCCACTCCAAGGAGCTCCAGGCTGGCACGGTGAAAGGTACAACTGAGGTGGCTACCTCAAAAAGTTTAAGGGCCGCACAGGACCTGCCTTGCCTGGGGCTCTGGGAAACCACCCCAGGTGACAGCAAATCTGAAAGCTGCCGGTGGGAAAGTGGGCCAGGCTGGAAAGCAGCTTGGAAGGAGGAAATGATCAGACTTCAGGATAAAAAGGACACGGGGGCCACGCCTTAGTCCCACGCCCAGAGCTGGCACTGATTCCAATTGCTTCCATGCCTTCCTCCAGTGCCTAGCCCGGGGCCATGGAAAGCCCACAGACCAAGGGCCAGCGGGGGCCACCTTCCCCACAGCCCTAGATGCCCTGAGAGGCAGCAGCACAGCTCGCTGGCCGCCGGCCGCCACACCCACGCTGACCCCCACAGAGCTGTCCCCAGGCCTCCCCCTCGCACAGGCCTCCCCCTGGCTTGGCATCCCACACAAAGATGCTCTTTCTGCTGCGACCTCCAGGATGGTTTCCACTGAGCACCCTGTGGACCAGGCCCTGCTTCCAAAGAGTACAGGGCTCAGCCAGGAGCAAACAGGAAGGGTGTTCCTGGTAGGAAAGCCACCAAGTGCAAAGGCCCAGAGCTGAGGGAATGCCGGTACCCTAAGGATAGGGGAGTGGGGTGGGGGGTGGGTGTTGCTGGAAGCAGAGAAGGAGGGGGGAGATGAACTGCAGGACAAATGGCTTGAATGCCCCCTGGGACTTTGGCTGGTCCTGCCACTTTGGGAAGGCAGGGACGGACCAGTCTCCATGGGGTGACTCCAGGCTCACAGCTTTCTAGGTAACCCCCAGATTCCTTACCACAAAAGAGGCCTCACTTTGAGGGGTAACCCCAGGGGAGAAATGGACCCAGGACACTCCCTGGCCAGGGCAGCTGCCCTTACAGCCTGAGACACAGACCAGTGCCTGGGGCCCAAGGACACAGAGACCCAGGTAGGCAGGCCAACCAGAGGGTGGAGCCGAGCCCTGTGCCAGCAGCCTGTCTGGAGGAGGTGTTTGGCGACTCTTTGCTGTTTTACCCCCGAAGGTGGACGGTCCACTTCTAAAGCAGCAGATAACACATGTGCAGTGTTCAGTGGCAAGGTGCCAGCTGCATGTAGAAAACTGCCAGGGGAGGGGAGGGAGCAGGGCAGGGTCTGAGGACAGGCTGTGGTGAAGGCAGGGGTCCCAGGCAGACAGCATCTTGGGTACTTCCCTGGTTTGGGGGAGGGGGAGGGGTTCCACCGGTTGGTCCTGAGATGGCCTCCCAGAGCTGGACTGCAGGCTAAGCCCTGGCCCCTCCCAGACTGACCAGACGGAGTGACCACATCCTGGCTGGAAATGAAGCAGGGGCAGTGGTGGCAGCGGTACACACGGCTGCCTAGCTGGCCTGAGGAGGCCATGAGAGCCCTAGGAGCAGCCGAGGAAGGGGCCAGAGCAGAGGATCTTGCGAGCAGACGGGAATCTGGGGACACGGGAAACGTGGCTTTGTCCTGCAGCCGACAGGAAAGGCCAGGCTATCCCCAGGGGCCAGAGGAGAAGCTAGCAGCAGTGGGGACAGAGAGGCCTCTGTGAGGGGAAGCGCCCAGCTGGCTGGAGCCCACAATCCTCTTGGGGCCCGCCTGGCGCAAGAGAAAGGAGCCCCAGGGTTGCGCCGGGGGACCCTCAGCGAAGAGCGCCCAGGGGAGCTAGAGGGGGAAGGTGGGTGTCTGGAGGGCTGTGCTCCCCATCCTTATCCTAGGAGGCCACCTGGGGACAGGTTTTCTGCAGGGCGCCTGGCCCCGCCCTTCGGAGAGGTGGGTTGGGCGGCCAAACCCGGCAAGGGCGGAACCGCGGCGGGAGGACTGGTGTGGTGGGGGTTGGGAAGTATAAGGGGGCCGCTCAGGGGTCCCTCCCCCACCCGCGAGGTCGGCAGGGAGGCAGAGTTGGGGGACCCAGGCCTCTACTAGCCGGGGGCCTCCGCGCGCCCCCGGTCCCTCCCGGCACGGCGGGAGCGCGCGAGGTTCCGACCCCTCCGCTCGAAAATCAAACCGGGCTGCCGGCCTCTCAGCCAATCGGAGAGGAGATGGGTCAGCCTCGGCCAATGGCCGCCGCGAATGCTAATGAGCGCTGACGCCGCGAGGAAGCCCATTCAAAAAGTCGCAGCTATTGTCGCGGCGGGTTGCGTGCCGCCGGGCCCGCCGTCGGGCCGCGCGGGGACGGACTCTGGGCCACGCGGGGACCAGCCCGGGGCAGGCCGAGGACCGAGGCCTGCCGGCGGGCGCCCATGGCCGGAGCCGCAATGGCCGAGCCCGGCCGCGGGCCGCCTTCCGCGCCCGCGCCCGGCACGGAGGGTCTGCCGCGCGCCTTCCTGCAGAGCCTGCGCACCCTCTTCGACATCCTGGACGACCGGCGGCGCGGCATCGTGCACCTGCGCGAGATCGAGTCCCGCTGGCAGGGCGCCGACGCGCGCGAGCTGCCCCGCGGCGTGCTCGAGGGCCTGCGCCAGGTGGCCCCGGCCAGCGGCTACCTGACCTTCGAGCGCTTCGTGGCCGGCCTGCGCACCTCACTGCTGAGCGCCGACGGCGGCACGCGGGCCCCGGCGCGCGCCCCGGCCCGGGGAGGCTGCCCGGCGCGGCCCGGGGGGCAGCCGCCGCCGCCGCAGCGCCTGGTGTTCGCGCCGGCCGACGAGCCGCGGACGGTCCTGGAGAGGAAGCCCCTGCCCCTGGGCGCGCGCCCCCCGCCGGCCGGCCCGGGTGGCGCGGCCCGGAGCCTAGAGAAGCTGTGCAGCCCGGCGGAGGCGGCGCCCGGCCCGGAGGAGCCCGAACGGCCCCTGGGCGCGGCGCTGGAGCGGAGCCCGAACACGGACGCTGGTGAGTGCGGGGCGGACCCCGGCCCCGCCTCGTAGCTCCCGTCGCCGGCGCACCGAGAGGTGCTTCCTGAGCATCTCCCAGCGGGGGGACGAGAGCGGGCAGCTCTTCGTCGGCTTCTGAGCCTGGAACACACCTGGCGGCCCAGAGGGGAAGAAGCTTCGTCCCCATCCCCGTGTGCTCAGGGACCCGGGCCAAGGGGCTGGTGGGTGACTCAGCAAACCCCACCAGGAACCCACTCTGTACCCAATCCTAGCGGGGCACTGGGGAACCTGTCCAGTGTGAGGGGGCTCTCCATCTCCAGTAACTGCCCACACCTGGGGACACCTGGGCCCTTGGGCTCACCTGGTGACTTAGGTAGAGGCAGTTCTCACTGGTGTAGAGGGAGGAGGACCCCCAGACTGTGAAGGGCCCTTGCTGCCTTCTTGGGTCTCTCTCGGTCTGACAGCTCCGCCGAGAGGCCTGGGCCCACTGCCCCCCTCTGAGGCCAGGGCAGGCAGGAGCTGCCAGAGGTGGTGCAGGAGGACCTGGCATAGCTGCCAGGAAAGGCAGAGGGGTGGGTGGTCTCCAGCCCAGTTTTCCAGGCCTGGAGCCGTGGCACCTCTGACACCTGGGAGGGACCGACCACAGCCCCTGGGGATGGCCTGGTGTCCGGTCCACTTGGCAGGGACAGGAGATGGCTGAATGGTCCCCTGTTTGTCCCCCAGAGTCTGCCCTGGGAACAAGACCTGCTTTATGGCTGTGGGAGGGGGCTGGGCCCCTCGGCCCATTCAGCCTGTGCAGGTGCAGGCCTTCCACCCGGGCAGCTGCCAGCCCTTTCTGTGCTGCCCACCGCTCTGCCAGCTTCTCTGGACCCCCCCTGCCCAGGCTCGGACATATTCCCCAGCCCAAGACTGCCAGTTGGAGCTGCGGTGACCCCCTAGCCTTCCCGGTGAGCTCATCCAGCAGCCCACCCGAGGCTGAGGGCTCCCGCACGCGGGTGCCTCGCTGCCCAACCTCCCTGTCCCCGAGGTGTGTGTAGGGGGAGTGGGCCTCTGGGAGTGGCTGGCCTGAGTTCGGGGCTGGTGCAATCCACGTGGCCGCACACAGTTGGAAATCGCCGTGGGATTGGGGTTGGGAGGCCTCAGTCCTGTCGTCCCACCCGGCTTTGCCCTGGTGCCTTGTGTGACATGGGCTCCCTCACTGCAGCCCTCTGAGGTCCAGGTCAGGGGTTGGGCACATGGCTGTTGCCCACCACGGGGCAGTGTTCCCACCAGTCCCTCTCTAGGCTTCAGGCCAGGGCTCTCGCTGTCACCTTCTACAGGCAGAGGCCCAGCCAGGGCGTGTGACATACTCTTTGGGTGCCAGACCTTGAGCTCCAAGAGCCCCCTAGCACCCCAGGAAGAGAAAGCCCTCCATGTTCACAGCTTCCCAAGCCCTCTCAGAGGTCCAGGTCCTGCTTCCTGTTCCCTTTCGGGGCTCGGCGCGCACACCAGGCCGGCCTGAGCCCCGTAAGTACGAGCTGCTCTATGAGGCCCAGACACGGGTGGCGATGCCTCCGCCTGCTGGTCAGCCGCTGGGCGTCCAGCATGCCGTCATCTGGGGGCCCCGGGGCTGCCCTGCAGACCTGACGGTGCAGACTAGCCCAGGTGTTCCGGGGTGTCCTGTCCCCCTTCCCCCGCTGTGCCTCCTCTGCTTGCCTGGCAGCCGGGCAGGTTGGAACGTGAACTTGGCCTGCTTGGAGCCTGTCTGCCAGGGCTGGCTGGTGGCCTGCACGGCCACCCGGTGCCAGCCCTCTGGACGTGTCCCTAGCAGTCATACCTGTGCCTCCTTCTTGCACCACCCGCCCACCACCGTGCCAGGCGGGGCACAGGGCCAGGGAGCCAGTGGAGGGTGCCCTCCTCACCTGCACCCCACTCCTCCCCCCCGGGCAGCCCTGCACATAGCTCCCCCGTCCCCCAGGGAAGTACCTGGCTTTCCGGCCCCAAGCCGACTGCGGCTGGCCACGTTTGCTGTAGGAGTTGCCTGCTGAGGGCACGGCTGGTGCATACACGTAGGGACACTGTAGTGCACACAGTATGCTGCAGTCACCTTCCCGGGAGAAGTCGGGTCTCTGCCACCCGTGCCCCACGTTTCTCCTGCGTGAGCTCCAGTCACCCTTAAAGGGCCCGGGCGGACAGGGAGACAGGAGTGGAATCCAGAGGCCGCCTCGCTGGCTCCGTACCTAGCAGCCTTTGAGCCCCTGAGGTGTGGGCCCTGGGTGTGCACGGATGAGCCAGATGAAGCCCCTGCCCTCAGGGAGCTCATGCCTGAGGCGTGTGTGGTGTGTGTGCAAACATGCAGCCTCAGCGGCCACACGGCTGTCCCCAAGGCAGGTGTGAGGCGAGCCTGTGGAGGTCGAGTGAGGACCAGACCCCAGCCTGGCACCGGCAGGGTGCGGAGGTTCTGAATTGCTGAGGAATCCCGAGGCATGCAGGCCGGCACACCTGGCTCTGCATGGCTGGGGTTGATTGGCACGGGGTCCGGGATGGGTCTTTGCGGGGTTGGGGGAGTCGAGCTTGCCTTGGCAGGCCTGGAAGTGAGCCAGGCCCTCGCCTCTGCTGCAGATGCAGTGGCCTGCAGGGCCCGGGAGCTGGGCGTGGGGGATGCCCGGTGGGGCCCCCGTGCCCGAGGGGAACGTCGGAGACACACCATCACCAACGGTGTGGACTGCGACCTGGTGAGTAAGGGCCCGGGGGGCTCTGGGCGGCTCTCCATCTTGCCCGGGTTTGGCCTTGGCCCCCAGACATGGCCTCCTGGACCACCCCTCTGCCCGGGAGGGGGCAGCTGGTTTCGGGTTCTGGGGGAATTCTGTGGCAGGAACGTCGGCAGTTCTAAACCTGTCTCCCCATCCTGCTTTGAGTCCCCTTGCGGGCCGGCCCACGGCCAGGTCAGGAAGTCCTTTAGGGGGAACGTTTGGCCCCCTCCCCAGCTCTGCGCTGGCCCCTGCCTGCTTCCCTGCTATGGTAGGCCGGCCCACCAGCCGGGGGCCTACCACTCGCCCTAGAGAGAGGGGAAGGTTCCCCTGGGGAGGGCTGCGCGGAGGGCCTGAGGAAGGCCAGGGCCCCCCGGAGGAGGAGGGGGGCTGTGCTTCCCAGCGGAGGAGGGCTCACGCGAGTGCGGGTGTGTGCACACGGGCCGGTGGGTCCGTTGCTGTGCGGGCTGGTGTGAGTTGCGGACGTAGACAGGTGCAGGTGGCACCCGGTGTTACGCCCGTTGGCACGGTGCGTGCCCGTGTGTCGCAGCTGAAGCAGATGAAGGAGCTGCAACAGGAGCAGGAGGTGCTGCTGCAGGGCCTGGAGATGATGGCACGGGGCCGGGAGTGGTACCAGCAGCAGCTGCGGCGCGTGCAGGAGCGCCAGCGCCGCCTGGGCCAGAGCAGGGCCAGTGCCGTGAGTGACGCTGCCCAGCGCTGGGCCGCCCCCACGCCCCGGCAGGGCGCCCCCCCCAACACACACAGTGATCACCCGCCCAGACCCGGGCACCCCCGGCTGGGCACGGTGGCTGTCCCTCCACCCGGAGTGCTGGGCCCCGCCCCCGCCCCAACCCCGTGATATTCCCCACCGGCGACACCCCTGGGCTCCCTCAGCTCTGAGCAGCGACTCCCCCCACCCGCGGGGACCCCCCTCGAGGCCTTGGGGCTGACCCCGGCCGGCCCTGCGCTCTGACCACCCCTCCCCCACCCTCCTCCCAGGGCTTCGGGGCTGAGGGGAGCCCCCGCCTGCTGGGGCAGCTGCTGCCCAAGGTGCAGGAGGTGGCCCGATGCCTGGGGGAACTGCTGGCCGCGGCCTGTGCCGGAAGGGTGAGTGCTCCCCAGACCAGCTCGGTGCCGCCCTCACCCTTGTCCTAGAGGCTGTGCCAGGGCTGCCAGGCCTGCCTGACCGTGCCCTCCTGTAGGCTCTGCCCTCGTCCTCCTCAGGGCCCCTGGGCCCTGCCCTGGCCCCCGCCTCGCCCTCGGTCCCCAGCTGGCAGCAGCAGAGCATTCTCATGCTGAAGGAGCAGAACCGACTCCTCACCCAGGTGAGCTGCGGGCGGGCTGCGTGGCCGGGGGCTGGAGGCTGGGCGCTGGAGGCTGGGCAGGCCCTGACTGCCCTTCTGCCCGCCCAGGAGGTGACCGACAAGAGCGAGCGTATCGCACAGCTGGAGCAGGAGAAGTCCGCCCTCATCAAGCAGCTGTTTGAGGCCCGTGCCCTCAGCCAGCAGGACGCTGGGCCCCTGGACTCCACCTTCATCTAGCCGGCCCCAGGCACGGACGTGGGGCCTCAGCCTGGCACTCAGCCCTGGGTGGGCGGGCACTTCCTTGAGCCCCACCTCTGAGGCTGAAGGCTCCCTGGCCAGCCCGAGCACCGCCCTCCTTCCTCCCTTCCAGTCCGGGCTCCCCTAACCCCAGGATGTTCTGAGACCCCAGACATTGACTCCATCGTGGTCTTGGGGGCCTGACCTGGGGTGGGACTTCATCATGCCAACACACAGCCTGAAGCTGCTCCTGCCACTGTCAGTGGACAGTGGGGGACACCCCCTCGTGTTCACCAGATCTGGGCAGGCCTGCCCCCGTGTTTGCAGCTGGTGTGTCTCCCCTCCCACCTGGGGTCTCCTGTGGAAGGCACTGATCACACTAGGCTGCGTTCCCAAGAGTGGCCGGCAGAGGGCGCCACATGCACTGGTGACTGCGGCCTTGGAGGCCCCGCTGTGGTGTCTCAGATGGGGCCTGGAGTAGGGGAACCTGGGGCGGGCTGGGACCCCTGCGGGTCCAGTGGGTGATTGGCCCCGGGGGTCCAAGGGCGTCTTCCCCAGCTCCAGACTAGGCGGCTGTCCCTCAGCCAGGAGCAGATGGAGGGTGGCCTCTAAGAAGGGGGGTCTGCTTGTGTCCAGTTCCAGGGGAGCCCCGAGGGCATGGTGTCGGGGATTCACTGGATTCATGCGTGGGCCGAGGCTGGCCTGCCTGGTCCTCCCCACGGACCTTAGATGCTAAACAAACGGGTTGGCCTTCATCCCTCCCGGCCCGGACTCCACCAAGCAACCTGTGACGCAGGCCCAGAGCCCTGGGCCTGCCAGGTGACCCAGCCGGGGCTGTGGCGGCCAGGGTGGCTTAAGTGCGCCCTTCCCTGGGGAGGGCCCTGTTCCCAGGAAGGGGGTCAGGCTGGGCCTCCCACACATGCCCCAAGGGGCCCTGTAGGTCCAGCAGCCTGGCCAGGCCCTTCACCAGATTCAAGGTGCCCCCGTATGGGGGCCTGCACACCCTCCATGCCCCCACCCCAGCTTGGCCCTGGCTCTGGATCACAGCAAGGGGGGCCCGCAGGACTTAGGAAGAGGCCGGCAGTGGGTCCCGTCGGGGGTCCTTTCCTTCCCTAAGGGAGGCCCCCCGCTCAGCTGGCCCTGTGACAACCCCGAGAGGGGCTCCATGCTCCCCGCTGCCTTCCCCCGCCAACCCCCAGCTGAGCGCACACGGGCGTCACAGGCGGGCTGAGCGGTCAGCGGCCCCGGACACGGCGCATGCGTGCGTGTACGGAGCGGGGGACCTGCGGCCTGGAGGGGTTGTGCGCGCGGCTTCCCACAGGCCCCGGGGTGGGGGCGTGGCCTGGCCACAGAGGAGGGGTCCGAGGTGCAGGTGGCCACTCCGCCACACCAGCAGCGACCTGGCCGGAGCCCCTCCCTACACCACGCTCGGGGCCAGCGGGCGCGGGGCTCTGCGTGCGCGGTTGTCCCAGGTCAGGCCCGAATCCGCCCAGCGCACAAGCGGCCCTCAGAGGATGGGGGTGGGTTCTCCTGTGGGCCCAAGCGCCCCTGGACTTTGACCTCCTGGGCAGGTTCCCTGAGGTGGAAGGGGGCTGGTTCTGAAGGGCCAGATCGGGCCTCCAGCACGGAAGCCTACCTGTGGTGTGGTGACTGGACCAGTGCCCGCTGGGGAGGCATCGTCCCAGCCGTCAGGGAGGGGCCCGCCGACCAGGACCTCCCCAAGGCCGCCCCTTTCCTGGTTTCCCGTCCCGTTGCCCCCGGCAATCCCGTGACCAGTCCCCCCACCTGCCCAGGCCCTGAGCCCACCCTCGCTAGGAGTCCCTCTGTTCGCAGACCCTCCAAACACAGCCCTGGACAATCCCAGAACGGAAGACTGCCCCTCCCCTGCTCCTGAGCCTTACCTCCACCACCTCATGACGCAGGGCAGACCCAGGCCCCGAGCAGGGTTCAGCCTCCACATCCCCCGCCCCCAGCCCTGCTGGCCCGGGCTCTCCCGTCTCTGGGCTTTGCAAATGCTGTTCCATCCCTGGGAACACCCACTTCCTGCTTCACCTGACTGGCTCCTGCCCAGCCCTGCACCTTGGCTATAGAGGGAACGAACCTGCAGAGGCTGAAACGGCAAAGGGGGTAGCCTTTGCCCTGAGGGTGTCTGCTTTCCCCCTGAGGTCTTCACGGAACTTGGGAGGCAGGACCAGAACCCAGTGTCTGCCCCAGGGGTACTGCCCACAGAAGGCGGACCCTTCAGCCGCAGGGTGAGTGTGGAAGAAACCCGCGACTCAGGGAGAGGCCTCATGGCGCTGGCTTTCCACGCAGGGCGGAAAATGCATCCTATTCATGTGCAGTCTGAAATCAGGCTGCCTGTGTGGCCCTAGAGACCCCCACGGGGAGAATTGTAAGTGGCCCCAGGTTGGCGGGGCCCAGGCGGCTGGCGGGAGCAAAACGTCCTCGCTAGAGCAGTGAGTGTTTCTTAGCCATGCACGGGGGATGTTTGGGGCCGCGTTAAGTGTTGGGGGAGCTGTCCGTGCACCATAGGGTGTTTAGCACCATGCCTGCCTCTATCCACTAGATGCCAGCAACACACATCCACGCTCAGTTGTGATGACCAAAATGTCTCTGGACATTGCCAGTGCCCGGGGGCAAAGTTGCCCTGAGCTGAGCATCTCTGCTCTAGAGCAGTGCAACTCCACCAGGCCTCAAGGATTTCCTACAGACCAAGTTCCAAGGAGAATGAGCATCTCCAGCTTAAAGAACTTTTCACAAACACCACAAGGAAAGAATCTACCATGAGAGCCAGCAGAAACAACAGATTCTGTAGCCATTTCAGATATTCAATGATCAGAGAACGTAAAATGTTTATGTTTTGTCTGCCTGAAGAAATAAAAGAGATCCTTGAAAATACGAACAAGGAATAGTCTTTATAGTTTCTTATTCTGTTAAAAAAAAAGTGTAATCATGAAAAAAGATCTAATAGAACCAGGAATTTAAAATATATATAAAAATTTAAAACTCAGATGGACTTCAGATGGAAAATTTCAGCAGAGCTGAAGGGAGACTTAGTGAATTGAAAGACAGAGTTTAGGAAATGGTCCAGAACATGGCCCAGAGAGACAGAGTTGGGAAATATGGATGAGAGGAGGATCTTGAAAGATAAGAGGGAGAGGGCTGCTTGTCTGATTGGATTTCCTGAAAGAGAGGCTAGGGAAGGAGGGACAATATATGAAGTTAAACTGGCTTAAATTTTTCCAGAATTGGCTAAAAATATCAATTCTCAGATCCAGGAATCCCAGTGGATCCCAGCTAGGATGAATAAAAAGAAATGCCATTTTCTCTTAAAAGATTGTTGGGCTTCCCTGGTGGCGCAGTGGTTAAGAATCCGCCTGCCAATGCAGGGGACACAGGTTCAAGCCCTGGTCCGGGAAGATCCCACATGACGCGGAGCAACTGAGCCCGTGCGCCACAACTACTGAGCCCACGCACCACAACTACTGAAGCGTACGTGCCTAGAGCCCGTGCTCCGCAACAAGAGAAGCCACCGCAATGAGAAGCCCCCGCACCGCGACGAAGAGTAGCCCCCGCTCGCTGCAGCTAGAGAAAGCCTGCGTGCAGCAACAAAGACCCAACGCAGCCAAAAATAAAAATAAAAAAAATTAAAAAAAAAAAAAGATTGTTAAAGACATTGAGGGAGACATCTCTAACCTTTACTGTGGGGTTGGGGGCAGGTGTGGTCATTGGGGGGGGTGAAGAGACAGTTCAGGGAAAATCTCTTCTGGACCAGTTGAAAAGTGAATGGATACCTGAACCAAGCCTCAGATGATGAGTAAGATAGAGGCAAGGGAGCACATGGGTCATTCCAGGAATGGAGAGGTTCGGAAGAGGAAGAGTTCAGTAGGCGTAGAGCCAGGGTATGATGGGCTATGGATGGAGTCTGTACTTTTTCCTGAGCTCTGTTAGAGAGCTATGGAAGGATTTTAGTTGGGGGTTGCATATGTGTGTTTTCTGTAGCTTATAGATGTTGGTTATAGAAAACAATAGAAAATAAAAATAAGCAGAAAAAAACCCACAATTTCCTACAAAAGAGCTGCCACAGTGACATCAGAGGCCAGAGAGAGTGAAATGCCTTCAATGGCTGAGATTATACGCATAATTATTAACCTAGAAGCCCACGTCCCGAGAAACTGTCTTTTGAGGGTGAGGGCAAAATAAAAACATGTTCAAACAAAGTTGAGAGTTTACCACCAACAGCACTTGACTAAAGGAAATTCCAGACAAGGATTTCAGAGAGAAGGTAAAATTCAAGAAGGAATCGTAGACCGGGGTGAGTTAGCTATCTGTGGCTGCGGGAGAAGGCAACTTAAAACTTAGTGGCTTAAGGCAACATATTTTCTTGCCGCTTCTGTGGGTTAGGAGCTGGGTGGCTCTGGCCTGGAATCGTGTGAGGCTGCGGTGAAGTTTATCTGCTGGGGCTGCAGTCTCCCCTGATGCTGACTCACTTCCAAGATGGAACATCCACACGGCTGTCGGCCAAACATCGCCGTTTCTTGTCTCCGTTGTAACAATAATTATAATGATGATGATTTGTAGGAGAGCAGGACAGGGCCCAGATAATGTCAATAATGGCATAAAAATGGGGAGGAGTGATTGGAGATAAACAATTCTAAAGTATAATTGTTCAGGGCCTTGCCTGGTGGTCCAGTGGCTGAGACTCTGCGCTCCCAATGCAGGGCGCCCAGGTTTGATTCCTGATCGGGGAACTAGATCCCACATGCATGCCGCAACTAAGGAGCCCACCCGCCGCAACTAAGGAGCCCACCTGCCACAACTAAGACCCAGTGCAACCAAAGTAATTAATTAATTAGTAAATTTTAAAAATTCGTCAAGTGTTAAAAGAATAAAGTATAATTGATCATAAGGAGGGAAAATATATTAACTTTATATTTTATTTTATTAAATATGTATGTTACAATAACTGGCAGAACCAGATAAAATAACTGCTATTCGGTGTATACCTTCCAAAGAAGGGAGGGGCAGCGAAATGGGGGAGAAAAGGGAAAAGAAGTTCAACTCTACAAGAAAAAATTTAAAAATCAGAAAACGCATTATAAGGGATTTCCCTGGTGGCGCAGTGGTTAAGAATCCGCCTGCCAATGCAGGGGACACGGGTTCGAGCCCTGGTCCGGGAGGATCCCACGTGCTGCGGAGCAACTAAGCCCGTGCGCCACAACTGCTGAGCCTGAGCTCTAGAGCCCACGAGCCACAACTACTGAGCCTGCGTGTTGCAACTACTGAAGCCCGCCTGCCTAGAGCCCGTGCTCCGCAACAAGAGAAGCCACCGCAATGAGAAGCCCGTGCACCGCAACAAAGAGTAGCCCCCGCTCGCCGCAACTAGAGAAAGCCCATGCGCAGCAATGAGGAACCAACGCAGCCAAAAATAAATAAATTAAATATAAAGAAATTTTTTAAAAAAGAAAACACATGGGGCTTCCCTGGTGGCGCAGTGGTTGGGGGTCCGCCTGCCGATGCAGGGGACGTGGGTTCGTGCCCCGGTCCGGGAAGATCCCACATGCCGCGGAGCGGCTGGGCCCGTGAGCCGTGGCCGCTGGGCCTGCACGTCCGGAGCCTGTGCTCCGCAACGGGAGAGGCCACAGCAGTGAGAGGCCCGAGTACCGCCCAAAAAAAAGAAAACACATAATAAGATTGAATATGTTAGTAATCACAATATATGTGATTGGATTAAACTCTCTAGTGAAAGAGTCATCAGATTGTATTTTTAGAAATTCAGATATAAGCTGTTTTAAGAGACACGCCTGAAGTATGACACCAAAAAACAAAAAAGAAAAGCTCAAGTAGTTGCATTAATACAAAACAAAATAGATTTTAAGGCCAGAAACATTAGTAGTGTTGAAGGGAGTAACTAATAATAAAAAGTTTAATTTACCAGGAAGGTATAGCAACCCTAAAGTTGTAATCACCCAATACCAAAATATAAGTCACAAAGATATGCAGACATTTCACCGAGGAGGACATACAGATGGCATATAAGCATGTGAAAAAATGTTTAATGTCATCAGCCATTAGAAAAATGCAAATTAAAACTACAGTGAGAATGGCTACACCCCAATCAGAGTGGCTAACGTGAAACACTGATAACACTGTGCTGGTGAGGATGGGGAGAAACTGGGTCACTCACACATTACTGGTGGGAATGTCGAATGATACAACCACTCTGGAAAATAATTTGGCAATTCCTTTTATTTTTTTAATTAATTTATTTTTGTCTGTGTTGGGTCTTCGTTGCTGCGCGCGGGCTTTCTCTAGCTGCGGCGAGCGGGGGCCACTCTTCGTTGCGGTGCGCGGGCTTCTCATCGCGGTGGCTTCTCTTGTTGTGGAGCACGGGCTCTAGGCGCGCCGGCTTCAGTAGTTGTGGCTCACGGGCTTCGTTGCTCCGCGGCATGTGGGATCTTCCCGGACCAGGGATCGAACCCGCGTTCCCTGCATTGGCAGGCGGATTCTCAACCACTGCGCCACCGGGGAAACCCCAGCAATTCCTTTTAAAACTAAAATTGAGGGGCTTCCCCCGTGGCTCAGTGGTTGGGAATCCGCCTGCCAGTGCAGGGCACACGGCTTCGAGCCCTGGTCCGGGGAAGATCCCACATGCCGCGGAGCAACGAAGCCCGTGCGCCACAACTACTGAGCCTGCGCTCTAGAGCCCGTGAGCCACAACTACTGAGCCCGAGTGTCGCAACTACTGAGGCCTGCGTGCCTAGAGCCCGTGCTCCACAATAAGAGAAGCCACCCAATGAGAAGCCCGCGCAACGCAATGAAGAGCAGCCCCCACGCGCTGCAACTAGAGAAAGCCCACCACACGCAGCAATGAAGACCCAACGCTGCCAAAAATAAATAAATTTATTTTAAAAAACCAATAAAATAAAATTGACTTACCACATATGATGGTTAATTTCACGTGTCAGCTTGGCTAGGATATGGTGCCCAATCCTTTGGTCAAACACAGAAGTTGCTGTGAAGGTATGTTTTCGATATGATTGACGTTTACATCAATGGGCTTCGAGTAAAGCAGATTGCTCCCCACGGTGCGGGCAGGCCTCATCCAATCAGTCGAAGGCCTTAAGAGAAAAGACCGAGATCCCCCGAAAGGAAGGAAGTCGGCCTGCAGACTGCTTTTGCGCTCAAGACTGCTACATCCAGTCTTCCCTGGGTTCCAACCTGCCGACCTGCTTTGCAGACTTCAGACTTGCCAGCTCCTACAACCTCATGAGCCAATTCCTTAAAATAAATCTGTTTCTCTCCCTCTCTCCTCCCTGCCACCCCCATATGTACATTCCTGTTGGTTCTCTTTCCTTTCTCTGGAGCACCCTAACACATCATACACACAGCGATTGCATTCTTGGGCATTTATCCCAGAGAAACGAAGACTTATTTTCATGCAGGAACATGTACATGATTGTTCATAGCAGCTTCACTGGTAGTAGCTCCCAACGAGGCACTGCTCAAAGGTCCTTCCTTCTATGGGTGACTGTTTGAACAAACTATGGTCCATCCACACCACGGCATACAAATCAGCAATGAAAAGGAAGGAACTATTGATAACAGAACAACACGGATGCCCTCAGGGAAATTACGCTGGGTGGTGAGAGCCAATCTCAGAAGGATACGTTACGTGTGACCCGTTCATGTACCAACTGGGAAATAACATGATTATGGAGATGGAGGGTGTGGGTTGGCTAAAGGGCGGTGTGAGGGGTCTCGTGGGGATGGTTCAATTGAATTTCTTGGCTGTCGTGGTAGCTCCATAAGGCTACACGTGTGGTAAAATTGCAGAGAGCTACACACACAAATGAGTGCAAGTAAAACCAGTGAAACAGAAGTAAGCTCCTTAGGTTGTACCAATGTCAAGTCAATTTCTTGGTTTTGCTATTGTACAATATGTTTATATATATATATATATATATATATGGCAAGACTTATCAGAACTATAAAGAAAAATTGACAAACTCACCATCACAGTGAGAAATTTTAACATATATCTCTTGATAATTGATAGGATATAGTAGATTTGAACATTATTGGTAATGTTGATCTAATGGACAAATCCAGACCAAGACACTCACTAATTGGAGAATATACATTCTTCTCAAGCACACGGGGAGCATCTATAACTATTTATGATCACATGCTGGACCCAAAAGGCAATCCCACAACTATCAGAAGGTTGCTCTCATGCAGACTACAGGATGCAAGCACGATGCAGGTACCGTAGAAAAAAGCCCAGACTTTTGGATATTCAAGCACACACACACCTCCCCCAAAAAACCAAAAACCAAAACCAAAAGAAACCAAAGCAAAAAGAAACAACAAAAAAGAAAGGGGGAAAAAAGAAAAAAAAAAACAGGAAAAAATAAATTTAAAAAAAGGAAAAAACCCACACCCACATCTAAACAATTCATATATCAAATAAGAAATCACAATGAAAATGAAAAAAAATTATCTAAGTGAAAATAAAAAGAGTGTGCATCAAAAGCAGAGACCAGAGGGAAATTTATAAAGACACTTAGATACATTAGGAAAGAAGAAAGCCTTGTAAGTAATGAATTAAGCATTGAACTTCAGAAGTTGGAAAAAGAAATAGCAGAAATAAATACAAAGACTATAGAAGAAAGAAATTATAATACGTTATATTAAAATATTTTTATTGAGTATATATATGTACCTGACACTTTTGATTAAACTTTTTTTTTTGGCCACGCCGCGTGGCTTGTGGGATCCTGGTTTCCCCACCAGGGATTGAATGCGGGCCCTTGGCAGTGAAAGCGTGGAGTCCTAATCACTGGACCACCAGGGAAGTCCCTGACACCTTTCTTGATGCTGGGGAACATCCGAACAAAAGAGACACGAAAACTCCTGCTCACGTAAAGTTATATTTGAGTAAGAATAATAAAGGTTAAAGCAGAAATTAGTGACATAGAAAGCAAACATGCTTTATAGAAAACATCCATAAGGGCAAAAACTTGATTGAGAAAACTAACGAAGTGCAGAAACATCTGCCTGGATTAGTGAAGAATAAAAGAGATAAGGCAGAAATAAAATGATGTTAGCAATTTAAAAAAAATAACAACATATGCTGCAGAAATTAAGCAGATGCAAACAGGATTTTTTTTTTTTTTTTTTTGCCCTGCTGCATAGTTCCCCGACCAGAGACCGAACCCGTGCCCCCTGCAGTGGCAGCGTGGAGCCCTAACCACTGGACCACTGGGGAATTCCCACTATCAGGATATTTTAAACAAGATTATGCCAATCCATTAGCGGTGGATAAATAACTCATGGTAGATTACGCATACAGGACCCCAAAGGAGCAAACGATAGAGCAGAAAACGGATACATCTGAACTAATCAAGCCCTTCCATGATTTCACTGCAGAGGACTCATGTCCCCAGTATACATAAAGAATTCCTGAAAATCGATAAGGAAAAGATAAACAATCCCTAGAGAATGAACAAAGATTTGAAAAGATGCCTCATGGAAGACAGGAAAGACTCCATTTCTTTAGTAATCAAGGAAATGACATTAAAAGCTCAAAGAGAGGACTTCCCTGGTGGCGCAGTGGTTGAGAATCCGCCTGCCAATGCAGGGGACACGGGTTTGAGCCCTGGTCCGGGAAGATCCCACATGCTGCGGAGCAACTCAGCCCGTGCGCCACAACTACTGAGCCTGCGCTCTAGATCCCGCGAGCCACAACTACTGATGCCCGCGAACCACAACTACTGAATCCCGCATGCCCTAGAGCCCGTGCTCTGCAAAAAGAGAAGCCACTGCAATGAGAAGCCTGCGCACCACAACGAAGAGTAGCCTCCGCTCACCGCAACTAGAGAAAGCCCGCGTGCAGCAACAAAGACCCAACGCAGCCAAAAAAAAAAAAAAAAAAAAAGGTCAAAGAGATTTCTTTTTCACCAGCTTCTCCAAACTCCAAGAGTTGCACAATACCAACCAAAACGGTGGTGTGTGCTCTTGAGATCGCCAGGTGGCGCCACCATCCTGAAAACAGTACAGTTATTTGCAGGTGAACCTGAACACACAGGTGCGCTCTGGTCACCAGCTCCTAGGCTATTCCCCAGGGAAAGGCTTGCCCGTGTGCAAATGTGCACAGGAGCAATCTTAGTGAAAACAGCCTGAAGCCAGGACCCCCGACACACTCACAGCTGAAATGTGAGCTTCGCAACACTCACAGCAGAGGACAATGCAGCAATAGGGCAGACCATCTACAGCTTCACAAGTCAGCGTGCTGAATCTCAAAAATACAATGGGAGTGAAAGAAGCAAATTCCAGAACAGTGTTCCAGTATAAAAAAAAAAGAAAGAAAGGGACTTCCCTTGTGGCGCAGTGGTTAAGAACCCTCACGCCAGTGCAGGGGACACAGGTTCGAGCCCTGGTCCGGGAGGATCCCACATGCCGCAAAGCTACTGAGCCTGCACGCCACAACTACTGAGCCCACGCGCCACAACTACTGAAGCCCGCGCGCCTAGAGCCCGTGCTCCTCAACAAGAGAAGCCACCGCAATGAGAAGCCCGCGCACCACAAACAAGAGCATCCCCCGCTCGCTGCAACTAGAGAAAGCCCGCGTGCAGCAATGAAGACCCAACGCAGCCAAAAATAAATAAAAGATAAAATTCTAAGAAAAACAACAACCAGAAGAAACAGCACAATATGTTATTTAGAGAGATGGAAAACTATAAAGAAAAGCAAGAGAGAAGCAAGTACAAAAGTCAAGAGAGTAGACACCTCTGGTCAGGACCACCGAAGGCTCTCTGTTGTGCCTGTTCCCGTACTGTGATTCTTTCCACAGGGCATGTGTGCCGCACTTGCTCTCCTGTCTGTCTGCTGCATCTCACGAGGCAGCAGGGGCCTCCCCTGACCCAGGGAGACTTTGACAAGCCTGCCCTCCCCTGGACCGGTGGTGGGTCCCCCCACATACCATGGAGTCCGTGAGCATCCCTCGCTCACTGTGCGTGCACAGAGCCTGGTATGCCTCTGGCCCCACAGGAGGTGCTCGGCAAACGTCTGTTGAATGATTGATGAGCACGTGTAGAAAGGGCACAGTGAGTGAAGGAGATGTTTCAGCCACAAGACACTGTGGCTTCCGATGGAGAGACTGAGCCAGAGGCAGCCAAGACCTTAACCGGCCTCCCTGGGAGGTCTGGATCCTGTCGGGGGGAGGAGGGTTCTGAGGACCCCTCTCCTGGCATCTCTCTGCAGCCACATGCCTCTGCTTGGAGCCAGGGCCAAGCCATGTGCAGCACATCTGGAGCCCCACCCCTGCTGAGGTTCCCGGAGGCCCGAGGCCTGGGGCTGCCCCGCCAGAGCCCCCTCCTGCCGGTGGGCTCCTGCCAGGGCCTCCCTGTCGCCTGTCCCCCAGCCCAGTTTCCAGGGTCCCGTCGAAGGAAGTCTCTGGGCCAAGAGGGGCATTCCCGCCCTGGCCTCCCCGGGAGAGAACTCACTCCCAGTCTTCGCCGTGGCTGTTCCATGTCCCCTGCCTTCTTCCCTTCTTCTCTCCCCAGGCTAATCTGGGCCCCTGCCATGAGCACCAGGGCAGGGTCCAGGTCTCTGTTCCCCAGGGCCCCTCCTCTCAGGCCTGGCGGGGCTCCCTTGGGCCTAGAGGGGTGAGGAGGGGGCAGGGGCCGCCGGCAGCACCAGTGTCTGCTGCCCTTTCATGTGCTGGCCTCTCTCTGGGCCGCCTTTGTCTCTTACATTTCAGCCTAAACTGCAGGCCTCTGGCTCCTCTGAACTTTCTGGGGTGGAAGAAAGGGCCTCTGGGAGGGGGAGGCGAGCTGGCAGGAAAACGGGGCCTGGAGCCCTGTGCTGGCCTGCCGCACCCAGGGACTCTCTGCTGGGGCCCAGCCCGGCGGGGCTGGGGAGGCCCAGCAACGTCCCGGGTCTCCCACCCTTCCCGCTGGGGTCCTGAGCTGGAAGAAAGGCTCCTTTGCTGGGCCTGAGACACCAGACCCTCAGCCTGGGCAGCCGTCCCAGAGATCCCAATTGTCCCTGCCGGTTCCAGCCGACCGGGCCATTGCCCAGACCCTGTGCCCATCAGAGGCTGTCCTTGTGGTCCCCTAACCCCGCCCCCACCCCGCCCCCATCTGCTGGCTCTCCTGGGTGGTCTTGCCTGGCTCCCTGCTGCTGGAATTCCCATTTTGCACAAAATGGGGGTGGCCCTGGCCAGAGAAAGGGGTGATGATTGGCCAGGGTGGCACACAGGGCCCATGGCGATTCCAAGCATAGCGGCCAGGCATTTCATGGGGTGGAAGGGCAGAGCTGGGTCCTGCGACCAGCTGAGCACTTACCCCAGTGTGCAGGGACCTGGGTGCTGACCAGCCCGGCCTGGGGGACCCTCTCCCTCATCCGCAGGATGAGGCTCTGTGTGCAGAGGCTCCTCCTCCCTCCTTGGGAAGCCTCTGGCCTCCCAAGTCCAGGCTTCTGGGTCCCCCAGGCAAAGGGGGCCACCGGGATGGGGGCTGGGCCAGCCTGAGCGTGGGTTCTCTTGTTTCTGGCCATGGTGTGGCTGTGGCCATCCTGTCCCTCTCTCTGCCTGTGCCCTCATTTGTCACCTTGGAACTGTGTGGAGTAGGTCTGGCTTCACCCTGCTTGGCACAGCTTTGAGGTCTCAGCACCTCCAGGGCAGGCTCAGCCTGGGTCAGCTCAGTGTCCTGGGGGGTGACCAGGGCGGTGCCCTGCCATGCAGCCCAGGACTGGGTCAGCATCGCAGGCTGGCCAGCCCTTTCTTGCCGGGAGGGCATGGTAGGGACCCAGACGGGAGCCCACGTGGTTCCTGTAGCTGGCGTTGCCTCCTTCCTCCAGGACCAGGCCAGGGGAAACCCGGCTCTGCAGCGGCAGAACCCTTGGAACAAGCCTGCCTGGGAGGCAGCCCAGCCCACCCCCAGGCCAGGCCTTCTGCGGCCGTGCCCTAAGGCCGGAGGGGCTGGGGGGCTCTCTAGGTCCTGCTGCAGCGGAGAGCCCAGAGGCAGAGCGTGGTCGGCAGGCACTTACAGGTCAGGGGGACAGGTCAGAAGGGGTGAATCTTTGGGGCTGAGCGGACAGGAAGGAGGAAGGTGGGACATAGCCTCAGGGCGCCTGGGCTGAGACCAGGGCGCCGGGAAGGGCAGCGCGGGTGACTCAGCCGCCGCGTCTCTCACCTGTGCTCCGGGGCCCAGCGGGAGGTGGGCGGGGCGGGCCGCCAGTGGGCGTGGCAGCCGTGGACCGGTCCGCGCCCCGCCCCGGGCGCCTACGCCGCGGTCCCGGGACCTCCGCCTCCCGGCTCCCCGCCGCCGCGCCGTCAACGCCTGGTCCGCCCCGCGCCCCCATGGCCGGGAAGGCGCTGCCGCGGCGGGCCTCGCCGGCCTCCTGCTGCTGTGTGTCCCCACCCGCGACATCCGGGAGCCGCCCGCCCTCAAGGTGCACGCTGGAGCGCCCTGGGAACCCGGCGCGGTCCGGGAGCTGCTGGTTGGGCCGGGGTGCCGGGCGGGGAGGCTCGGACCGAGCAGGGCCAGGCCGCGCCCGCGTGGCAGCCGGGACCCCGCGCGCTCCGCTCCCGGCCCGGCGGGACGAGGTCCCAGGCCCCTCACCAGCGCTCCGGGTCCCGGTCCAGGGCGCGGCAGCGGCGCTTCCGGGGGACGCGGTGCGGGAGGCCGAAGTCCCGGGAGCTCTCCGCTCGCCGCGCCCGCCGCGGAGCCTTTCGCGGCGCGGCCGAGAGGCGTCTCACCGCACCCCCGGGGCGCCCCAGGCCGCGGCCCGGCCCGCGCCCCCAACACGTTCGGCCTCCAGGAAGGCATCGCCTCGGGGTTTGGCCCAGATGGGGTGCGACAGGCGCTGGGGCCCAGGGACTCCTCCCCAGCCTCTCCGGTGGCTCCCACAGTGCGGGGGCAGCCCTGGCTGGTCCTGAAGGGGTCGGAGCGGGCTAGGCCTGATCCCCCCCACGCATCCCCGCCAGACTCGGCCTCCAGGAGCCCGCCCTCCCTAACCCTCTACTGGGCTTGTGGGCCGGCTTGGTGCGTGGGTGGATGGTGGGTGCTCTAAGGCCCAGGAGCCCAGGATGGAGATCGCTGGGGTGGGTGCCCTGTAGCCAAGGGTGACCACCTGGGGGGGCTGCGGTGGGGCGGGCCACTTGGCCTGCTGCTGCTGGAGTTCCCTGTGTCAGGGAGAGGACCTGAGCGGCCCCTTTCCCGGCTCCGGAGGGCATGCTCTCCAGCCCGGCTCCTCCTATTGGAATCCAGGCCCCTGGGGGCAGGTGCTGGAAAGTGGCTCTTGGAATCCGGGTGCTGACGGTCACCCGCCCGACCTGCCTGGAAAGCCCGTGTGGTGCCGGGCAGCTCTCTCTGGCCCTGCCTTTGAGGCCCAGGGAGGGGGTGTCTGCTTATCGCAGGCCCACGCTCAGCCTCAGTCCAGCCTTCCCCCTGGGGCCCTCGCTTCCACATCCTCAGGTTGGGCTGAGGTCAGAGAGATAGGGACAGAGGGGAGGAAGGAAGAGCAGGCCCGAAGGGGCGCTTCCTGAAGCTAGCTTTTCTCCTGCAGCCTGGGGACCTCATGCCCCACCCCCCGGCAAGGTTCCAAGGGTGGTCCCGGGACCCCTGACTCTGACCCCACCCCTCAGTTTGCCCTTGCCAGGAAGGGTCCTGCAGTCAGAGGGCCATCCACCTCTACTCCCATTCTCCCCCCAACCAAGCTGTGTCACAGTGATTGTCCCTGGCCTTCTCTGAGCCTCAGAAC
>NC_041226.1:82647013-82659495 GCF_002837175.3 Physeter macrocephalus
GTCTACAATCTCCAGTTTATGTAAAACAGTCTTATCGTTCAAACACTTTGCACACGTGCAGGACGTGGCGAGTCAGTGACGCCCCAGGAAAACGGATCGCACCGTGGTCCAGCGGTGGGAAGATGCGTCGACGGGTCCTACCTTTGCTCAGGCTTTTTCTCTTGAACCCGCTTTGGTGGGCTTGCTGGGAAATTCCCCGTTTCTTCGTGGAGGTTTCCTCTCCTTATCCTTTGGATGTCTGTAGACTTTTTCCTTCATTCCTGCCGTGTCGACTTCTGCCTTGTCTCTGTGTCTCGGTTAATCATCCCACGCATCTACCTCTGTTACTAGTTTTTCCTGAACCTCAACGTTTGCCTGATATACTACTATTTTACTAATTCTTGGTCTGCTGATAGGACGGCCCTTCAGAGCATCCAGGCTGCCCCCTCCCCGAGGCCCACGCCTCCGGGTAGCAGCCTCCTCCTCTCTGCCCCGCCCCCCCTTTAGCCCCCGAGCCCCAGGGTCTGAAATCAGCCACCCCCCGGGGTTGGCTACAAGCCCCTGTGTGCTCTCCAGAGAAACGGGACCGGGACAGGTAGTATACGCATATAGATGCGGGGTTGGCTACAAGCCCCTGTGTGCTCTCCAGAGAAACTGGACCGGGACAGGTAGTATACGCATATAGATGCCTGTGAGGGAAATCTAGGAATGGGCTCACGCGGTTATGAGGCCGTGAAGCCCCACGGTCCGCCGTCTGCAAGCTGGGGCCCCAGGAGGCCAGCGGGTGCGACTCAGTCCAAGTCCGAAGACCTGAGGCACTGGGGACGGGCGGTGTAGACCAGACCCTGGTCTGGGTCCAAAAGCCCAAGAGCCAGGAGCGCCGATGTCCGCAGGCAGGGGAAGAGGGTCACGGCTCAGCTCCAGCGGAGTGACTTTGCCCCCCACCTCTTTGCTCTATTTGGGCCCCCCGGGGGCTGGATGGGGCCCCCCAACCCCGCTTTCCTCTGGCCCCCAAATCACAGGCTAATCTCTCCCAGAGACACGCTCCCAGACACGCCAGGAATGAGGTTCTACCAGCTCTCCTGGTGCCCTTAGCTCAGGCAACTGGCCTGCCTGGGGCACGGCCGAGCCCCTCAGCCCCTAGCCAGGGGGCTACAGCTCCGCACACAGGCCAGGATTCCCAGGGAGCCGGCTCCCGAGAGGATCCCAGGTTCCCGGGGAGCAGCCTGGGAGTGGGTGTCTGAGGGCGGGGGCCTTGGGTGTGTAAGCAAAGACCCAGGCTCCGTGAGAAGCTCTGGTCCTGCCAGTGCAGGCTGAGCTCCGGGCGGGCGGCGGGGGACCCTGTGGACTGCTTCAGCCCTGGGAGAGGAGAATACCCTCGCAAGGCCTTATGGGGTCCAGAAGCCCCCCCAGGCTCAGAGGGAGGTGCCCAGACCCTCCAGCCTGCACCCTCCCCACCTGCCTGCCACCTCTGTGGGCAGGTCCCATGCTGAGAGCCAGTTCTGCACATCACGGGCCGGGGCTCTGTGGGTGAGGGTGCTCTGCCCCCGCCCCAGGGTCCAGGCACCAAGCCCTGAACCCAGGAACTCCTGTCTCCCACCAGGGCCCCCAAGAATTGCCCAGCCAAGAGTCAGAGGCCAGGCCGAGTTCTCTCTGGGGCACCCCCTGGCCAGGGGCACCCGTTCAGGACTCAGGGAGTGGAAGGGTGGGGGCCGCCGAGGCCAGCCGGCAGCCACCACGGGGCAGCGGACCTTGCCGTGTCCAGGAAAGAGGAGGTTTGCCTGCTCCCCCGGGTCTGGAGTCAGGGGCTACCGAGCACGGCGGTGGCCTCAGGCGGCCCCGGCCCGGACCGGACCCGGGCACAGAGCGGGGTCAGTGGCCGGCCAGCCTGGCACTGACACTCTCTGTCCCTCCCTGCCCCCCCCTCCACCGCCCAGCCACCTGCCCCAGGACCAGAGCACGACTCGGCCATCTCCCAGACCGGGCAGGTGGGGGCAGGTTCCACGCTGTGGGCCCTCAGCTCGGGTGCCTGCGTGACCCCCGGGCCTGGCTGGGGGGTCATGTGCCCCAGCAGGTGTCCTGGCCCAGGAGACGCTGATGTCCAGTGTGGGGTGGCGACTGCTCGGACAGTGGATACAGGGGGCCGGGGGCACGTCCCCATGAGCTGGCAGTCTCAGCAGGTGCCCCTGCCCCACCCCCCTCTAGGGCCAGGGCCCGGAACGGGGCCGGATGTGGGCAAAAGGACCCACTGTCTGATCTTTGCTGGGCCAAGTCCAAGGAGGGCCCTCACAGCCTCCGCACCCCGAGCCCTCCTTGGACGCTCACTCTCCCACCTCTCCCCCGGCCCAGTTGCACCCAGGAGACAAAGGGGCAAAACCTCACCCTTCCTGGATTTGGAGGAAGGTGAGCTTGCCCTGGGGTGGCGGCCAGCAGGTGAACCCGTTAACAGGGGCTCCCAGGCCAGCCCCTCCGCCCCGCCTCCACCACCTGCCAGGCCAGCGGCCACCCAGGCCTCCCGCCTCCTCGCTCGGAATGGAGACCCTGGGACCCTTGCGGGAACTGGCCTTGCCACAAGGTCTATCCCTGGCACTGCCTGGAGAAGGTGGGCCGAGCGGGCATCGGGGCAGAAGGAAAGAGGGCGAGCGCAGCCGGGCCCAGGCCGACTCCAGCCCTGCCTTAGGCCACAGCCCTCGGAGGACCGGTGAGGCGGGAACACCTCAGCGCCCCTGCACAGATGGGGAAACTGAGGCTCGCGAAGGTCAGGGTCATCCTGTCCCTGCCACACCCAAGGGAGCCTCTGGCCCCTGCTAGTGCCTCGGGGCAGGTCCAGCGCAGGGACCTCTGCCCGGTGACAGGGCCCCTGGCTCCTGGACGCCCAGGCGGTGGGGGACGGGCCTCCGGGGCCTGCTCAGCCCAGCTCCGCGCGGTTTCCGGGGGCGGCGTTCCCTCCTTGGCCCAGCAGGCAGCGCCTTCGGGGAGGAGCAGTCCTGGTTCAGGGCGACCTCGACGATCTTCCAGCTCAAGGACCAGCATCGCTTTGCCATCACCTCTCTCTCCTCAGGATGAGGCTGGACGCCCAGAGCCCCTGCCCGGAGGCGGGGCTGCCCGTACAGACAGGGGGGCGGGCCAACAGCCCGAGTGAGGGCGGCCAGCACGGGCCGGGCACCTGCTTCCTCTCCCCGCAATGGGGAGAGGAGCCAGGCAGGTGCAGCCAGAGCTCGGCTGGAAGGAGGAAGGTACCCAGGTCCAGGCTGGTGGCAGAGAGACGGGCCCAGGTGACCCGGTGACTTCAGCTAGGACACCCTGACTTCTGCATCCGCCAGGCTTCCCGCCAGGCTCCCGAGGGATGGGCCACCATGGGAAATGTGTGGGGACAGGACTGTTCTGGAAGGACCCACGCCTCCCCGACCCGGTTCACCCACCTGCCCCGCCCCTGTCCCCAGGGGCGGCCAGACCAGGACCCCTCGGAGGCCTGGAAGGGGGGTCTCCCACCCAGGAAGGGCCCAGAACTGCTCCATAGGTCACAGGGCGAGCAGGGGAGGCCTGGGGGGCACCCGGAGGGGGGCCGTGGTCAGCTGCCCCCCAGCAGCAGGAGGAGGAGCACGGGGCGGAGACGGCTGTCAGCACTTCTCCCTGGTGCTCCGCGCGGAGGTCGAGGGCAGGCCCCGGCTCGCCCGGCCCCGAGGACGGGGGGCTCGGTCTGGCGGGAGGCTCCTCCCAGGACTCACCCCTTTCTCGGTCACTGGGCCGAAGAAGGAGCTGAGTTCTGAGCTGAGGGAGAAACGTGTCACGTTTGTCCAGACCCTGGGCATCACCCGTGACCACACTGCCTTCTTGCCCCAAACCAGCGCTGGGAGGTCTGAGGCAGCTGCGGGCACCGGGGCCGACACCGGGGAAGGGGACCAGGAGCCTGAGGGGCTGAGGTGCAGGGGCCGGGCGGCAGTGTCCACTGGGGAGGGGCTGTGTGCCCAGCTGGGACAGGTACCAGACCTCAGACATGTCCTGGCCCAGGTCCACCTGGTAAGGAGGTCATCGGGACCCAGGTAGCAAGGCTGGGGGCTGGGGCTCGGGAAGAGGGTCCCAGGCAGGACCCGTCAAGCAGCAGAAGAGGTCCCAAGGGCAGCCGCCAGGCAAGGGCGCAGCGAGAGTGGCCCTGGACTAGGGGCCAGGGGGAGGGGACTGCGGGGGGAACAGCTTGTCAGAGGGGGAGGCCAGGGCAGGGGAGGGTCACTCTGAGGGCAGAGAGGACTCACAAGGGCCCGTCAGTGTGACCAAAGGCAGGAGGGGATGGGCCCGTGGGACTTGTGCTGGGGGTCTGGGGAGGGGGCAGTCCTGATATGAAAGATTAAAGCTGCAAAGACACAATTAGGTTCAGGGCCTCAGAAGAGACCCGGCGGGTGAGAGAGGCCCTGACCTGGGCCTCCTTAGCCGCGTCGGGAGCGTGGAGCAGAGGAGCAGGCGGCACCGGGGCCCCGGACCCAGGCACCTCTTTTGCCCAGACCTCCAGGTACCCCTGCTCCGACCACCTTCTCCCCTCCACACGGTCCCCCCACCCCGGGCCAGCCCCTCCCCACCTAGGTCCCCTGCCCTGGGCCACCCTGTCCCCTCACATCAGGAGCGTTTCCCAGCATCCCTGGTGTTTCCTGCCTCTGGCCTTTACACGTGCTGACCACACGCACACACGCAGAGCTCACGCGTGAGCACATACCACTTACACACCCACCCACGCACGCGTGTGCGTAGGGAGGATGCCCTCGGGTGCACGCACGCTCACGGGCACGCGCACGCCCTCTGTGCCTGGCGGCCCATTCTGCAGCGAGTCTGGGGCCCGCGGGCGCTGCCTGAGGAGGCTGGGCGGGGGCAGGGGGTGTGCAGACAGGCCCCGCTCCTCTGACCAGCGCGCCGGCCCCACAGAGCGCGTGTCCTCACACCCCTCGAGGCCTGAGGGGGCTGTGAGGAAGGCTGGGGCGCTGGGGGCTTCCTGGGGCCCAGGCGGCACCCACCGGGGTGAGGAGGGGGCAGCCAGAGGCCGCGCCCCTTTCCCTCCCTGCCCCCCAGGCCTCCCGCTCTGCAGCGCCCGCCCTGTTTCTGCCTGGCCTCCCCGCTCTCAGACGGCCCAGGCCGGCCCCGCGTGAAATGCTGGGCCCACCCCCTCTGGAGCCCAGCCTGGCCCTTGGCTGACCCCATCCCCACAGCCGGTCAAGGCCTTGCCTGTGCCTCGTCTCCCGAGGCCACATCAGTCCCCCTCACCCCTCCCGCACCAGGAGTAAACGTTTGGAGCCCGATGACCGATGACCGGGGCGGCCTGGGGCCGCGGGCCGGGCCGCGGGCAGCGCCCAGAGCCCCGGGTCGCAGGCCCAGGCCGGGCAGCCTGAGTGTCCTCTCTGACGTTTGTCCCCGCTGAACTCTCCGGCACCCCCCCCAAGGGCTGGGTGCGCTCCTGGCCCAGGTGCCCCCTGCCCAGCACCCCCCCCCGCCAGGTGCCCCCCTGCTGCAGGCCCTGCTCAGAGCTGTGGCTCCCACCCCCCAGGGGTCACCTGGGCCCTGAGCGAAAGGCAGGAGCACCCACCGCAGGAGAATACTTAGGCCCGGGTCCGAGGACCTCAGGCCCAGGCCCCAGGGGTGGGCTCGCTTCCCCTGGCGGGACCAGGAGATCCAGCAGAGCCTTGGGCCAGCATGACATGGTCAAGTCACAGGGGCGAGAAAACTTCCAGAATCAGGAGATTCCACTGAGGCCCTGGAAGAGCAAGACCCCACAAGAAACAGTCCTGGCTTTGGGGTCCTTTGGCGGGGAGGGGGTGCCCAGCTTGGCCGCGGTGACTCAGGAGGGCCCGTCCGTGGATGCTCCCAGGAGACGGGGTGCCCTCAGGCCCCTCCTACCCAGAGACCGTGCACCCAGCCTTCCAGAGGTGAGGGGACACGCTTTAGCTCCAACCACCCCCCACCGGGCCGGATGCTTCTGGAAGCCACCTGCTCCGGTCACCCTAATCCAGAGTGTCACACCCGTGGGAGGCTGAGGGCATGCGGGCCGTGGTGGGGGGCAGGCCGCTCTCCCCACAGCCCTGCCAGGCCCCTCTCTAAGTCAGAATGCTGCAGCCCCTCCACCTCTCCAGAGGCAGCCAGCCGGCCCTGGGCTCCTGCTGGCCAGGAGTAGCCTCGGGTTGGCCATGACCCTCCTTGGGTCCCTTGGGGTCTGGCAGCAATGCTTCATCCCATCCCCCGGCCCTCCCCCAGCTTTGGTTCCTGGACCAGCCCAACCTCCTGGGCTGGGAAAGAAGACGCCAGGTGGAGACATGGTCATCACCAGGTGTCGACAGTGGCCAACCCAAAGCAGAGAGGGGACGAAGAGCCAGAGACCAGGCCAGCACAGGGGGAAGAGTGGGCCCCCTGTGGTCTGGGTAGAAACTCAGAGAGGGCCTCATTCGGGGACACTCCGAGTCTGGGGCGCCTCCTGAAACTTCAGAGCAGCTATCCTCTGGGGAGCCCAGGCGGGGGTGTGGAGAGCTTCTTGCACCCGGAGGAGCCCTGAGCTGGCTGCCCCGTCGGTTCCCAGCCCTGGTGGTCTCATGCCGCAGACCCAGCACCCCACCCCCACTTCTGGCCCCGGTGCCCCACCAGGGAGCACGGCCACTCTCCGCTTCGGCCATCTCTCCACCGGGCTGCCTCGGGTCTTTCCCAGGTCAGCCCTGGAGGTTGGACCAGTCCAGGAGCTGGGAAAGCGGGCAGGGAGAGGGGATGAGGCCTTCGGTGATTTTCTGGAGTATTCTGTCCAGCAGCTTCTAGGTGACCCCGGGTGCTGCCCCTCCTCTACTTAAAAAAAAAATCTACTGGTTGGGGATCCCCCCATGGGAGGAGCATCCTGGATGGGGCGATCTCCGGGGCTGTGAGCCACCCCTGGAGGGCGGGGGACAGGCCTGAAGGGTGAGGTGGGGTCCAGTGGGGCCTCCCCTGCCCAACCAGCTCAGCGCTCCCTCAGAGCCCCTTCCCGCGGGCTGGGGGCACAGACGGCCAAGCAGCAAGTCGGTGGGGTCCACGAGGTCCCTGTGAGCCCCCCGTCCAAGACCAGCGGACACTCCATTAGCCACCGGTCAGCGAGAGGCCACCAGGTGTTGGGAGAGCCTCAGCTCTGAAGGGCCAACCATCTCCGGGGGATACTGCCTGGGGACTGGGACCCGTCACTGCCCCCCAAGGAGATCAAGCCTAGGCCTGGGCCCGGGCTTGTCTCTGGCCTGCTGGGCCAGAAGCAGGGGATGGCATCAATGACGTCTCAAGGTCCAGGCCAACTCCCAGCATCCCTGTAGCCCAGCAGCTCCCCTCCCGGGCAGATGCCCATCCCCCCTCACGCCTGGGCCTTGGGCTGCAGGGAAACCGCAGCCTCAGCTCCGCTGACTGCTGAGCAGCCACGTCTGCAGCTCACGCGCCCGCCAGGCCCACAGAAGGCTGAGCCCAGCCACGTCCAGAGCTGCCAGCTTCTGCGATGGGCCCAGAGACGGGGAGGAACCTAAGGCAGGGACCCCAGGTCAGCCTCTCGGGGGCCTCTCCTGGTGCCAGGGCTGGGGGTGGGTTCCTGAGAGGCCAGGGTCTGGCTCCCGGGCTCAGGGCAGGCACTCTGCCCTCCCGGGTCAGGGACAGGTCCTCTCAGACACCCCACCTGCCTGTCCCCCTGAGACCCAGGGAGCAGCACCTGGTCTGCCAGGACCGGGCAACTCGGCTCTCAGTGGGTGCCAGGGGGAGCCTCTCCACCCCCATGTCAGCAGGTACCCACCACCTGGAGGGCAGAGATGGCCCAGCGGCACTGCCGACCACACGCAGGGCCAAGCTCAGAGCAGCGCGAAGGGGTCCGGAGAGCACAGAGGGGGTCCTGGTGCCCGTGGGGTGCCCCCCCGTTCCCGTCCCCCGCCGCCATCCAGCACAGCCCCAAGGGAGGGGAAGAAAGGGACAGAAATCTTGCAGGAGTTGCTGGCGATGGCCCAACCCTACCTGGACCTGGCAAAAGGTGAACCATCGGCCCTTGGGGAGCTGACGCCAGGGGTCCCCACCAATAGGGCTCTCAGGGGGACCCCTCCTCCACCTGCGGGGCCCAGCAGCTGCCCGGGCACCCACCTCCTGGGCCCTGAAATCGTGCCCTGGGTCCTCTGCGGCTGGGCCCGGCCCGAGCCCCCACTCGACCCCAGCCTGCTCAGGGCCCCTGGAGCCTGAGTTCCAGGAGGACTGGGTAAGGGGCTGGAGGGGCACCTGAGGGAGAACCTGGTGGGGGAAGGAGGAGTCCAGGGCCCCAGCCTCCAGCCCTGCTCACGGAAGGCCCCATCGCTGCAAAGGGGTTCCCAGGGTAGCCAGGGGCAGTGCAAGGTCCGGGCACCCGTCCCCACTCCTGCCTGTTCTGATGGACTGTCCCCGCACAGCCTAGAGCGTGAACAGTGCCTGAGGGGCGGGAGCTGATGGGAGGCCAGGCCAGAGGGGTGGCGGTCTCAGGCCGGCCTCTGCCCCCTCCCCGGCACCGTTGCCCTCCTTACCTCCACCCCCCTCCCCCCTCCCCCTCCCCCCACCAGGTGCCTCCTCTCTCTCTCTGCCCCACCCCTTCACGTTGGCCTCTGCCTGGTACACCAAAGGCTCCCACAGCCCCAGCACCAGTGAGAAAGCAGGAGACCCTCTGCACGGCACTGCTCACCCAGCGGCCCCCCAGGCAGCCCTGTTGATGGAGCTCCCTGGTGCCCCCCCGCAGGAAACCCGAGTCTGTGCTCCCAGACCCCTGGGCCACTGGGGAGGGGCGACAAAGGGCGGTACATGCCGGCCTCACAGCCCCGGCGAGGGGTCCAACCAGGGCTGAGGTGCAGGCACCCTGACCTCACCAGGACCCCCGTGGGCCTGAGGCCCACCCTCCTGCCCCCACTAGGTGGGTGGCAGGGCCCATGCTGGTCCCATTCAGGCAGTTGACCTGACCCACACCTCCCCCTCGATTATTTCCGGCCAACCTTGGGGCCATTCCAAAGCCCGAGGCCAGGGCTGCCAAGAATCCAGCTCCCGGGCGGAAGGTGCCAGGCACTGGGACGGGAGCCTGCACCCTGCAGGGGGCTGGGCCTGTGTCTGGGGGTGGCCAGCCCCTGTCCCCTCACTGGCCACAGCTGCGTCCCCTCGGTGTCTGCACCCACCCCACTCACCGTTGCTCAGAGCCGTTGACCCCATTCAGTCCTGTGCTGAGGCCCCCGCTGGCCTGGGGTGGCCTTGGACGGGACCAGGGGGACAGGTGACACTTGCTAGATTTGAACAGGGCCCGGGACCCCATCAACCCAGAGAGGCCTCTGAAGGGAGACAGCCCTCTCTGTAAGGTGGGCAGGTACCCTCTCATCCACTGCCACTGGGGGAGGTGCCAGCCTCAGCACCCCAGGTAACAGGACAGGCTGAGCTCCACAGGGTGGGCGGGACTGGTGCAGGAGGGGATGCACAGTGCGGGGGATGGGCCTACGCCCAAGGCCAGAGGGGCCCCGGGCTGAAAGAGGTGCCCACGGGGCCCCCAGCCAGAGCCCCGACAGCTGGCCGTCGGGGGAAGCTGTGCCCAGCACACCTGGCCCTCGGTCTCTGCTTCGGGGGCAGATTTGGCTTCTTTACCTTGGCCCAAGTTTCCCGTCACCGCGGGCCTGCTGGGCCTTTCAGGATCAAACTCATACAGTGCAAACGGGGCCTCGCTTCCCCTCCCAGGGTCACCAGGCTTGGAGATGGAACAGTGGTAGGGCTTGGGCGAGGACTGGGTAAGGGGCTGGAGGGGCACCTGAGGGAGAACCTGGTGGGGGAAGGAGGAGTCCAGGGCCCCAGCCTCCAGCCCTGCTCACGGAAGGCCCCATCGCTGCAAAGGGGTTCCCAGGGTAGCCAGGGGCAGTGCAAGGTCCGGGCACCCGTCCCCACTCCTGCCTGTTCTGATGGACTGTCCCCGCACAGCCTAGAGCGTGAACAGTGCCTGAGGGGCGGGAGCTGATGGGAGGCCAGGCCAGAGGGGTGGCGGTCTCAGGCCGGCCTCTGCCCCCTCCCCGGCACCGTTGCCCTCCTTACCTCCACCCCCCTCCCCCCTCCCCCTCCCCCCACCAGGTGCCTCCTCTCTCTCTCTGCCCCACCCCTTCACGTTGGCCTCTGCCTGGTACACCAAAGGCTCCCACAGCCCCAGCACCAGTGAGAAAGCAGGAGACCCTCTGCACGGCACTGCTCACCCAGCGGCCCCCCAGGCAGCCCTGTTGATGGAGCTCCCTGGTGCCCCCCCGCAGGAAACCCGAGTCTGTGCTCCCAGACCCCTGGGCCACTGGGGAGGGGCGACAAAGGGCGGTACATGCCGGCCTCACAGCCCCGGCGAGGGGTCCAACCAGGGCTGAGGTGCAGGCACCCTGACCTCACCAGGACCCCCGTGGGCCTGAGGCCCACCCTCCTGCCCCCACTAGGTGGGTGGCAGGGCCCATGCTGGTCCCATTCAGGCAGTTGACCTGACCCACACCTCCCCCTCGATTATTTCCGGCCAACCTTGGGGCCATTCCAAAGCCCGAGGCCAGGGCTGCCAAGAATCCAGCTCCCGGGCGGAAGGTGCCAGGCACTGGGACGGGAGCCTGCACCCTGCAGGGGGCTGGGCCTGTGTCTGGGGGTGGCCAGCCCCTGTCCCCTCACTGGCCACAGCTGCGTCCCCTCGGTGTCTGCACCCACCCCACTCACCGTTGCTCAGAGCCGTTGACCCCATTCAGTCCTGTGCTGAGGCCCCCGCTGGCCTGGGGTGGCCTTGGACGGGACCAGGGGGACAGGTGACACTTGCTAGATTTGAACAGGGCCCGGGACCCCATCAACCCAGAGAGGCCTCTGAAGGGAGACAGCCCTCTCTGTAAGGTGGGCAGGTACCCTCTCATCCACTGCCACTGGGGGAGGTGCCAGCCTCAGCACCCCAGGTAACAGGACAGGCTGAGCTCCACAGGGTGGGCGGGACTGGTGCAGGAGGGGATGCACAGTGCGGGGGATGGGCCTACGCCCAAGGCCAGAGGGGCCCCGGGCTGAAAGAGGTGCCCACGGGGCCCCCAGCCAGAGCCCCGACAGCTGGCCGTCGGGGGAAGCTGTGCCCAGCACACCTGGCCCTCGGTCTCTGCTTCGGGGGCAGATTTGGCTTCTTTACCTTGGCCCAAGTTTCCCGTCACCGCGGGCCTGCTGGGCCTTTCAGGATCAAACTCATACAGTGCAAACGGGGCCTCGCTTCCCCTCCCAGGGTCACCAGGCTTGGAGATGGAACAGTGGTAGGGCTTGGGCGGGGGGCGGTGGGGGGGGTTCCCAGTCCCCGGTGGGAAGTGACCAGAGGCCCCAGAGGCAGGGCAGCACCGAGGCTCTTGCCCCCTGCCCCCATCCAGGCTGCTGCAGCGGGTCTTTCTGGGACTGGAAAAAGGACCAGCCACGCAGGGGCCTCTGGCTGCCTGCCCCCGCTCACCCTGCTGTGGCAGCGCCCAGGCCTGTCCTAGTCAGTGCCTCTTACATAAGCAGCCCTGTGGGGGGCTCAGCTGCCGCTGGGCTCAGCTGCCCTGTCCTGCCCCCTGCATCACGAGCCTCCAGTGGGCTGTCCTTGTGCCCTGGGTGGAGGCCAAGCCAGGCCCATAAATAGGGGTCTCCCCGGTAGCCTCCGCGCCTCCTGCCCGCCTCTCTGCTCGTGCTGCCTGCTCAGCTCTGGGAGAATGGCCGCTCTGAACACGCTGTGGACAGGGCTGGCCCTGCTAGGGATCCTGGGGGTCCTGCAGATTCCAACCCAGGCCCAGGCCGCCCTGCAGCCCAACTTCCAAGAGGACAAGGTGAGGGGCTCCTTGCCTGGTCCCCAAGGCGGGACAGGGCCGTGTAGGGAGCAGGGCGCTCCCTGGGGCCCAATTTTCTCCCTGGGAGGAGCTGAAGGGAAGGAGGGCTGGGCCGGCAGGAGGAGGCTGACCATGAGAGGGGAGCCTTCCTGGCAATGCGCCCACCAAGATCTGGGTACATTACCCCCGACTGGCAGGGAAGAACCTGTGTCCGCGAGCGCCCACACGGCACATGCAGACACGCGGGCCACCTGCGTGCCCGTCATCCCTGACCCAACATGCTTAGCCCAACGAGCTCACGATGCCCAGGGAAAACAGGCACACTTTCCACACCTGGGTCCTAGGACACACCTCCGTGCGCGAGCGCGAAGATGGGGATGCTGCACAGGGCGGCGCCAGGGGATGGCCACAGCAACCGAGTGTGCGCGCGTTCGCGACCCTCCCCCCACTCCCCGCGCCGCACGCGCACGCACGCACACAGCCACACGCACACACAGCCACACACACACGCACACACACAGCCACACACACACACACAGCCGGCGGCGCGCTCCCCCTCGGGGGCTGCGGGAACAGTCGGAGTGGGTCTCCCAGCCGCGCGCCCTGCTCCGACCCCTCCAGGGACGGCCCGGAGCCCTCTGGCGCCAGCTCCACGGCCAGGCAAGGCCGGACCCAGCGGAGGGGACGGGGCCAGGCTGGAGAGGA
>NC_041226.1:82659755-82670409 GCF_002837175.3 Physeter macrocephalus
AGGGGAGGGGAGGGGAGGGGAGGGGAGGGGAGGGGAGGGGAGGGGAGGGGAGGGGAGGGGAGGGGGAGGAGCGGGCAACCACCCTGGCGTGTTTGGGAGGGTCCCGGCCAACCAGGGTGGGGGCCGTTCGCCGCAGTTCCTGGGGCTCTGGTTCACCTCGGGCCTCGCCTCCAACTCGAGCTGGTTCCTGGAGAAGAAGAAGGCGCTGTCCATGTGCAAGTCGGTGGTAGCCCCCGCGGCGGATGGTGGCCTCAATCTCACCTCTACCTTCCTCAGGTGGGCGGCGGGGCGGGCTTCTGGGGCCGAGAGCTCCCCGCCCGTGGTCGCGGTCTAGGGACAGCCCCCACCCCCGCCGGACCCCTGACCCGAGGGTGACCTGCCCACAGGAAAGACCAGTGTGAGACCCGGACTCTGCTGCTGCGTCCTGCAGGCCCCCCAGGCTGCTACAGCTATACCAGTCCCCGTGAGTGGGGCCCCTCGCCAGACCCCAGGGTCAACTCAGGAGTGACACCTGCTGGTCGGGGACTCTGGGTGACACCCTGCCCAGCAGTACATGGGGGCGGTGATGGCTGCTCTGCCAGGGTCTGCATGGATCTGCCCCAGGATGGAATCTCCCCAGCTGTCTGCTGCCCCATCCTGCTGCCCCCAAGGCTTCCCCCACACCTTCCTCAGCTCTCCGCCCCAGGACCTTGGCCCTCCTCACTCCCTGCCCCGGAACGACCTCCCCACTGGGAATCTCTCCTCCTCCCGAGAGGAGTCTGGCTGCAGAGTTTGTGGCTGTCCCATGAACTCCCGATTTTCTGAGCCCGTGTGTTTGCTGGACCCCCAGGACTTCTGGTTTGGGGATGCTGGACTGTGCCAGGGCTGTGCTGGAAGGAAGCAGGGGGCTGGGGAGGGGCAGGGAAGGCAGCTAGACAGAGGGTGGAGCATCCAGGGCCCCCTCCCACACCAGCCCACAGAGGGCTCCCCTCCCCAAGGGTCCCCGACCAACCGGGCTTGTCTCCTGGGCTCCCAGACTGGAGCAGCAACCATGAGGTGTCGGTGGTGGAGACGGATTATGAGGCCTACGCCCTGCTCTACACTGAGAGCTTCCGAGGCCCCGGCCAGGACTTCTGCATGGCCACGCTCTACAGTACGTGCCCCACGCCAGCTCCCACCACCCGGCCTGAGGCCCGACCCGCGGGGCAGCTCGGGAACTCCCCGAGCCTCGGGGGTGGGGGCCGAGCAGGGGTCTCCCGGACGGAGGCCAGCGGCTTCTTCTGCCCCAGGCCGCACCCAGGCCCCCAAAGCTGAGATCAAGGAGAAATTCGCCACCTTCGCCAAGGCCCAGGGCTTCACAGAGGATGGCATTGTCTTCCTGCCACAGACTGGTGAGGGGCCGCTAATCTGATGGGAGGGGATTAAGGTCAGATTAGAGGCAGACACACAGTCTCCTGATTCGGGGGTGGCTGAGGCCTGGGGTTCATCCGGCCGACCGCCCACTGGCCGGTACACGGCCTCCAGAGTGTGGGCGGTCTGTCCTCAACACCATGACCTTGGCCTGCAGCCCCTAGGCCGGGGACAAGAAGGTGCTCCTCCAGGAAACACCCCCTCCCCGGGTTCACCACGCACCCACTGTGTGCCAGGCCCCGGTCGGCCCCCAGGATACATAGGTCCCCAGCCTGGTGGGGGGCAAGCCCTCGAAACAAAACCCACGGGGGTGGGTGTGCCCATGGGGACACAGGGACAAGCGCGCTGTGGCTCAGCACGGGCTCCCCGAAGCCTCAGCGCCCACGGCCTCCCCGGGGCAGGCAGCCCGCTCTGGGCCCAGGGAGGGCTGGGACCCCCTCTGTGTTTGGAGGAGCAGGGCCCGGGGGTGGGTGATGCAGCCAGCAGTTTGAGGGTCAACCAAGACGCTCGCCAGGGCCGTGGGGGTTAGCGACAGGTGGGGCGGGGGAAGTGGCCCGGCCTGGGGCGCTGACCGCCGTCCCGGGCTTTTCTTGGCAGACAAGTGCATGGAGGAGCACACATAGGTGAGTGGGGCGCTGGGGGCCGCCTTCACCCAGCAGTGCCCACCCATACGTTCCTTCACTCACTTGTCCACTCGGTGCGCGCTCACCACAGCCCCACCCACCACGCAAGGCTGGTCCAGGCCCACGGGGCTGCGCCGAGGAGGAGGGGGCTCCACCGGGGTTCCGCGAGGTCGCTGGGGTAGGAGGAGCTGGTGGCTGGGACAGGAACTGGAGGGGAGGGGAGGGCAGGGCGGGGAGGCCCCCGTCAGGGGGTGGGGCCCTGGGACGGCCATTCCCCTGTGGCCTGCAGCCAGAAGGGGCCTGGGGGCACGGCGCCGGGAGTGCGGTGTTGCCCGCCACACCGACAGGTCCTGCTCTCTTGGCCAGGTGACCCCAGCCCTCGGGACCTGGCCATGCTGCCCTGCTCGGCCTTTTCCTTCAACACCCCCAAGACCCCAGCCCCGGCTCCTGCGCCACCGGCCCTGCCCCCTCGGGCTTTCTCCCAGCTCTGAGAATAAACTCCAGAAGCAAGTCAGCAGCCTGGCCTCTGTCTGTCTGTCCTGCAGTCGTTGCCCCCCTGGGCCTGGCTTTGGCAGGCCCCCGGGGACCTGACCGCCGCCCCCTTGGGTCCCCCTTCCCCCTCAGTAAAATCTTGGAGGCTGGCTCTGCATGACACCCCCAAGGGGTGAGCAAGGGCCCGCTAGCCTTGCTCCTGGTGGAGTGGAAGACACGGCTGGGTCAGAAGCCAGGACAGCTTAGGGGAAGCGCCGACGCGACCCTCACCCACTCCACTCGGGGCCCTGCTCTCACCACAGCCCCTCAAGGCCCGGCGGCAGCTGAGCCGGTTCTGGTCAGGTGCCCACAGCCTGCGCCCTGACCCCCGTCCAGGAGAGGCCCGAGGCCCAGGGCACTTTTTGAAGGCAGTGCACTCAGGCTGGGCAGAGATACGGGTTTGCGGGGACAAAGAGGAAGGTGGCCGGAGTGTCCGTGCCCCCCTGGACTGGGACAGACTGACTGAGTGGGCTGGAGACAGGCCACCCTCCCATCTCCCATGGCTACCTGAGAGCCCCCAGTCCCCTGGCCTCTGGCCTGGGCCTCAAGGGCACGGCCCTGCCCATTCGCCAGGCCTCTGGCACCAAAGCTGACCCAGAGCCCCGGAGCATGGTCTCCCCTCCCCGCAGTCCCTCACCTTCTGCTAGCCCCCGGATTCTCGGCCGGCGCGGCCATTCTCAGGCCCCTGCCCTGGGCCCTCCTGGCTCACAATGTGCAGCGCCCACTGCAGCCTGCCCACCAGGCCCCACCCAGGCACCAAGGGTGTGAGGCTCAGAGGTGAGGGTGAACTTCTGGGACGCTTCCTGGAGGAGGGGCCCTGAGGCTGTGCCTCGGCCGAGGGCTGGGGGCCACGTCCCAGAGGGCCTGCCGGGGCCTTCGCCTCCCCTTGCTTCGGGGCATACGGCCCCTCCCCAGGAGGAAACACCTGGGCTGGCCGGGGTTGGCCGGAGGCCACTGGGCCAAGGTGCTCCAGGGTGCACCCCGATCGTGAGCCCATCACAGTGGGCTCTGTCCCAGCGTGCCAGCGCCCCAGGGTGTCTTGGGGGCCTAAAGGCGCAGCGGGAGAGGCCACCTCGACTCTCCTACCCTGCTCCTGAGCCTGTGCAGTCGGCGAGAGACACCCTCCACCACGCTGCAGACGCTGCTGGTCGGCTGGACCCTTGCGCTGCTCGCGGCATCCGCAGGCCAGGCCCGGGTCCCCGCCCAGGCCAACTCCGACACCAGCCAGGCGTGTCCCGGCTTCCCTAGGCCAGGCCTGCTCCTCACAGACAGCCTCCTTCTGGCTGCGTCCTACCCAGAGAGGCCGGAGGGCCGGGGTAGCCCAGCCCAGCCCTGCCCATACCCTCTCTGGCCCAAGCTTAGCTCAAGCCTGGGGACAGGGGACAGAGCTCGCGTCTGTCCGCTCGTCCAACTTGGGGTGGGTGTGCTGCGGAGGACAGCCGGCCCCTCGGCCCCGCCTCTGGGGTGGGCTCACTGCCACTGCTCAGGCCTCAGACCAGGTGAGTGGCAGCTTCCCCCGCCCCCGATTCCAGGTCGGGGAGGCTGTGGCACAGGGGCTGCCGCCCAGCTCTCCCTGTCCCCCCCCGCCGCAGTTCCAGGGCACCTGGTACATGGTTGGGGCAGTGTCAGATGACCAGGGCTCCCTGGACTCCGAGGGCAGCATGAAGATGCCCGTGGTCTCAGTGACGCCCTTGGCCAACGGTGACCTGGGCCTCAGGCTTGGGTACCCCACGTACGTGATCCCAGGAGCCCCACCTCGGACTGGCCGTAGGCCCGGCCAGCGTGAGGTCAGACGTGAGCCAGCAGGAGCCAGAGGCGTCCCTGACCCGTCAGGGAGCCAGAGCCAGGCCCGACCCTGCGCCAGGCCGCCGGGGCCATGAAAGCAGCAGCTGCAGCTCGCCTGCTCCCCAGAGGGACCTGCCTGAGGCCTGGGCGTGGAGGAGCCGCGTCCTTGTGCGTGCGTGCGCGTGCGCGTGTGGGTGTGCGTGCGTGCGCGTGTGTGGGTGTGGGTGTGCGTGCGTGCGCGTGTGTGGGTGTGCGTGCGTGCGCGTGTGTGGGTGCGCGCGCATGTGTGGGTGCGCGCGTGTGCGCGCTGTGTGCGCGTGGGTGGGTGGGTCTGGAGGGGAGACCGGAAGGCCCCACAGACCCCGCAACCCCTGGCTGTGTCCCTCTGTCCCCCAGGGTGTCTCCTGACCTGTAAGTGAATTAGAAAGCACCCGTGTGATTAAGCATCGATGTGACGGCGGGGACAGGTGGGCCCTGGGGCAGGCCGGACACCACAGCCCACGCGCGGCCGTCAGCAGCGCCTACGTGGCAGCCGTTTGTGTCGCGGTCGGGCAGCGTCCTCAGGGGGCCCGGCGGGGCCGCAGCGGCCTGGCAGGGGCTGCTGCTCAGGCCGCTGGGGTCCTCCTTCCCAGGCCCGATGGCGGGTGCCAGGAGATGGACGCGACCTTCACCAAGGATGCCGTGGACGGGCAGTTCAGCAGCGCGGGTGAGGCGGGCAGAGCCGGGAGGGAGACAGAGGGTGGGGGCGGCGGCAGGGCTGGCTCGGCCAGGGCCGTGCGGAGGGGACGGGGCGTCCTGAGCCGGCGCCCGGCTCAGCAGGCTCTCGCTTCCCCAGCCGTGGCCCAGACCAACATCCGGGTGGCTTTCGCCAACTACAAGCGCTTCGCCGTGTTGTGCTCCGAGACGCAGCGGGGGGACGTTAGGAACGTCTGGCTGCAGCTGTGCAGTGGGTGATGGGAGGTGGGTGGCCCAGCGTGAGGGGCAGCACTCCCGGCGCACCTGGGGAGTGGGCCTTCTCTGGGGGCCACGTGCAAGGTTTGGTCTGTAGTGCCCACGTGCCCTTCCCAGCAAGCTCTGACTCGGTGGCAGGTGGAACCACCATCTCGCAGTGTCTCCTTGGGGCCCCTCCCCACCCCCTCCCCACACCCCCTTCCACCTCCCAGCCCTGCTCCTCTGCTCACCGGCCCTCCCTGCTCTCAGCCCGGGCCCCAGAGCTAGTTCCTGAAGATGCCCAGAAGATGCAGCGCTGGCACCCCAAGTGGGCTTGAACCCCAGCCAGGGCGCCCTGCTGCCCAAGTCAGGTGAGCACTGTCCCCACGCCAGCTCAGGGCTGCAGGAGCTGAAAGACCCTAGACCCTGACGGGGGGGTCGGGGGGAGCCAGGCCCCAAGGCTCACTCCACTGGCCCCGGACCCAGAACAGGAGGACCAGGGGAGGGTGAGCGGTGCCCTGGCCGGTGTCCCTCAGGAGGGGGTCACAGGCCGGGAGGCTGGGCTACTCCGGGGAGGGTGTGGAGCCTCCGGCCCGGGGAGGGGGCACTGGGTGTTTCCTCGGGCCCTGCTCTCTTCCACAGACCAGCGTGCCTGCGCCCTCGCCTAGGTGAGTGCATGGGGCTGGCCCGGACCCGGCACCCTGCTGACCCAGGGAGTTCCCTCCCGGCCAGGGGGCTGTACTCTGGGGGTCCTCCGTCCTGGGGCAGCGGCGGGGAGGGACAGAGTGGGGCCCCGGGGCAGGCCCAGGGAGGGCAGGAGGAGGTGAGAGGATGCCGCCCCTCCCCACAGCTGCTGCCCGGTTGGTTTGCAGGGAGGGACCCAGCCCAGGGGCTGGAGCAGAGGGCCGTGATGCCAGGGCTCCGGGTACCCAGCCCTCCTCAAAGAGCGGTGGCCTCCCTCCACCCCCAGGCCCCAGCACAATAAACTGTCTCGAAAAGCCAGCGCTGTGCTTTTCTTGGATGGGGGCAGGAATAGGGGGATGGGGCAGAGGGGCTGTATGGACCGGGGCAGGGGTACTCTGGGTCCCCATGAGGCCTGGGACCCGCCCGGAGAGGGACAGTGTGGGGCTCAGGCTCCAACCCCGCAGGGGTTCCGGGGACCCAGAGGGACTGGAGCGGGACCCCTCGCCTGGGCAACGCTGCCTGGCCACGCAGACAGGCGTTAGGCCTGGGAGGGGCCGAGGCTTGGCCCCACGGGTGGTAGGATCCTCCAGCGGTCGGACAGGGCATCACAGTGGTTTCCCTGGGTCGCCCGCTGACCCCGGGCGCCAGGCCAGGGGTGCTGCCCTCGCTCCGCGGCGGAGACCTGCGTGCAGTTGCCCGACAGAGCCGTGCCCGACCCACACCCAGCGCGTGCCTGGGCTCCACAGGCCCTGGGGTCCTCCCAAACCGCAGCCCGAGGGGGGTCTGTGCCGCTTCCCACCCCAGGCGGCCTTCCAGCACCCCTTCTCCCTTGACCCCCGCCCGCAAGGCAGAGCTCTGTCCTGCCGTTGTGTTTATGAGGGAAATAGCGCGGTCCTTCAAGGACTGGTCCTGAAGAATTTGAGGGTAAAATGGCATAATATCTGTCACGTAACTAGTTCAGAAAAAAATCATACCAGATGTAAATATGTCAAAACGTTGATCATGGTTCCATCTGGGTGACGGTTTGTTATACTATCATTTCTGCTCTTCAGTTGGTTAGACAGTTTTCCTTAGAAACACAGCCCTGTCCTACCAGACGGCGAGGTCACTGGGATAAAGAGCCCCACATCCCAGGGACGCAGACAGCCCTCCACACCTGCACCCAACACCTGGAGGCCTTGCCGCTGCCTCTGCTGCCTGGCCGACCTGCCAGCCTCTGGCCCTCTGCAGACACTACAGGGGCAGGGTCTCCCCACTCCCCCCAGCCTGACACCAGTCCCACTATGTGGGAGCAGGTGGGAAGGCCCAGAGATCCAGCACCTCCCACCCAAGATGCTACCTGCCAACCAGCAGAGGCATCCACAGAGAGAGACTGGTGATGAACCATTCATCCAGTCAACTTGCTTTTTTTATTCTGCCCTTGGCAGCGCCGTGTGGCTTGTGGGATCTCTCTTCCCCAACCAGGGATCAAACCCGGGGCCCCCGGCAATGCAAGTGCCGAGTCCTAACCACTGGACCTCCAGGGAATTCCCAATTGATCTATTGATCAACTGATCTATCAGTTGTCATTCACTTTCCACGTGGAACAAGAGAAGACGTGGTGGAAATTGCCCAGGAGCAGGGATTTAAGGCGGGGCGGGGTGGGGGTAAGACTCTCCAGCAGGCTCTCGGCCCCTTCCTTCCGCACTAACTCGTCCCTCCCATGTCCCCTGGGAAGGATCTGGAGTGAGGAGATGCAGTTTGCCCTTCACGGCCCATTGGGGGGCAGCCCCCCAGGGCTCCTCCGGACCCAGGAAGGGTCATGCCCCTGGCACCTGCTGGTCAGCCCAGTCCTGCATGCCCTGCTCCGGCCACACGGGGGCAGACTTCATCCAGTTCTCCACCCGGAAGCCCAGGGCTGCGTGTGTAAGATCTGTCAGCTGGCACCCTCCTCTGCTCACAACTGCTCCAGTGGGTCCCATCTCACTGAGAGTAAAAGCCAAAGTCCTTAGGTGGCCAACAAAGGCCCCCCGATCGGCCGCCTTCTGACCCCACCACTATGACTGCAAAGAGGCAGGTCACTGGAAAAAAGATTGTCCCAAGCCTAGGTGCTTCGGGTGCCTTCAGCCCTCGGACCAGCCTTTCCAACGCCCTCTTGACCCCCAGAGATGGGGCTCCGAGGAATCACGGGGGCTTTTCCAAAACCTCCCTCTTTTTTTTTTTTTCTTAAACTGTGTCTTTTCTTTCTTTCCAGCCCTCCCTCTTAATCAGCTGAGGTTGGTTACTGATTATTTACATTGACCAGAGGAAGAGACAAGTTTTGTTTGAGCTAAACTGAGGACTGCAGAGCAGGAGACCCAGATTCAAGAAGCACTTGAATTGTGTTCCCCAGGCTACAAAATGGGGGAGGCTTATACAAGCAAAAACTGCAAAGTTACATAAATTGTCAAGAATTAGGATTGGAGCTGGCAATAAGGAAGGTGCTTGTAAAGCAAGAATTGGTTGGGCTCCAAAATGCATAGGCACCAGGAGAGGTCTTGAGATTATAAGGTTGCTGGTAGCAGCGACTAGCAGATACTATTTTGAGAACAGATGGTCATGACCTTGAGTCTGATACAGTTTAGAAAATTCAAGTTCCCAGTGATGCAGGAACTGTCTGAAAGCACATCCGCAATGGCCGCCCGGCTCCAATTTGGATGCCTGAACCAGAGTTTAATATCTTGTCAGAACAACAGACATCAAACATGACAAGGGTACATTTCTTCAAGTTTTCAAAACAGATTAGCAGGTACACAGCAAGTCAGCATGACCTTGGCGTCTGGGAAGGGAATCTCATCTTCGAAGGAATACTGGCATTGGTGTTGCTGGGGAGGGGGCAGCAGGCAGCATTTATCCCTGTATTCAAAGTGGACATTCTAAACAATCAGGTAATGCATTTTTCTCCTCCTCCTCCTTATTTTTTAATGGTTAAAGCAGATATACAGTTTATGTTTGACAGGCCATAAGACAGACTGTTCTAATTAGCATAAAGTTCAAGCCAAAGTATGTATAATCCAGAATAACTTCCCCATACCTTAATATGTGAAAGTTTCTTTCATCAACTGTGTTTTCCCAAAGTGCTTGTTTAATTCTTTCTGTGTTGAGTGTGCTCTTGCTGTTTTCGCTGTTCTAAGACGCAAACTTTAGATGGGAAATTCCTGAGAGATCTCTCTCCTACCCCACCTTGTTACGTGAATGTTACCTCAGTAGGTTTCCAATATGTGAACTCTCCCTTCCACATGGGACAGGACACCCAGGAAAGGTCCTCCCTGGCATCAAGGGGCAAAAGTTGCTGAATCTGTAAAAAACCTGACCGTTGATCAGCAATGCTTTTAGAGAAAGCATGTAAAGATTAATAAACAGAAACCTTATTTAAAATAGAGTCAGGAGGCCACAAGGGGGAGCCCTCACCCCCTACTGTGCAGCCTCAATTGCAGACCAACAGAAAGGTTCCTACTTACTACCCAGCAGGAGGAAGGAAGATTTTTCTTCCCACCCAGCAACAGCCCAGCCAATGAGAGACCAGCACAGTTCAGCCAATGAAAAGCCACCACACTTCCAACTCCCAGTTTCCTCCAATGTACTCTTCGTTTAGAACACCCCTCCCATGCCCCCTTCTCCTCTATAAAAGAGTTTCTCGTCTTTTGTTTTTCAGATTTGCCTGTGGTTTCCCTTAGATTGCACGCACTGAATTGTGATTCTTTGCTGTTTCTAAATAAACTCACTTTGCTGGCAAAATAACTGGCTGTTTTATCGTTTTAGGTCAATACGTACAAGATAACACTCACAAGTCCAGGGATTAAGGGCCTGATATCTTTAGAGGTCATTATTCAGCCTACCACATTCTACCTAGAAACAACTTCCTAGAGCCTGAGCACTGTGCCTGGAGGGACTAATGTTTAAGGCTGTCCCAGGGGCACTCACCTCTCTGGGCCTGATCCTCTAGACTAGAGTCTTGTGTACCCAGCAGCTTTCATTCATCTCCATCAGACATACAGCCATATCAAGAACTCATAAGACAAAGGAGAGGCCCCATGTCCTCTCCAATCCTGCCTTAGCCCAATCATCTTGGAAAGGGCATTTCTTTTTTTTTTTTTTTTTTTGGCTGCATCAGGTCTTAGTTGCAGCACGCGGATCTTTCTTTGCAGCACATGGGCTTCTCTCTAGCTGTGGAGTGTGGGTTTTCTCTCTCTAGTTGTGGCGCATGGGCTTAGTTGCCCCTCAGCATGTGGGATCTTAGTTCCCCAACCAGGGATCGAACCCGCGTCCCCTGCATTGGAAGGTGGATTCTTTACCACTGGACCACTGGGGAAGTCCCGGGAAGGGCATTTCTACTCTTCCTAAATGCAGGGGTCATCCATGATCCCTCCCCTCCTCCCCCACACCTCTCTCCAACTCCACTCGGAGCCCCTGGCCCAGCCTTCATCAGCTCTGTCCGGAGGAGCTCAGCAGCCCTCTACTATGGAGGAGCTCAGCAGCCCTCTACTATTCTCCCTGCCCCCCTCACCTCCACTCCCACAGCGCTTCATCCCCTCACCTCATGGCATTCAACATGGGCTTTATACACATAAATCAGAAGTGCCACTCCCCACCCCACCCCCGCTTAAACCCTCCAAAGGCTCCCCACTCTGCATTCATTCACTTACATATTTATTGACTATCTCTATGTGCCAGCCACTGTTTAGACACTGAGG
>NC_041226.1:82670909-82693117 GCF_002837175.3 Physeter macrocephalus
TCCTGCCTCTCAGAGGCCCAGTGGCCCAGGCCTTGCACGTCCCCGGACCCGCCATGACACGCTGTGCTCTCCCTTAGGGCTTGGCCTCGGTGGGGCTGCGGTGCTCATGGCTGCGGCCAGCGCGACCCCTCCCGGCTCCCTGGACCTGCTGCAGCCTGGCTTCTCCAAGACCCTCCTGGGGACGAAGCTAGAGGACAAGTACCTGTGCTCGGCCTGCAGGAACGTCCTGCGCAGGCCCTTCCAGGCTCAGTGTGGCCACCGCTACTGCTCCTCCTGCCTGAGCGGCATCCTGAGGTAGGGACGCTGGGAGCAGCCAGGAGCGGATGCCGAGGCCTGCCTGGCCCACGGCTGCTTTGGTGTGGGGTGAAGTCAAGCGTCTTCTCAGAGTCTGTTTTCCCTGCTTCTCCTTGTCTCTGGTGGGAACCGGACAGTTTAAAATTGCCTGGAGGCTCCCGCTCCCTTCGCGCTGGACGCCCGAGTCCCTGCGGGGTCGGGAGGTGGGGCCTCTGGCCCGTCAGCAGGCGGACAGCAGCCCCTGGTCCTGGCATCCGTCTGCGCGGGTCACGTTCAGACGGGCCGGGGTTTGGGGCTGGGCTCCGAGTGTCTCGCACGGTGCGCCGTGTCCGCTGGCCGCCCCGGTGGCCGACAGGAGCTCCAGAGCCCGAGCTGTGGCGTGGGCCTGTGTTGGCAAGGCCTCGGGCCTCCCACCCTCCACGGTGGGTTTCACAGTGCGGCCTCCCCCTCTCCCCACCAGCTCCGGGCCCCAGAACTGTGCCGCCTGCGTGAACGAGGGCATTTACGAGGAAGGCATCTCTATCCTGGAGAGCAGCTCAGTGAGTGAGCCGTCCACGCTGACGGTGTCGAGGGGAGAGGGAACCTGGGAACGGCCGTGGGAGAGGCGCCCCGGTCCCGAGCGTCCCCCCAAGGCTCGTGGTGTGGGGCGCCAGGCGGGTGGGCGGCTGGGAGGGGGCTTACCCGAGGGACGCTCTCTCGCCAGGCTTTCCCGGACAATGCTGCCCGCAGGGAGGTGGAGAGCTTGCCGGCCGTCTGTTCCAGCGAGGGCTGCACCTGGAAGGGGACCCTGAAGGAGTACGAGGTAGGGGCTGCCCTGCGCTGGCTGCAGGCCCCCCCCCCCCCGCGCAGAGCTGGAAGGGGACCCTGAAGGAGTACGAGGTAGGGTCTGCCTGGCGCTGGCTGCAGGCCCCCCCCCCCCCCGCGCAGAGCAGCTTCAAGCCCGCCCGACTCCCGCGGGAGGGGCTGCAGCGGCTGCTCCGGACGTGCCCACCTGGACTCTGGAGCCGGGGCAGCCGGGCGTGTGGCCCACGGTGGGGCGCTCACCCTGTCTGGGCTGCTTCCTGGTGTGTCCGTGGACGCGGTCCTCCGGCCGCAGTGCGGTGGTGGTGAGCAGCGGTGTGTGCGGAGCCCCTGGTCCGGCCGAGAGTGCCGCGCAGGCAGGAAATTAGCTTTCTCGCCGACGGGACTTTGTTGTCCTTCCTCACTTGGGTGGTGCTGACACTGGAAGACACAGGAGTAGCCTGCACGTCCATTCTGGGGTCACAGGAAGGCGTCTGGCCAGTGACAAGGGCAGTGGCCGGGTGCATATCTTGCAGGCCTGTCTCTGCCGTGTGAGGCTGGCATGTCGGGGTCCCTGTGTGCTGGGCCTCCGGCAGCTGAACCTGAGGCTGTGAGCCTGGCTGGACGCTCTTGCTGGTGATCAAACGCCCTTAAAAACTTACGTCTCCAAAAAGGTGCCTACGCATGAGCGCTCCCGGCAGCCAAGTGTCCCTGGCGGAGGGCGGGACACGCAAGACGTGGGCTGGTCGTGCCGTGGGACAGTGTCCGGTCCTGAGAGGGAGGGAACCCCGCCCCAGGCTACAGCGGGGACAGACCTTGGGGACATCACGCTGAGGCCACTCCCAGTCAGCTTTGGGCTCTCAGTGAGATGAGCCCAGCAGAGAAAGACAGAACCTGCGGGAACCAGCCCTGTGAGACAGGAGGTGGAGCGGAGGCTGCCCGGGCCGGGAGGTCGTGTGCGGTGGTGCAGAGTAAGGGGCTGGGTCCTCAAGGTGGGGAGGCCTTGGTGCTGTCCCGTGCAGCCGAGGCTGGAGGGGCTGGAGGGGCTGTTTGCAGGGGACCCGGCTCGCCTACGCCCAGGGCTGCCCAGGCCACGGAGCAGCCACCCTGCCATGGGGTGGGCGCTGGGCTGCGACTGAGTCACGACACGGGAGAGCCCGTCGGCTCTGGAACTGGGGTCCTGGGTTCCTGGGGCTCCTCCCTCCTGCTCCCGTCCCGGCTGCTGGGCGGCGGCGTCTCCTGGTCCTCTTGACTGACTCGCCTTCGTGGGCTTCAGGCTCGGTTGCGTTTTGCCAGAGGAACAGCTTGGCCGTGACTGGGGAGGAGCAGGTGGTCGGGTGGACAGAAGCTGGGCTTTCCTCTGACGGGCGGCTGGGCCCGGAAGCGGAGGCCGCTCTGTGCCCTTCCGGGGAGCAGGACTGCAGTCCGTGGACAGAGGCCTCCGACGCCCAGGGGCCACCGTGGGGCAGGGGCGCAGGCAGGGGGTGCTGCCACCGAGACCCTGCTTAGCAGTCGGGCCTGAGCTGTCGTTGCCCAGTGCTGTCCGGAGAGCCGGCCTCGGCGTAGGGTCTCTCCTGGGGGGGTGGGGAGCCCCAGCAGGGAGTGCAGCGGGTACTCCATGTCGCCATTTGAGGGGACCGGCGGAATAACCCCAGCTCCCAAGTCCTCTGGGGTTTCTGCCGCCTCCCGGCCGCTAGTGCGGGTGGAGGCTTTGCCAGGCCCCTGGCCAAGGGCCTGGGACTGCAGCCAGCCCGTGGGCCCTGCACCGGCCCTGCAGGCATGCGGGCTGGAAAGTCCCTGGCTGCACCCGGGGAGCTCAGGAAAGTCCCTGGGGGTTGGTCACGTGGGAGACGGGTACTGCTCTGGGTCTCTCAGTGCAGCCTTTGACGTAGGGTAAACCTATCAATAGCTGGGGTGAGACCCCACCTCGGGGCGCGGGGCGGCCACTTTGCTGCAGCGGTGGCCCCGCTCCCAGCCTGGAGCCAACACGTTTGCCCTTTGGGTTGCTCAAAGTTGGGGCGGTGCTGGGAAATGGCTGAGACTGCGGCTGAGCTCCTGGGAGTGTGGAAAGATGGGGAAAATCCTGGTCAGCCTTTGAATTAAGTTTTTCCTTTGCAACAATGTCTAGTATTTTCTAAAAACTCAGTGAATTAAGACTCCACTTCAGTTAGAAGGTGTTTGTGGAGTGGCCGCCAGCTACATATAGCAGCCCTGGGGACTGCTCTTCTGGAAGCGAGAAGCAGGGGCTGCGTGGCAGGAACAGTAGGGAGAAGGGACCTCGGGCTTCAGAGGAGGGGTCCGGGCGGACCTGAGGGAGGACCAGGTTGTGGGGACATTTTGCAGCTGAAAGGTGAGCAGAGCTGGATGTGCTCCCGTGTCAGGGAATCCAAAGCTGAAATGCCTACGCGTTTAGCTTGAACTCTGGTTGAACGAGTGTTGATTTCTCTGAGAGATCTGGTGGGAGTGGGAGCCGCCGGAGCTGGGCTTCGCGGGCGCTCCGTCCCAGGGGCACCTGCTCAGTGACGAGCGCTGTGGGGCCGGGTGGTCCGCGCTGGCCGCGGGCGTCCCTCTCCAGTTGTCCGGTGGCCCCAGGGCTCACCCTTGAGCAGTTTCTTTTGCTTTGATCAGATCCAAGTGCCCTCTGGGTCCTGCCGTTTTTGCTTCACGAGCGTGGTTGTTTCCGAGGCTCCCCCGTGGCTCGGTGTGATGGTTTGTGCTGTGCTCAGTGTGGCCAGACCAGGCCCCTGTCTGGGAAAGCTGGGGGTGCCCTGGCGGTCGAGCGAAGCTCCTCCCGGGCGTGGCCACTGTGGAGCCTTTGAGGAGCTGTCGCCGGAGCAGGAGCCCTCGGGGAAGGTGTCCTCTCTGCTCCACTGCCTGTACCTAGTGCGGCCGGTCTGTGTCCTGGGGCCGGGCCTCTGCGGCAGCGTCCACAGAACTCCGTCGGGTTGAGTGGGGTCACCGGGGAGGCTTGCTGAGAAGGCCGAGTTCCATCTGACGTGTGTCCCTGCGGGAGACGTGGAGCCCCCGGGGTCCTGTGAGGAGGCGGGAGTGCCACGGGCACCACATCTGAAGTCTCCGCGCCCGGCTGCTGGGAGAGCGCCACACGTGCCGTGTCTCTGGGGTTCACCTGGCACCACTTCTCACTCCCCGAATGGTGAGCTTTGGCCCTGGCAGCCGAGCCTGCTGCATGGGGTAGAGACTCGGCCGGCCTGTTCGCTCAGCCTCGGACTGTGGGCCACGTGGAGACAGAGCCCGCGTGAGGCTCCTCCTTCCTCAAGGTCACTGCGGCCGAGCTCTGCGGGGGCCCTCAGCTGCCCCAGCTTGTCAGGCGCCCAGCCTGAATCTTGGTGGAGGTGCTGACCCCACGGCGTGGATGTGCTCGGTGCCCAGGCTGCGTACTTACCAGGGGTCGATTTTGTGTGATGTGTATTTGACCACAGTTTTTAAAAAACAACAGCAAACAAACCGTCATCTCCTGTTCTCTGCTTCCCGGCCCGCCCTCTGTGCCCCTTCCCGGCCGGCGTTTCCCGGGAGCTGCACACAGCTTCTGTCTGCCCGCTAGGCTCGCGGCCCCCGCCCGCCGGTGCTGTGCTGCTCAGGGCCACGCCTGTCCGGGTCGGGCCCCCGCTCTGCGCAGTGGAGCGGCAGCTGCAGCTTGCCTGCCCTCCTCCCTCCGTGTCCCTCCCCGCGCTGCTGGCTTTACTGGGCCCCGCCTGACCCTTCGGAAGCCCAGGCTGGGACCCTGCCTCCCTGGCCACGTCACCCTGCACGTGCTTAGCTCCAGGAGGGCGGGGATGGGGGCTCTCAGCCTGGGTGTCAGGACGAGTGGGCGCCTGCGTTTCTGTCTGCTTCTCGCTCTGGTCCCCATGGCGTCACTTCTCTGCCCTCCGTCCACTCAGAACCTGTTCCCGCAGCCCTTGTCCCTGTCCCCTCTGTGCTCTGAGGGTGGGGTGCCGCCGGCTGGATCTGGGTCCTGATCTCTGCGCTGGAGCAGGGGTAGTGGAGTGAATGCGGTGGCTGGCCCCCGTGGCCCAGCACCGAGAACGAACCCGGACCGGGCCGCGGCCGGTGGGGCGGTGGCCCAGAGCCCCACGGGCGCTCCGCCGACGCCTCGCTCCCTTCGTTGCCAGAGCTGCCACGAAGGACACTGCCCGTTCATGCTGACCGAGTGCCCGGCGTGTAAAGGCCTGGTGCGCCTGGGTGAGAAGGAACGCCACCTGGAGCATGAGTGCCCGGAGAGAAGCCTCAGCTGCCGGCACTGCAGGGCGCCCTGCTGCCTGGCTGACATGAAGGTGAGGGCGCGCCCGGCGGGTCGAAGGCTCCTGGCGGCCCCGGGTCGGGGGTGAGCTCACACGGGGGGACGGCAGCGTGGGGCCACGTCACCCTCGCTCGGCCAGCAGCCTCCCTGGGTTCACGCTGAACAGGTCCCGAGCGCCGTGTGGCTTTATCTGAAAGTTGTCGCTTGTTTGTGAAGGGCGGGCCACCTTCCTGTGGGTTACATCACGCCTGGAGCTTCACAGGGTTCCTGAGGTCACGAGCGAGCTCGGTGCCCACGTTTCCGGAGTCTGTCCGTGTGGGTCACGTGGATCTGCTGGGTCGGGACCCAGACGCCCCTCTGCTGTCTGCAGGTCTCTTCACCTTCAGCCTTTCCCTGTGGGCCTCTTTTTCTCTCTGCCGTTTGTTTGTTGAAGAAGCCGGCCGTTAGTCTGTATTTGGCTGGTCGGGTCCCTGAGGTGTTTTTCACTCCCGGGAAGCTCAGCTCTAGAGGCAGCCTAGGGCCCGAGACTTCGGGGCGCCCACCCTGCGCATCTCGTCGGGTCTCAGAGGTGTTCTGGCCGCTTGGGTCCCCCGCCACCAGGAAGTCCGCTAGCCTGGCACCCGGGTGGCACTACTCTCGGGGTGCTGGGGCGCTCCTCCTCCTGGTGTTGCCCCAGCGGCTGCCGGTCGAGGGCAGGTCCTGAATCTGCAGACGCCCGTGTTGCACGCCGCCGTCTCAACCTCCGGGCTCAGGAGCATTGCTGGCCCGGCCCCAGCTCTGACGGCTGCCACGTCTCTTCCAGGCGCACCACCAGGTCTGCCCCAAGTTCCCCTTGACCTGCGAGGGCTGCGGCAAGAAGAAGATCACACGCGAGAAAGTAAGCGCTCCCCTGGCGCCCCTGAGCGCTGACCAGCTTGGTGCTCAAAGGACAGGCCACACCTCGGCTCCACGGGGCGGGGTTCCCAGGGGTGGGGTCGCGGGCTCCTCCTCTTCCCGCCACCCCCCTCCCACTGCGCAGCCTTGCATCTGAGCCACTTGGCCCCAGGGAGCTGGGATCTGGGCAGCTGGACTGTTGATGGCTCTTCTCGGTCTCTGTCCTGAGGACGGGGCGGTGGCTTGTCTGTGCTCCTGCTGTGGCGACGGTTCCACAGGCAGGCCCCCAGGCCCGCCCTGGCTGTGCTGGGAGCTGAGTCGGTGGCGGCCAGGCGGCCTCCGTGCTCTGGAAGGGAGGGCATATGCTCACACGCCTGTGGGAAGCCCGCGCCTGGTCCCCGGGGAGGCAGCTGCAGTTTGTTTGATGAGGCCCCTTCGTCTCCTTTTCTTTTGAGCTTCTGAGGTTGCTCTTTGGAGATGACGCATCTCACGGACAAAGTGGATTTGTCCAATGGTTATAATGCTCCAGGGCGAGAGCTGGGAAGAGGGCGATTCCGGAAGCTGGTGGGGCTCTGATCCTCCCCGAGCTGCCCTCCGTCGAGCAAGCCTCTCCCGCATGATGGGTGAAAACAGCATCCAGGCTAGTTTAGGTGGCATTTCTCAAGTGAGCGTGACCGAGAGCTCTCTGCCTGAATTTCACCTGAGTTTCTCTCCCGGGGAGCATCTGTGACTCCTGGGCGTTTCTCGGCGGGACATTTGTCCTCTTTTTTCTCTGTCTTTGGAGCTCTTTGTGTATCAGGGCTGTAAGTTGCAGTTTTTTGTCCTTTTAGTTATTGGTATTTGGGGTTTGTTTTTGTTGTGGGGGGCACTTTTCAAGGTTTTTCTCATGGTTTCTGGATTTTGATCTAGAGTTGGGATTGTTTTCCGCTCCCAGGTACAGAGGAAATTCTCTGTTTCCTGCAGGTGTAAGTCTGATTTCTCACATTTTGGGTCCCTGGCAGGTGGAGGCCAGTGGCTGCCCCTTCTCCTCCCGCTACTTCCGGCAGTGTCGGTCTGGCTGTGTCTCCCTCGGCCCAGGCACTGCCCGGGTCAGCCGGCCACACTCTGGGTCTTGGGTTCTGCTCTGCTCTGCTCTGAGGGTGGCCATGGGCCAGCGCCACGCCGGGTCAGCTGTGGGGGTCTGATCCCTGGTCAGGCTGCTCTTCCTCACTCCTGGCTTGGTTTGGAACCCAGGCTGTCGGCCCCCAGGCCCCAGGGGCCTCAGACTGGCCTGTGAGGGAGGAGGCGGGCAGGGCTGCTCTCTGGGGCGCAGAGCCTGGCCCACGCACGGGACGGGCTCTGCGGGTGATCCCAGACGGCCCACGCGCCTCAAACACACGTGCACGCGTTTGCGTGTGTGCGCGAGTGTGCACTGCAGCTTTGGGAGCGGGTTGTTGGGTTTTGTCCGGCCTGAGTGTGCAGAGGCCAGTGGGGCGGGTGCAAGGGTCCTTTGATGGGACGCTGACCCAGTCGGTGCAGGAGCAGCTGGAGCAGAGGAGGACCCGGTGTCTGATGTCAGGCCCGTCAGTTTCAGGACCACGTCAGGACGTGTGGCAGATGCCGAGTGCCCTGCAGGTTCCACGCTGTCGGCTGCCCCGAGATGGTGAGTCCAGGTCTGCGGCGGGACCGCCGGGAGCTCCTGGTTCCCAAGCAGAGGCCGGCGGGCGTGACCGCGCCCTGCGGACACGGTCTCCACTCCACCTCCAGTCCGGCCCTCAGGTGTCCTCTGTCCGCTCGTCCCCCAGGGGATCCCTGGTGCCCGGCCTTGACCGCCAGCTGCCGGGTAGCCCCAGCGTCGCAGCCCCGAGGTCTAGCCGCGCCCCCTCTGCGCGCCCTCTCACCTCGCCCAAAAAGCACACCTTGCTCCACCCGACTCTTCTGGCCCAAAGCCCAGTGGTCGTTCTGGACCCGCCTCCTGTCTCTCCCATCATGTCCAGTCTCCCAGAAGAGCCTCCGTCCTGCCTGCAGACGGGTCCTGGAGCCTCTCTGCCTCCCCGCCTCACGTCTGTGGCCTGCGTGGCCCTCCTGCGTGATCGCACCCCGGTCGCTGGCCTGGCTGTCCTCCAGCACGCTGACTTTCCCTGGGCCCTGACCCACCTCCTGTCTGCTCGCCGCACCTGCCAGCTTCTGTGCGGCTCCCTCGGGCCTGGGCAGCTCCCTGCTCGTGTGGCCCTCCCCCTCCTTGCCCACCTGTTCTGTGCCCCCGAGGGCTGGGCGTGTGCAGGCCCTGCAAGCGGAGGCTGGCTCCATAGATACGGGCATACCAGCCCTCTGCTCTCAGCGACACCCCAGCAGCATTTCCGGTGGTAGCAGTCCTGGCGGTGTTGTCACTTGGTGACTCGACGACACTTGGTCTCGGTGTCCTGCTTTGTTTTTTCTAACGAGGGTGGACAAGGGCAGCGCCCCTTCCGCTCGCTTGGTTCGTGTTTGACATCCTGCTCTGGGCACCGCGGTGCTGGTCATCTGCCGCTCAGGCCCGGGGATCCCTGGCGTCGGGGCCGTTAGAGGCCACAGGAGGGGCCTAGGGCACACGCTGCCACGGCCTCTTCACGTCCCACTGAGGACGAGTGTCCTACTGACCCTGTGGATCCAGCCGGCCTCGGCCCAGCTTCCGGAAGCCTCAGGGGCCCGGCCATCCCAGGGCGCTCCCGGGCGCTGGGCCTTACGCCGAGGTTCGTCCCTCTCTTTCCACTTAGGCTTTTTGAGGCTGTCTGACTCTCCAAACTCGTTGTGGAGCTTTGGAAGGGATGTGGCTGCAAAGCCAGATCTGTAGGGACTATTTAAGATGAGTTTTATCCCCCTCCCCCCCGCCCAGCCGCGGCCACCTCTTTTGCGGCGTTTCTCCCGTCACCTGAAACACGAGCGAGTCACGTAGGGAGGTCTGTGTTTCGCAGACTTGGTTGAGTTCAGGCAGTGACAGACACGGCGCTGGCAGGTGAGCAAGAGGGCAGGTCACCCGCGTGTCGCCGCCGCACTCCGGGCACCGGTGCTCTGTGGAGGTGTGCGGCCGCGGGGCCCCCTGGGGCTGAGTGCAGGCGTCGTGCCTCGGCAGGTGGAGGGCGAGAGGCTGCAGGAGCACGAGGCACAGCGGCTCCGGGAACACCTGGCGCTGCTCCTGGGCGTCCTCCTGGAGGCCGGGCCCCACCCTGGAGACGGCCGCCCCCTCCTCGGCCAGGGCGAGCAGGGCTGGGCGGCCAGCACGCCGGACGCGGGGGCAGCGCCCTCCAAGGCGGCGGAGCTGCTGCAGAGGTGCGAGGCCCTGGAGCGGAAGACGGCCACCTTCGAGAATATCGTCTGCGTGCTGAACCGGGAGGTGGAGCGGGTGGCCATGACCGCCGAGGCCTGCGGCCGGCAGCACCGGCTGGACCAAGACAGGATCGAAGCGCTGAGTAACAAGGTTTGTGCCCGGGTGTGGAGGCGCTCGCCCGCGGGGCCCAGGCCTCGTCGGGCGGGTGCCAGGGGCTCGGGGGGCTGCAGAGCCCGGAGTTTGAGGGCAGCGCCTGCATTCCCAGCGGGCACTCGGCTCTCCGCGCTGTGCCTGAACGGAGCTCCTCTCTGAGCCCCTTCCCCGCAGGGCCCGACGCGGGGCTCGGAGAGGCCGAGGGTGGAGCCTCTTCTCCAACTGGGTGGCAGAGGTGGCCGTGGGGAACGTGCCTGGCGCTTCGTGCGGGTCCCACGAGCGCGTTTCCTCCTGGGGTCGGGGGTCTCGTGGGCACGGAGCCCATCCGAGAGCAGCTGACCCAGTAAGGATGAGGCACTGGGCACGGGGGTCGTTTCATAGCGCGTTCCTGCCAGACGGAAGCCGGTCTCTGTGGAGGCGGGTGGGCCCCAGGCCCCTCTGGCCCGGTGCCCCAGGGGCGTCCTGACGGGCCCCGTGCCCCCAGGTGCAACAGCTGGAGAGGAGCATCGGCCTGAAGGACCTGGCTGTGGCCGACCTGGGGCAGAAGGTCCACGACATGGAGGCGTCCACCTTCGACGGGGTGTTCATCTGGAAGATCCCGGACTTCGCCAGGAAGCGCCAGGAGGCTGTGGCTGGCCGCACGCCCGCCATCTTCTCCCCAGGTGTTCTTCCGGAACTTGCCCTCCCCCTGAGCCGCTGCCACCCTGGGCCCCCGCATCCGCGGGCTGGGGTCTGCCCCCCGCTTCGGCCGGAGCCTGCCCAGCGAGCCAGCTCCTCACCCCACCGTCACCGGCCTCACGTCAGGGTCACGTCTCGTTCCTTAAACGGCAGCCCCACCGTGTCCGTGGTCGCCCCTCTGCTCCCCGTTGGACACGAGGCTCGTCCAGGTCGGGCTCAGTCCCACCGCAGCCCCTCTGCCCAGAGCCCCTGCCTGGTGCTCGAGTCTCAGTCCCGCCCCTGAGGTTCCCTCCCGGTTGGTAGCAGGGCCAGTGTGGGGTCGCATTTAGGGTTTCTTAAAAGTGCTGTGTCTGATCACGACCTCCATCTTTAAGAGAAGTCCGTTCGCACGAGGGCTAACTGCGTGCCTGGAGGAGAACGTCCCCCCTTGTGCCCTCCACCCTGAGTGGCGTGTGTGTGTTTCCTGGGGAGGTGGCCGCGTGGGCTGAGCCCTGGGTGCTCACCGGCACCTCCCCTTCCACAGCCTTCTACACCAGCAGGTACGGCTACAAGATGTGTCTGCGCGCCTACCTGAACGGAGACGGCACCGGGCGCGGGACGCACCTGTCCCTCTTCTTCGTGCTGATGAAGGGCCCCCACGACGCCCTCCTGCGCTGGCCCTTCAACCAGAAGGTGCGCGAGGCCCTGCCTCGGCTGTGCGGACACGCGGGAGCCCCTGGGTGACAGGTGTCGGCGTCACCACGCCTCAGTGGTGACGGGCAGTGTCCATTGTCTCCTGGGCCATTCCGCTGGTCAGCCACTCGGGACCAGCAGTTAGTGGTGGTGCTGCCTCAGAGAGTTTGTCCCGAGGAAGGAGGGCCGCCAGGGGGCCTTGATCTGAGGGCATGGCCCAACCCTTGGGAAGCCAGAGCCCACGCGGGGGAGGCATTGGAGACCCGGGCACTAGTCAGGACAGACGCCATGACGACGCCGGGCGGCCCCGTGGCCCTCGTGGAGGAGGTGGCGTCACTGAGCGCGGGGCCGACTCGTGCTTCTCCCTGAGGGGTGCTGTTCCTGGGGGTGGGGACAGCTGCATGAGCTCTTTGGTGAGAAAACGTCCCTTAGACAAGCGTTGTCAGAAAAAAGCACAAATGGACGTGGCGCGGGGTGCTGGGCTTCAGCCTTGGATCCTGGTGTCAGTGGACTGAAAACGCCAGGATGGGCACAGATGGACAGACCGGGCTGACCCGTGGCGCCCGTGCTCCCGGCGCTCGACTGCCGACCGGGCTCCTGGCGGCTGGGCAGGCTGTGACTCACGTGCTGTCCCCTGGGCGCTCTCCTCCCAGGTGACCCTGATGTTGCTGGACCAGAACAACCGGGAGCACGTGATTGACGCCTTCAGGCCCGATGTGACCTCGTCCTCTTTCCAGAGGCCGGTCAGCGACATGAACATCGCGAGCGGCTGCCCGCTTTTCTGCCCCGTCTCCAAGATGGAGGCCAAGAATTCCTACGTGCGTGACGACGCCATCTTCATCAAGGCCATAGTGGACCTGACAGGGCTCTAGCTGCTGCCCACGGGAGCGGGGCCCCCGCGCTGGGCGGGCACCTGCGAGCTCACGTCCCACAGGCCGGGGCCGCCTCCCGGGAAGGGGTTCAGCCTGAGGCCATTGGGGTGGGCTGTAGGCCTACGTGTCCCCGGGGGGTGCGCCGTGCTGGTGTGGAGCCCTCAGCCTGCAGCGGGGCGGCCGGGGCCACAGTGAGGAGCTGCTGGAGAGGAGGGACGGTCTCGGGCCCGGCTGCCGCTCCAGGGAGAGCCCTGCTGGGCCAGTCTGACCAGGCCGGCAGGCGGGGAGGGCATCCTGTGTCCGCTGCCCAGTGGCGCGTGCGGGGCGCACGTCCAGTGCCCCCCGCCCAGCCCCCTCAAGACACCTTGGCTTCCCTGTTGGGTGTGGAGGAGTTACCGTTAAACCCTTGAATCTCTGCGGTGAGTGGTGTCCCTCTGGCTCTCGTCCTGGCCAGCAGTGACTCTGGCCGGGGCCTCCTGGCCTGCTGGCCTCCACACCCCGTGTGTCGCCAGCTCCTTGAGCGGTTCCGTGGGCTCCTTGACACTGCAGGCTGGCTCGTGCGGGCCTCGGTGAAGCCAGCCATTCTCTCTTCTGGGATGTTACTAGCTGGGCAGCTCGTCGTCCCTCAGGCCTCCCCAGGGGCTGCCGTGGAGAGGAGGGCCACGTGCGTGCCCCCGATTCTGGGCCTGCCCCGCTCCTCCGTGCACGGCCCCCGGGCCTGGAAGAGTGGCCGATGGCTTCGTCTGTGTTTGGGACCTGACAGGTGGCGTCTCCCCAGGACCAGGACTTGCCTGGCCTCCAGGTGTTTCCTCGACAGCGGCAGAGCCCGGGCAGCCTGAGCACAGGCTTGCACCTCGGCTGGACCCGGTCAGGGCCTCAGCCCGGGGCTGCAGGATGGGCACGGCGTCCTGGCCGGCAGCTGGCCACACCCAGGTGCGCTAGTGACCAGGACTGGGTGCTTAAGAGCCGGAGTCCTTACAGAGAACCTGTGACAACATTGTCACTTCTCTATTTTGAGAAGTTAAAGAATTGAAAGGCACAGAGAATAATAAGTTCCGTGTGTCCAAAATTAACAAATGTACACGTCTTGAATTATGTATTTTAATTAAAAAGAAACACTGCAGAAAAGTTGAAGTCTTTCTGCTTCCTTTCCTCTCACCACTCCCTTCACTGGCCAAGGCACCGCCCTCACGGGTTTGGATCCTTTTCTGTTTTAATTTGATCTCTGTGTGTGGTCACCCACAGTAAGGCTCGTGTTCCGAGTCCTGCAGACCCCTCTTCCCCTCCCCCAGGGGAACGCCTGGCGTGCTGAGCGCCGCGCGGTGGGCTGGGCGCAGACGCAGACGGTATCCCTCCTCCACGTTCCCTCGGCACGTGCCTCCCCGCTCTGCACTCCTAGCCTGGACAGCATCCCCGCCGCGGCCCGTCCCACCCCGTCCAGCCCCTGCTGCTTGTGCGTGCACGCTTGTTGCTCCTCCAGGGTCCCTGCCTGCCGCCCGCCTGCCTACTGGGGTGCTGGTCCTCCTGTTTTTCCTCCTGGTCGGAGAGAGCTCCCAGTATTCCCGGAAACTGGCCCTGGAGCACGTGCGGGCTGTGTGTGCAGGTGTGTACAGAAATGGAGCGCTTGGACACACTCGGGTCGTGGACAGTGCCGCTGGCCACTTAGTCAAGAAGTCCCAGCCCCCCGCCCCCACCGGCCTGACAAATACTGTTTTCTTCTGATGATTGGGTTTTTTTTAATTAATAAATTATTTTATTTATTTACTTTTTGGCTGCGTTGGGTCTTCATTGCTGCACGCCGGCTTTCCCTAGTTGCGGCGAGCAGGGGCTACTCTTCGTTGCGGCGCGTGGGTTTCTCATCATGGCGGCTTCTCTTGTTGCGGAGCACGGGCTCTAGGCGCATGGGCTTTAGTAGCTGTGGCACACGGGCTCAGTAGTTGTGGCTCGCGGGCTCTAGAGCGCAGGCTCCGTAGTTACGGCGCACAGGCTTAGTTGCTCCGCGGCACGTGGCATCTTCCCGGACCAGGGCTTGAACCCGTGTCCCCTGCATTGGCAGGCGGGTTCTTAACCACTGCGCCACCAGGGAAGTCTTCTTCTGATAGTTTGAAAGTTTTGTTTTTAACATACTGGGTTTTTACTTTTGAAGTTTGTTTATATAGGGTGTTTGTGTATGTGTTTCCATCAGGTCAGTTCAAGTTAAACCAAGTTGATTAGTGAGTTTGTTTCCTTACCCTTAAAAGGAAACAGAACAGTGAAATGAGAGGCGTAGAAAGGTACTCTTCACCCACAAGGACAAAGAGCGGGAAGAAGGTGACAGCAGAAGGAAGACTTGAGCCCGTTCGTTGGGAAGGTGGGACGTGGGCACGGGAGTGCCTGCCCCGAGGTGCCCAGGGTCCGGAGAAGGCAGCGCTGGAAGGGCGTGGGCTCAGAGACTGCAGCGGGAGGGGCCTCCATCTGGGGGACTTGCCAGAGGAGCTCGGGACAGGTGCCTGCCCTGCGTTGGAGCAAGGAGTGGACGTCTGCAGTCGGCACTGCAGGTGCCGGCCCTGCCCTCGAGGAGTGTGAGCTGCTGTGGGGTCACTTCTGCCAGGAAACCAGGGTTCCAGGGGGAAACTGAGCTCCGGAGGAGGAACCCGGGGGCGGGCCGCTGCCTTGTAACCTGGTTTAGGACGTTCCCGTCACCCGTCCCCTGCCCCTGGCAACCACTGACCCACCGGTCTCCACCAATTTGCCTTTTCTGGACATTCGTATAAGCGGAGTCGCACAACCTGGCCTTTGACGTCTGCTTCTTGGAGCATAAGGTTTGCAGGGTTCTGCAGCCTCAGGCTGAGTGACCCTCCCGGTGAGGATGGACACGCAGTGATGGACTCGTGGGTGGGTCCGCCTTTGGCTGCTGTGAGCACTGTGTACGAGTCTTAGCGTGGACGTGTGTTTCCCTGTCTCCTGGAAGGTGCCTCCGAGGGGAGCTGTGGGGCGTGTGTTTAACTATTGGAGGAGCTGTCAAGTTACCTTCCAAAGTGGCTGCACCATCTGGCATTCCCACTGGGATGTGAGTTTTAATTTATGCCTTTATTTGACCTCCTACTCCCTTGTCTTCCATGTTACCTAAATTTTAGTTCCATCTTATTTTTTCAATGCACAAAATTATCATTTAGAAACATCGAGTAGGGACTTCCCTGCTGGTCCAATGGTTAAGACTCTGCACTTCCACTGAAGGGGGCACGACGAGTTCGATCCCTGGTTGGGGAACTAAGACCCCGCATGCCATGCAGAGCGGCCAAAAAAACAAAAAAAGCTTCAAGTAGAGGGACAGCATCATGTGTGCTGTCTGCTCACAGCTGACTTGTGCCCCCTTGTCTTCCTGTGTCTGAGGCTCGTTTTGTGATGCAGGCTGTGGTCCACGTCGGTGGCTGTTTCACGTGCACTTGAAAAGAACATGTCAGGGCTTCCTTGGTGGCGCGGGGGTTAAGAATCCGCCTGCCAATGCAGGGGACACGGGTTCGAGCCCTGGTCCGGGAAGATCCCACATGCCGCGGGGCAACTAAGCCCGTGAGCCACGACTACTGAACCCGCGTGCCGCAACTAATGAAGCCCACGCGCCTGGAGCCCGTGCTCCACAACAAGAGAAGCCACCGCAATGAGAAGCCCGCGCACCGCAACGAAGACCCAACACAGCCAAAAATAATAAATAAACGAATAAAATAAAAAAAGAACGTCTTCTGCTGTCGGTGAGGGGAGTGTTCCATACATATCGATTAGATTCAGTTGGCTGATAGTTGTCATGTATTGAATTGTGACTCCCCAAAAGATATGAAGTACTAACCCTCAGTAACTCAGGCTGTGACCTTACTTGGAGATATGGTCTTTACGGAGATAAGTTAAAATGAGGTCATTAGGGCGGGCTCAGTCCAGTATGACTGGTGTCCTTCTGAAAAGGGGAAACGTGGGCACAGACGTGCACAGAGGGAGGAGGACGTGAACAGGCCCAGGGAGGAGGATGCCACGTGAAGACAGAACGTTGCTGTGTTGCGTCTACAGGTCAGGAGCGCCTGATGTCTGGCAAACGCCAGAACCTAGGAAGAGGCCAGGAAGGGCTTCCCCCAGAGAGAGTGGCCCTGCCAGCACCTCGACCTTGGACTTTCGGCCTCCAGAACTTTGAGGCAATAAATTTCTGTTGTTTTAAACTTCCCAGTTTGCGGTACTTTGTTACAGCCGCCCAGGAAGCTAACACAGGGGAGGGCTCAGTTCTCCTGCATGTTGCCGCCTCTGTGACTAGTTTGACCTTTACTGAGAGAGAAGCACCTAGTCTCCAACTTCAGATGCAACTATTTCTCCTCTCATTCCGTCACTTCTTGCTTCGTGTATTCTGAGGCTCTGTTGTTAGGTGCACACACGTGTAGGATTGTTATATCTTCTTGGTGAATCTACTCTTCTATCAGTGTGTAACGTCCCTCTTTTTTCTTGGTAACAGACTTTTTCTGACATGTGCTTTACTTTGTCTGATATTAAACATCCTGTTTCTTTTCATTGGTATTTTTGTGATATACGTTTTTCCATCCTTTTGCTTTTAACTAACCTATACTATATTTGAGTTTCTTAGAGATAGCATAGTTGGGTTGTAGGTTTTTTTGTTTTTAAGTTTCACATTGACAATAATGTAATTATTGATATGCTAAATATAAGTTGACCATTTTGTGTTTGTTTTCTGTTGGTTCTCTCTGGGTTTTTTGTTTGCTTGGTTTTTTTTTTTTTTTGACCGTGCCATGAAGCATGCAGGGTCTTAGTTCCCCAACCAGGGATTGAACCCGTGCCCCCTGCGTTGGGAGTGCGGAGTCCTAGCCACTGGACCGCCAGGGAAGTCCCAGTATTCAATTTTAGTTTATCTGTTGTGATACTGACTCTCTCTCTTTATGGTTTTAGTGGTTGTTCCAGTCTACTTGGAATCAGTAGTTTGCTCTTCAACTGGGATGTAGAAACCTTACCACCCTGGAGGCCCCTTTGTGGTTCCCCCGTTACCTCTGTGTGTGCTGGACACGTCACCAGATGACATCATAACAAACTTCCTTTCAGCAGCCGAATGTGTTTGAAGAACTCAAGAGGAGAGTGTTTACCGTTTCTGTTGCTGTCCCCTCCCTGCTGACCGTCCAGGTTTCCTGACACCATCTCCTTCCTGTTGGAAGAGCTCCCATCGGCATTTCTGTTAGAGCAGATCATTTTCACTGGCTATAGAACTCCTGGCTGAGTCTTTCCTTTTCCCCAGCACTTAAAAAATGTGCTACTTCTGGGAGCTCCCTGGTGGCCTAGTGGGTTAGGACGCCAGGCTTTCACTGCCGGGGCCCAGGTTCAATCCCTGGTCAGGGAACTGAGATTCCCCAGCGCACCCAAAAAAAAAAAAAGCTACTTCCTGTGGTCTCCGTGGTTTCTAATGAGGAATCTGTAGTCACCACAGGCTGTTCCCCTGGGGCCGAGGTGCATCTTCTCGCTGCTTTCAGGTTTCTTTTGTCTTCAGATTTCCAGCACCGATTTAGATGTGTCCGGCTGTGGATATCCCTGAGTTTGTCCTTTTGCTCAGCCTCTTGAATCTGTAGGTTTATATCCAAATTTGGGGACGTTTTCAGCCATCATTTCTTCAAATCGCTTCCTCCTCTCCTTTTGCGCTTAGACCTTTGCTTGCCGTCCCACAGGTCCTTGAGGCTCTGATTGTCCTTTACCTGATCTTTTTTCTCTCTGTTCAGGTTGGACAATCTCTGTTGTCCTGTCTTCGGTCAAGTTCGCTGACTCTTCCTCTGACTTCTCCATCCTGCTATTGAGTTTGTCTAGAGTTTTACGTTTTTGGTTATTTCCCTTCTTTGTTTCTTTGCTGAGACGTTTATATCTTAATATCCACTGCAGAATGTGTCTGACTGCTCGCTCAGGCATTTCATAAGAGCCACTCTGTCTCTGTCAGGTAACTTCCACATCCTTGGCTTCCCTTGAGTTGAACATTCCCCAGCTCTTCGTGTGCTGGTAACTGTAGATTAGGCTCTGGACGTTGACTTTATCAGGTCTGGGTCTGGTTGGGCTCAGGCTCACGTTCCACTGCCACACCCATGGGCTGGACCCCACGTCAGCCCAGCCCCCAAAGCCATGCTCTTTCGGCCGGTCCTGCGCGCTGCTCTGCAAGCTCACCAAGCCTTGGGTCTGATCCTTAGGAGCAGACCGGCAGCTCAAGGGTGGTCCTGGGCGTCACAACCACTTCGCGGGCTGTTTCTCAAGCCGCTCCCTCGGGTCTGGTTGCTGGCACCCCGTCTGGCCTCCAGCCTGAAACCTGGCACTCCTGTTAACCCTGCTCTGTCGTGTGCCCCTCCTTGGTCTGGCCGTGCCTGGGGCCACACCTGGGGCCACACAGCCCCCCGGGGGATCACCCGGCCTCTCCGCACTCACTCAGCTTCACGAGTCCCCTTTCCCGACCCCATGGCAGGCTGGCGGCTGTGCCGCGTGCAGGCCCAGGAACTGGGGGGGGGCACTGGTGAGAGGTGCCTGTACCGGGCGCCCCAGTGCTGCGGCCGCGCCTGCCCCGCCTGCCATGGCGCCCTTTGCGGAGCCCTCGGCTGCCCCGTGCCTCTGCTCAGGTTTCTGGCCACACCTCCGGAGGGGCAGGGCCTCGAGCCAGCCCCTCACCTGCACCCACCTCCCCACCTGCACCCACCTCCCACGGAGCTTGGAGGCTCGAGCGTGCTTGCTGCCCTCGGTCAGACCTCAGCTCGCGCGCGCTCTGGGGATGGGGCTCCTGCTCCAAGCCCCGCCTCCACCTGCTCCCCACCCCCCCCCGCCCCTCCCGGGCCTCCCCGCCCCTCTGGCACGTGTCTGTTTCTCTGCTTTTTGTCACCCGCTTCCCAGTTCTCACACCAGGTGGACCTGGTCCAGCCTTCTTTCCGCGTGGTAAGCGTTTAGTTCCAATCACCCTATCTCTTCTCTGTTGGCTCCCTTCTAATTCTTCGATTTCTGCACGGTCTTGATTCCGATTCCGCTGCTTTGTTTTATAGATTTTGTAGGTTTCCTTGAGAGCTCTAAAGTAAACATATCTCCAGCCTTTTCCAGAAACCGCGTCACCTTGCAGCTACCCCAGAGCAGTGGTGTCCGTGGGGCTTCCTGGCTCCTGCCTGAGGCCAAGCCTGGGCTGCGGCTCCAGGCGGGTCCCGGGCAGAGCGCTCGGGCTCCGCGGCTGTCGGGCTCCCTTCCCTGTTCTCACCCGTCCAGTGGTTTGGAGACAGACGCAGGGGCCCAGGCTTCCCCGCTGCAGCCGTGGGGCTGGGGCCCTGTCCTCGGGGCGCAGCCGTGCCACTAGCTGGCTCCTCCCAGCACTTTGCCCTCCAGTCCGAACTCCTCCTGGGGCAGCTTCCCCGACCTCGTGTCTGTACCCGGCCCTGCCCAGCCCCTCTGCCCGCGGCCAGCTTGGCTCCGACCCCGCAGGCGACCGGGGCAGCCTCTGCTCACCGCTGCCTCTGGCCTGGAGGAACACGCTGTCCCCCAAGGCCCGTCCACGTCTATCTTCTCGACCGTCACATTGGCGCGTGCCGAGTGTGGAGCCGATGGCAGTTCAGCACCATCGCTCCACGGGCAGCCGGGCTGCACCTCTACCCCGGGGGGTCCCGAGATGAACAAGCGGGCCAGGTGAGCCCCCAGGATGGGCCTGGGCCAGGCCTGAGGGTACAGCTGGGGCCACCCCTGCCCCTCTGCTGCCACCTCTGCTCTGTGTCCACGTTGTCACGTGCCAGGCCCCAGAGGTCTGCCCCTGCCCCAGCCAGGGCGCCCCCTCGAGGACTCAAAGCCCTGAAACCGGTCCCCCCGCCTGCCGTCCCTGGTGCCTGGCAGCACTTGCCAGGCCGTGTCCCTCTGTGCCCCCTGCTGGCGGGGAGCGCACACGTGCCGGACGCGCTCCAGAGTCTCTGCGCTCGGGGACTTGTCCGCAGAGGCAGCGGGGGCAGCGGCTGGGGACGCAGACTCGCATCCGCTGGCCTGTTCAGGGCAGCTCCAGCGCGTGGCCTGGGGCACCCGCCCCGTCCGGCGGGCACGACGAGGGCCCGCAGAGATGCCGCGCCCCTCCGCGCACAGACGAGTCGGCGCCGTGCTGTTGCCAGCTGTTTATTCAGCCCGTGAACAGGTGACCAGTGACACGCAGGTCCCCTGGGCCCATGGCGGCCTGGCCCGCAGCAGCCTGACCCCCATCTCGACCCTGACGCTGGGAAGCTCCCAGAGGAGGGAGCCGGGCTCCCTGGGCAAGGCTGGGCCCAGCAAACACCGCCAGGGCCCCACAGGGCTGGCCGAGGGGAACGTGTTGTGCAGACTGTCCCAGAGCCCAGGCCCCGGGGAAGGGGGTGGGTGGACAGCGGGGGCCCAGTGCCTGTGCAGCCCAGGCCAGCCGGAGACGGCCCCGGCTGCTGTGGGAGGCGGTGTGCGTGCACGAGCGTGGGGGGGGCCAGGCCGTCCCCCGCCGTGGCCCTGCGGGGCCCCCGTCCTAGGGCATCTCTGCAGCAAGCTTCTCTGCCCCCGCGCGCTCTGGGCAGCTGCCCAACCCCCGGAAAAGGGCCTCCGCGGCCTCCTCGGTGGGTCTCGGCGCCCTCAGCGCCTCTGGCTGGCGAGCCAGGAGAAGAAGGGGCGCGGGCGCGGGGCCTGGTGGGCACGCACCGTGCGTGGCGAGCGCCAGGCTTTGATGGTGGCGTCGTCGCTGGCCGTCAGCAGGAGCTCCTGCTCCTGGGGGCTGAAGGCCACCGAGTTGACCACGTCCTGGTGCCGCAGCTTGGCCAGGCAGGTGCTGTAGTGGCGGTCCCAGATGTAGCCGTGCCGGTCCTCTGCCCCACTGCGAGAGCGCCTGCCGTGAGCCCCCGCCCGCCCGCTGGGCCCCTCCCCACCCGGCTCCGCCCCCGGACCTGGCCACGAAGTCCCTGCTGACGTCCAGGAAGATGAAGAAGCACTCATCGTTGGGCGTGTAGGCGCGGTGGGCGCGCAGGGCCCGCTTCACCTCCCGCATGGTCTTGAGGTCAAACACCAGCAGGTCGATCTCCTCCGCGATCGGCGGCGGCTGCATGGGGTCGGCCACCACCGAGCCGCTGGGCCAGGCGCGGCTGTTTACGTACAGGTACCTGCACGGACACGCTGCTCAGCAGGGGCCTGCGGACGCCCCCACCCAGGCCGCCAACAGAGGCCCACCTGTTGTCGGGGGACAGGCCCATGCCGATGATGTGTCCGTGCACGTCGATGACGTGGTCAAGTGCGTCGAAGAAGGCGTCGGAGGCCCGGCCCTCGCCCAGCACGGGCCCCGCCGTGGTCATCTGGTGCGGCAGGATCTGCTTGATGCCTGGGGGGACCGGGTGGGCAGCGCCTCGGTGCCTGGGAGCGCCCAGACGCCCGTGGGGCCACCGGTCCTGTGCCCCTGGGCCTGAATGTGCGCCCCGGGGGGCTGCACAAGCGCTCACGCCCAGACCAAAGGGAGGAAGGGACTCTGCGAACAGACCAGCCCCGCCCCGCCCCGCCCCGCCCCGCCCAGCCCTGGGAAGCCTCGCCCGGGCCCCTCACCGATCTGGTGCGGCGAGTAGGTGAAGCAGCCCGTGGTGAAGATGAGGAGTTTGTTGCCGGCGGCGGCCGTGCTGCGCTCGGGGGCCTTGGTGTGGCCCCGGGCCAGCAGCTCGGCCGCCTTGGTCTCCAGCGCGCACTCTGACGGCTGGAGCTGGGCCCGGCCCTCCAGGAGGCGCCGCAAGCCCTTGGTGCGGGCCGGGCCCGGGTCGACTGCCTGGTCCTTGCTGTCGCTGCTCAGGTCGAAGACACGGCCGTGGTCTGCGCCAGGGGCGCCGGCGTCCAGCAGGAGTTCCGGGCTGTCAAAGCGGCTGCAGTCGGCCACCATGACGGTGCGAATGGTGCTAGCGTTGAGGTTCTGGATCTTGAAAAGCCGCTTCACCACGTTCACGTTCTCCGACTCCACGTCCTGGGGGCAGGAGCGCGGGGGTGGGCACGGGCTGCTGGGGGCCGCCGCCGGCCGCAGGGCCCCCCCTGCGCGCACCTGGAAGGCGTTGTTAAGCCAGAGCACGGAGCACGACGTGATGTCCCCGATGCGGTGCAGGTTTCCCGAGATCAAGCTGGTGTCCGTGAGCCAGCAACCGAACACGTCGTAGGGCTTGTTGCGCACGCGGGACAGCAGGGCGAAGGTGTCTGGGGGGAGCAGCAGGATGGGGCGAGGCGGGGTGGGGGGGAGGCGGGGCTGGAGGGAAGGGGGCGGGTCCAGGTGGGGGGCGGAGCCGGGCATTAGGGGCGGGGTTGTCGGGGCAGAGGTGGAGATGGACCAGGGTCCTGGGCGGGAGGCCCCGGT
>NC_041226.1:82693617-82697993 GCF_002837175.3 Physeter macrocephalus
ACGGAGTGCGGAGGCTGGGAGGGGCGCCCCGGTCCTGAGGGGGCCAGGGGTGGCCCAGCCGGGGTGGGGCACAGCGGGCGCGGGACGGGGTGGTGCAGGGCCCGGCCCGCTGGCTCTCCTGGTCTCTCGGGCCAGGAGCAGGCCGCTGGCAGCCGCGTGGGCCGTGAGCCACCCGAGCTGGTGGAGGCCCAGACCCGGAGCAGGGCTTACCCTGGCTGGCTGTAGGCAGCTGGCAACGTTGCCCGGCCAGGTACTCAACATCATCCAGGGCAATGGGCCCCAGGGCCGGCTGGCCGCCCAGAGTGGCCTCAAACACGATCTAACCGGGACGGAGAAGGGGCTGGGTGGACCCGAGGGGGAGGACGGCCCCTCCCGAGCTCCTGAGCCCCCTGAGGTCCCCCGGCCCTGGGCAGCCCGGCCTCACCTGGAACTCCTCGGCGCTGGCCACTTCCACCTGGCCTTCCAGCCACTGGTGCCGCAGGCGCCCGCCCGCGCCCCACACGGCCAGCTGACCCCGGGCGCTGCTCAGGAGCACCGTCAGCTCGCCCTTGTCTGAGAGCGCGGGCCGGGGAGTCAGGCCCCCGACCCGGCGGGAGGCGGGGCTGCCCCCGTGCCCGCCTCCCCACCACCCGCGCTGCCGGCCCGACTCACAGAAACGCTCAGGAAAGCCCATGTGGTACCAGAAGCGGAGGCAGGAGGCCTCGGTGGCGGGCAGTGGCTGGCTGCGCAGCCAGGCCGCTCGGCCCCCCGGGCCCAGCACGCCCGTTTCGAAGAGAGCAAAGTGGCCTGGCAACGAGAGAGGGCGCGGTGCCCCGCGGACCGGATGCAGCCGCGCTCCCCACCCCCACCCACCCCCCACCCCCCCCACCCCCGCCCGCCGACCTTCAGCCTCTGAGCCTGGCGGGAGCCTGGCTGGGCTGGGCCGGTTGGCCCGGGCTGGGGTGAGTGAGGTGTGTGCCCGGGGGTGTGTATGGCGCTGGGGTCCCTTCCCGACCCGGACCCACCTGCCTCTGTGCCCAGGGTGTGGTCCACAGGGGGCTGGGGGTAGCGGGAGGGCGTGGCTCCACTGCTCCAGTCCCAGCTGTACCGGCCCAGGCCAGGCCAGGGCAGATGGTTCCAGCCACACAGACCAGCCTCAAAGTCACAGGAAGCTGCAAGGGACTTGGGCAATAAGCGGTGCCGCCCCCATCCCCGGGGCACCACCCCCCACCCCCCCCACCCCCGCCCGCCGACCTTCAGCCTCTGAGCCTGGCGGGAGCCTGGCTGGGCTGGGCCGGTTGGCCCGGGCTGGGGTGAGTGAGGTGTGTGCCCGGGGGTGTGTATGGCGCTGGGGTCCCTTCCCGACCCGGACCCACCTGCCTCTGTGCCCAGGGTGTGGTCCACAGGGGGCTGGGGGTAGCGGGAGGGCGTGGCTCCACTGCTCCAGTCCCAGCTGTACCGGCCCAGGCCAGGCCAGGGCAGATGGTTCCAGCCACACAGACCAGCCTCAAAGTCACAGGAAGCTGCAAGGGACTTGGGCAATAAGCGGTGCCGCCCCCATCCCCGGGGCACCACCACTGTGGGGGTAGAGGTCAGGCCCGGCGTCCCGGGGGAGGCACGGAGCCGGTACCCCCAGGAGCGAAGCAGGTCCCGGGGCCAGGCCACGGGCTCCCACCTGGCCGAGGGCAGGGCCCGTCCTGGAGGAGCAGGTCGTCCAGCGCGACGTAGGAGCGCGCCACGCCGGCGGCCACGGCCTCAAACACCACCTGGGCGGGCACAGGGCGGGGGGCTCGCGTCTGGTCGGCAGCGACGGCCCCTTGGGGGTGAGGAGGGCCCGCCACCGCTCTCACCCTCCAGGCCCGCTCGGCCTGCAAGTCCACGCTGCCCAGGCGCCAGGCAAACCCTCCATGGGCGCTGATGCTGAGCACCTGCCTCCTCTCAGCCTCCTGCACGCGGACCCTCAGGGTACCTGCCGCCCGAGCAGCCGGCCCCGGTCAGCAGCAGCGGGGCGGCGCCCGAACGGCCCCACGTAGGGGCCTGAGGGCACCCACGGCCCCTGCGCCCGGCAGCCCCTCACCTGGGTTGCGGAGGCTCAGGTGGTACCAGAAGGTCAGGCAGGCGGCCTGGGCCAGGGGCCTGTGCTCCTCTGAAATCAGGGAAGCCACGTGGCCGCGGGGCAGGGCCTGCGGGCTCATGTCCACCACCATGTAGTGCCCTGGGGGGTGCCGGCGTCAGCCTGCCAGCCCCCCTCGCCCCGCCCCTGCCCCCCAGCTCCCCACCCCCACCCCACGCCTCTGCCCCACCCCCTGCCGGCACCCTGAGCCGTCTCTGTGGTGTGGTCTGCGGGGGGGCCCCAGGCCGCCTGGCCCGTGGCGTTGGCCTGGCGTGTCCAGAGGCCCCGGCCCCCCGTGGAGAAGCCGCAGGCCGAGTCCTCGAAGGAGCAGCGCTTGGGGGCCCGGCAGGGCCCGGGCCGCACAGCCACGTCGTCCAGTGCCATGGTGCCGTGGTACCCGTCCCGGAGGCCCTCGAACAGCAGCTGGGGGGCAGCGGGGGGTCAGCTGGCTGGGGCCTTGCCCTGCCCACCACTGCCGGGCACCGGGCCTCACTTGGTACTTGGCGCTGGAGTCCTGCGGGTGGTGGAGGGTGGCCCGGGCCTCATGCCAGCGGTTGCCGTGGGTGCCAGACCGCGACCACAGGTGCCTTTCTCCCTCCCCTTCTCGCCTCATCGCCAGGCGCAGAGTCCCTAGGGGGAGGCGGGGTTTGGAGGGGACAAGACCCCGACTCCTGCTTCTCGCCCCCTCCAGAGCCCCGAGGGCCCCAGAGACAGAACTCGGGCCCCCCGTGGGCCTCCACCGCGGCCCCGCCCAGCACGGGGTCTCACCGGTCTGGGGCCCGTAGAGGTGGTACCAGAAGGAGAGGCACTCCTGAGCGGCCGCGGGTGTCTGGGGCTGGGTGAGCAGGTGGGCACCGGGGCCCTGGGCTGGGGGTTCCGTGGGGTCTAGGAGCATGAAGTGGCCTGCAGGCGGGGCCGTGGGGCTGAGCCGCAGAGACGCCAGGCTGGGGACACGCAGCCCAGAGCTCCCCTCTGCCCCCTGGGAGTCCGGTCTGGGAGCCCCCCGGGGTGGGTATGGGAGGCCGCTCCGAGTCTGAGAGCTGCCCCCAGGTCGGGGCGCCCCGCCTCACCTTGGCCCGTGGTGTGGTCGTACCCAGGGCCACGGCTCTCGACCCGGTGCCAGTGGGCATCTGTGAGGTGGCCGGTGTGCCAGCCGCAGGTGCCCCGCTCGAAGTTACAGGAGATGTCTGGGGGTGAGGCACTGGGGGGTCAGCAGCCCCCGCACCCCTCCTGAGCCCCGAGAGGGTGGGAGAGACTTGCTCCCGGACTGGGGACTCCCGGGGGTCCCTCGAGGAAGCCTGGGTGGGAGGCCCCTGGGTGGGGACTGGGCCACGGTGGTCACCTTTCTCGGTGACCGCCGCGGGGCTGCAGTCCTTCAGGGTCACGCTGTCCACCCCGGCGCCCTGCTGGCCAGGGCCGTCCAGGTCCAGCAGCCCAACGAACTCCAGCTTCACGGGGGTGTGGGGGACAGGCCGGTAAGTCAGGGCCGGCTCGGCGTGCCCCCGACCCCCAGGCTGCCCTCCTCACCCGGAAGGGCCGGTGGCGAGCCCCGAGAAGGACCGTGTCCACCTTCCAGCCCCCGGAGCTGCTGCCCGCGGCCTGCCACACCAGCTCACGGCTGCTGCCCTCCACCACGACCAGCTCCAGGAAGCCTGGTAAGGGGTCACTGTGGGCGGGCCCGCCCGCCCCGCCCCGCCCCGCCCCCGCCCCAGGGCTGGGCAGAGCGCCTGGAGGGACAGCGGTACCTTGGGGGTGACTCTGAAGATAGTAAGCCATGTGGAGTGCACAGCGGGGGCCAGAGGGGCCCAGGGTGGGTGTGAGGACACGGGCCTGCTCTGCCAGCTGCCCCCAGGCCCTCTGCACGGACAGGAAGTGCCCTGGGGAAGAGCAGGCCTCTCAGAGCTGATTCCTGAGAATCGGGGACACCCCCCAATTCAGACACCCTCCCCGGTGAAAAGAGGCAGAGCGGGGCCCTGTGCGGTGCAGCTGGAAGGCAAGCTGCAGGCTGCCCTGGGCGGGGAGCTCGGGCCTCACCAGCGGCCCCGCCGGCGTCCATGCCAGGCCTCCCGCTGTCCCGGGCCGGGAGACGCACCCACTGCAGCCGCCCCACGCTGGCATCCTCCCAGCCCCCGGCCGAGGGGGACTCGAAGTCCGTGGTGCCTGCAAGGGCAGCCGGTGTGAACGGCCCCGCCCACCACTGCGAGCGAGCGGGCCGGGTCTGGGGGAAGGGAGGTGAGGGCGCCCCCCCCCCCCCCCCCCCGCCCCCAGCTCCACCCCTTACCGC
>NC_041226.1:82698129-82759074 GCF_002837175.3 Physeter macrocephalus
GGGAGGGCGCCCCCCCCCCCCCCCCCCCCCGCCCCCAGCTCCACCTCTTACCGCATTCCTGCTCGTCCTCGCCCCCAGGGCACTGCTGCTGGAAGTCACACAGCTGCTCCGGGGGGACACACAGGTCCCCACAAAAGAGATGTCCGGGCTCGCAGAAATTCCAGGGCTGCAGGCTGGACAGCTGGGACCGGGGACCTGGAGCCCAGAGCCCGGGGGGTGGGCCAGCCACCTCTGTGGGGCCAGAGCAGGGTTCAGGCAGGCGGGCGGGGGCTGTGCTTCTCCTCACGGGGGGCGGGGGGCAGGGGGGCGCCCAGCAGGCTCACCTGGGACTGGCTTGCAGTGGTCAGACAGGATGAGGTCATCCAGGCCCACGACGCCCCCCGGGCCCGTGTGCCCCGCCAGGAGAATCTGAGGGCGGAGGCGGCTCTGTCATCCCTGGGTCTGCTCCCTCGAGCCCTCTCCCCACGACCCACACCTCGTACTTGTCTATCGCTGGACGCCCCCTCCCATCACCACCCCAGCGCCCTCCCATCACCACCGCAGCCCTGCAGGAGGGGCCTCGGCAGGCAGCCCCTCCTCCCCTCTGGCTTGCCTTCCTGCTGAGACAGTGGAGGGGCCCACGCCGGACTCCCTGAGGGGCCCCTGGACCTCCCCACGTCCCTGCATGATGCTGCCCTCGCCTGCCTCACCCGAAAGGGGTGCTCGCTCTGGATGTCAACGCGGTCTCGGACCCAGGCGGCCCCCAGTTCCCCATGGCGCCCGCGCAGCAGGACAGCGGGCTGGGGGGCCCCAGGGCTCTGCGTCTGCAGGAACACCTGGAGGCAGCCGGCCTCAGACCCGTGCAGGTAGTGATAGAAGGTGAGCTGGAAGGGGAGCGAGCATGTCAGGGGAGGCTCTGCAGGACCCAGGCGATCAGGGTGGCCACCCTGTGTCCTCCACCTGCCTCACCGAGCAGTTCTGGGGGGCCGAGGCCTGGAACTCGGGGCTGGAGAGGATGGCTGGGGCACTGGGCTCGGCCACGGACACCAGGAATGAGCCTGGAGAGACAGCAGGCGTGAGCCGGGGTGGCCGGGGTGCTGTGGCCGAGCGTGGCCCGGGTGGCAACCGGGGTCCCCGGGGGGCCTCACCCTGCGCGCTGTTCCGGCTGTGGTCACGGTGCGGCCAGGCAGGGTGCTGCGGGCTGCCCACACTGTGGTTCCGGGACCAGCCCTCTGAGTGGTTCCACAGGCCCAGGCCCCTCTCAAAATCGGTGGCCGTGTGGTGTCCTAGGGCGGGAAGCGGGGCTCCGGCTATCACGCGGGGCCTCTTCCCTGGGCCCCCCGCCTCCCCGGGCCTGCGCTGATGGCCCCGGCTCCAGGTGGATACGAGCTGCCTCACCCCCAGCAGGACCGCGACCAGGGACAAGCCCCGCCCACGGCCCCGCCAGCCAGCCCGGCTCACTGCAGGGGGGCGCGTCCTCGTCTGAGCGGTCCCCGCAGTCGTCCTCCCCGTCGCACAGCTGGTGGGGCTCCACGCAGGCCCTGTTCCGGCAATGGTGATGCCCCAGGGGGCAGTGCGCCTGCGGGGCTAGGGTGGGGGAGGGTTAACCCGTCAACCCACCCCAAGGCTCGGGGGCAGGGCAGCTGGGGAGAGGCTCAAGGCCGGAACGAGGGGACCACGGGCTCCTGCTAACCCCTCTCCCACCCAGCTGTGCACTCACGGCCCGGGGACCTTACCGGGCAGCCCGCAGCTCCAGAAGGCCACGTCATCCAAGGCCACAGCAGCCCTGCGGGTGGCGTTGCGGGTGGCAGAGAAGGTCACCTGAAGAGAGCGAGGTCCCTGGGATCTCAGGCAGAGCTCAGACCCTCCCCGCTGCCCCCACCATCCGGACCGTCCCCGTCTCACCCTGAAGTCACCCTGGATGCGGCCGGTGGGCACCACCAGCTCCTGCCAGCCTGGGACCCAGGGCCCCGAGCTCCGCCACAGGGTCAGTGTCTCCGCACCGTGGGTCAGCTCCAGCCGCAGCTCGGCCACACCTGCAGTGGGGCGTCCCAGGCGTCTCAGGCCCTGGGACCGCCCCCCCAGCCTGGTGGCTGCGCCCTGCCCCAGGACCCCTGCCCGTCCCGTCCTGGGGGCGCCCTCCCGCCTCTGCGGCAGCTCCCCTTCCTTTCCCGGTCCCTCCCCTCAGGACCCGCAGGGGCGCACGGTCCTGGGCCCGCACCTCCAGAGGCCACGTGGTACCAGAGGCTCAGCTCGCAGGAGGGGGCTGCCTCATGCAGGGTTGGGGAGCGCAGGGCTGCGGTGGCCGCCTCTCTCCCACGGTGTGTGCCAGCAGCCGCATACCAGCCTGGCCGGGCCAAGAGGTCAGGAGACCGGGCGGGAGGCACAGAGGGGCGGGCTGGTGTGTAGACCCGCCCAGGCCTCACCGAGGTCAGTGCCCAGAGTGTGGTCCGAGCGCGGCCCTGGACCCTCCGGCGCGGCCCCTGCCCGGTCTCGGAGCCAGCGGTAGCCTGAGGTGCTGATGTCCAGCCAGCCACAGGAGTCCTGCTCGAAGTCGCAGGCGAAGGGGGCGCCCAGGGTGGGTGAGGCCCCGTGGTAACCTGGAGGGCAGGAGGTCAGGTGGGGTGCCTGCAAGCGCCGGCCCTGCCCGCTCCCTGCCCGGCCCCGGCTCACCGCACTGGGCCTCGTCAGGGCAGCCCCTGCAGTCACACACGAAGTTGCACACGGCCTCGCGGGGGGGTCTGCAGCGGCTGGGGACCCAGGCCCAGCCCGGGGACCTTGCTGCCAGCAGAGAGACAGCCAGGTGGCCTGGGGTAGGGAGACCCCACATCCCAGTTTGCCTGGGACTGTTCCATGGCCCAGAAACTGCTCAGACTCGGGCATTCCAGGACATAGGTCACCCTGCTTTGGGGTCCAGGCCGGGAAGTCATGCAGGGAGGGGGCTGGGTCTGGGTCTGGGGGCCTGGAACCCAGAGAACTGCCACCTGGGGGGGGGTCCCTGTCAGGGCCAAGCAGAGAATGACTGAACCTGGAGAGGCTGGCTGCGTGTCAGGATGGGGGGTGCGTGGGTGGGCGAGGGACCAAGGACCCCTGATGTGGGACACTCCCTGGGGAAAAGAACAGGAGCCCAGCAAGAAACCGGAGGGGCTGCCAGCAGGGAGCCCCCTCAAGGGGACGCATCAACGGGCGGCCCAGGCCCCCCAAGGCTCTGTCCAGGTCAAGAGCGGCGGACCACGATCTGCCTTCAGGGCCCTCTCACCTTGGAGCCCAGGTGGAGATTGAGGCCAGGGAGAGCAGCACCCTTCCCCGGCGGGGCCATCCCCAGGACCCCAAGGGCTCGCCTGCGCCCCCCACTGCAGGCCATCCAGGGCCTGCACCCCTCCTTCTCTGTAGGCCCAGCACCCGAGCCCCCGGACATCCTGCTTCGGGAGCCAGGCCCGACGACTCACCCAGGAGCAGGACCAAGGCAGGCAGGAGGTGGCCGGGCAGAGACATGGTCAGGCCAGAGGCAGGGAGACCAAGGGGCAGTGTGTACACCGGCCAGCCCGGTGGGGACTTTGCCTGCTTATCAGCGCGAGGCCCCACAGGCTGACTCTGCTCTAACTGGAGAGCGGGGCTCAGCCCCATCCGTACCCGCGGCCCCTCACCTGGCCCCGCCCTGCGCTGACAAGGACGGGCGCCCGGCTGTAAAAGCAGCCAGGAGAGGGGCCCCTGGCCTAGGTGGGCTCCCACCTGCCTGGCTCCTTCAGGCCAAAGGTCAGGCTCCGACCATCATGCCCACTGCCGCCCAGCCCTGCCGGGTAGAGGCCCCACTGGAGACGGCACCGAGTGACACCGGCCTCGGCCGCTTCTCCTGGGGTCTCCGTCCCCACACCTGCTGGGAATTCAACTCAGCCTGGCCCAGGTTGCCCGTAGGAAACCAGCTTGTGCAAGCCCCACACCCAGCCCCTGAGTTCCCTGCGTGGGGAGGGGCAGCCCTAGCAACCCGGGACGCTGGCCCCTGGGTTCCTCTCCACTTGCTCACTGACAATCGATGACCAGACTATTCGTCAACAAGTGTCCCGAACAGTGTGGGCTGGATGCTGCCGGGCACAGGGTCCAGAGGAGCCTAGGGACTCTGGGGCTTGTGGCACCGACCCCCGTGGAGGATTTGGAGCCAGGCTCCACCCACAGTTTACTCCCGTGAGCCTGGGGAGCTTGTCTCACCTGAACCTCAGTTTCCTCATCTTTATTTTAAAATTTATTTATTGGCTGTGTAAGGTCTTAGTTGCGGTACGTGGGATCTTTTGTTGTGGTGTGTGGGCTCGGTAGTTGCAGTGCGTGGGCTTAGCTGCCCTGTGGCACGTGGGATCTTAGTTCCCCAACCAGGGGTCGAACCCGCGTTCCCTGCATTGCAAGACGGATTCTTAACCACTGGACCACCAGGGAAGTCTTTCCTCGTTTTCAAACGTGGTCACAATGGCGCCTGTCTGGAGAGGCTCCCGTGAGGGCCCTGGAGGCTCACAGGAGGCTGGCACAGCAGGATCACAGCCTCGGCAAGGGGCACCTCCGCTCCCCACAGCCCTGTGCCAAGAGAAGGGTCTTGGAGAGGGGCTCCCAGCTCCAAGTCTGAAGCCCTGCCTGTTTACTTGGAGCAGAGCCTGTGGCTGCGGCGCAGGTCCATGGGACATGACCTTGGAGTCGAGGGGGACCTGACCTTGGAGTCGAGGGGTCGTAGACTGCCTGACTCGTGACCTCAGTTGGCAGCCGGCCAGGAGGGTGGCTGCTGGCGCCTGCCCTCCCCGCACACTGGGATGGGTCCCCACCTCGGCAGGCCCGAGGGACTCGGCCCTAGTTCCTTGCGTAAGGGCTCGTCAGGCCTCCTCCCAGATGTCCTTGGGGATAGCAGGTGCGTGGAGAAGCAATCAGGCCATAAACGGGGGCAGCAGCCCAGGGGCCCCCCTATCAGGCCCCAAAGGGCTGAGTGTGCACTGCCACTCCCTAGGCCCCCAGGGATGGAGCGGGGTGAGGGGCAGCCAGGAGTGACCCGCTGCCCCCACTCTAGTCGGGGGTAGAGAGAGGTGACCTAGGAACAGAGAAGCCAAGACACACAGAATTCAGGGACCAGCGGAGGTGACGATGCTTTTAATTCTCCCCAGAGAGGTAACTCCGGGCACCGAGGCCTGGCCAGGGTGGCAAAGCGCCAGGGGGTGCAGCCCAGCCTCTTCGGAGGTGGCCTTGAGAGCAGAGTTCCTAGTGGGCTGCTGGAGGTGGCTGGCCTCGGGTGGGCCTCAGTAGCCGTCGTCGGCCCAGGTGACCTCGTAGTCAGGGTACCTGGCTTTGATCTTCTCAGTGGAGACGGAGTGCTGGGCGCGACCGTAACCCTGAAGGGAAAAGGCAGCTCTCACAGCCCGGTCCTGGCTCTGGGCGCCCGGTCAGCAGGGACACCAGGGCCCAGCTCGGGAGGGGGCTGTCATCCCCTCCGACCACCCCAGGGCGCTCTCCTGTGGAAGCGTGGCCACCAGGGTGAGCAGATCTTGAGGGAGGTTCCTCTAGCTGGAGGCCCAGAGCCCTCTAGGTGCCCCCGTGTATCTGCTGGAGGGGCAGGGGCCTCTTAGTTTTACCCCAGCGCTGATGGCCTCAAAGCACTAAAGGATGACAGCCAGTCAGGCCTTTTGGACCAGGCACAGCACGCAGCCCGCCAGAGCAGAGGGGCAGGGGGTGGCTCCCTCCCACCCTGTGTGTTTCCTGTGTCATGCCACGTGAGAAATGGGGAGCCTACAGGCTCTGGATGGAGGGTTCTGCCGCTGAGAAGGGCCGGAAAACTCTGAGCACCCCAGGTCAGGCAGCTTGGATGGCCAGGTCTCCCCAAGCCAGGACTGGGGCCCTCGGCCCACCCAGGCCCGAGGCTGTGGGCTCACCATGGAGTAGCCGTACACGTGGATCTTCTTGTCCTGGCTCTGGTGGGAGATGCGCCCACCCCCCAGGCACTCGCAGTCATAGCCTTTCTTCTGCATCTCGCCTGATACCTTGTCGTAGATGTCCGCTGGGATAGGAAGGGGGGCTCAGCACGAGCCCTGGCTGCCCTTGGAGGCTGAAGGGGTCTGAAGCCCCGCTCTGAGCAGCTCCCTCCCCAGGAGAGGAGACCCTCTGAGACGGGATGAAAGGGAGGAGGGGGTGCACCCGGGCAGGGGCGCTGGGACTAGGAGGGAGGAGTCGGGCCATGGCAGCCCCTTGTCTCCAGGACCGTCTGGGTACTCCAGACTCTGAGTATTCCACGCTCCTCTGCGCCAGCCAGGGATGAAACCGGGTACAGGATCACCTCCCACTACGCCCCTCGGCCCTGCCCACAGCCGTGGCTAGTCCCGCCCACAGACGCCGGAGACCCCGCCCCCTGGCCCTCCGCCCCGCCCTCACCGTGGTACTCGGCCCACTTGTATCCGCGCACGATCTCTTTGCTCTCCCCGGCCGGGGCCCCGGAGGGCGGCACCGCGTGGACTCGAATCAGCACATACTTGAAGACGCCGTCGGAGTCGATGTCCACGTCGGGGATCTGGGGGAGGTCCGCCGCCGTCATGTTTCCGGAGCGCGCTCACGCTCTGCGGCCCGCGGCCCTTCCCGCACGCGACCCGGGGCTGCGCCGGCACTGGGGGAGGCGGGGCCTGGGATCCCGTGACCAATCCCGCGGGGTCATGCTGCCCGAGCCCAGTGCCTCAGCCAACCACGCGGCCAACCCGCGGCACAGACTGGCCAATCGCGATCCAGCTCCTTGCAGCCCGGACACCACGCCGGCTCCGCTTAAAGAGGAATTTGGAACCGGGAGTAGGTAGTGACTCAATCCAGCCCACGGAAAAGTTCTTTTCCGGGGAGCTCGGAGGGGGGCGGGCGGTGACAGGCCCCCTTTGGTGGGGGTTAGGAGGCCCATGAGGCGCAAGGGACGCGCGCCGGCCCGGACCCCCTCCCCCACGTGACCGAAGGCCTCCCTCCCCCACACCGCTCCAGCTGTCCGCTCCCGCTGTCCCTTGGCTTCCTTATGGGTTGCCCCCCGCGCCGTGCCCGAAGGCCTCCCTCCCCCGTTCCCCACGGAGTCCGAGGGCCTCTCTCTCCTGCTTCCCACCCCGCGTTGCTCCATGGTGTCCCCACCCGGTTTCCGAAGGCCCTCCCCCCCACGCCTCCGAAAGTCTCCGTCCCGCGTGCCACCCACTGCCCCGCACAAAGAATGAGGCAGCAATGGCTACATTCGAGTTTTATTTTCCTTGGTTCGAAAGCGCTCGCCCTCTGGAAATAATCCCGGTCCAGGGTCCTTCCTGGAGGGCTGGCCCTCAGGCGTGGGGCAGAAGGCGGAGGCACCCAGGCGGGGGGCGCGGCGGCCAGTTTGGGAGGCCGCGAAGGCGGGTGGGGCAAGCGGGGCGCGTGGCCGGTGCAGATGCGCGGAGCCGAGGCAGGCGCACAGGCGTTTAGGGGAGGGAGGAATGAGGGGAGATGGGCGCGGGTGCACGGTCAGGGGCGAGGGCCGGGAACAGAGGCGGGCGTTGGGGTGGGGGTAGGTCCACAATTTAATTCATTCGATGCCCCACCTGGCCCCGATGGGGGACTGGGGGCTACAGGAGGGCCCTTCCGGGCTCCCGGCCTCGCCCCCTCTCCCGGTCACTCGCCATCCTTGGAGCCCGGGCCAGGGCCAGCGGGCACCCCGGGGGAGGGCGGGGAACGACGGACACTCGAGTGGGCGCTCCCGAGGGCCGGAGCCGGGCCCCCTGGCCGCACCACAGGGCACGGCTAGAGCGAGCGCTCGGGGGCGTTTGTTTAATCGCGCCCCCACCCCTACGGTGGACCACCGCCCTGGCGAACCTGCTCCCATCCACGCTTTCCCCGCCCTTCTCCAAACTGGGAACGCCCCTCTTCTTTGGTCCTCCCTGCGCCAAGGGATAGGGTCCCTGCAGGACGGCCTCCTCGGCCCCTCCCGCAAATCCATCCTGTGCACCTGCTTCCCGCCTCCCTGTGTGGTTAGGGCCTGCGCTGCCGTTTGCACCCCGGGTCTGCCCTGGCACACGCCTAGGGCCATCCTGTCGGGTGAGGGCAGGCAGCCCGACTCACGCCCAGCCAGGTCTCAGGTCTGGCCAGCGCCCCTACCCATACGTCCCCTCTGCTTACCCCGCCCAGGACTCCCTTCCCTCTTGCTGGGTGTCTTGCACCTTGGCTGAGGACCCCCGAGTACCCCTTCACTGCTGCTTGCCCAACCCCTGCAGCAGGGCGGGCAGCGCCGTCAGTTTGCCATGGTCCGGCACAGCAGGGGTGGGGGCCATCGGAGACGCCACGCGCAGGTCCCCGCCGGCCCTGCCCATCAGGCCAGGACGTGCTTGGGATGCGGACGCACCGAGGCCAATCAGGGTGTCCTCTAGGGAGAAAGGCCTCTGAGCAGGACGCATCCCAGACCACAGGGGGCGGGTGGGGAGTGTGTTTAAAGGGACGGGACTAGGCTTTGGTCGACTCGGCCTCCTGGACCAGGGCGAGCCGGGGTTGGAGAGGTTCCAGGGAGGCCCTGCAGACGGACAGGGATCAGACGAACCGGATATGCGCGGTGGGATCTCTGCAGCAGTGACCCCTCCGCGTAAAGGCAGGGCGGGCTGGCTCTCAGACCCACTCCGCCTCCCAGCGGGGAGCACCAGGCGGCCGAGGACCGGCCCCTGGGGAGGCCCGAGGGCGAGCTGGGGGGGGAGGGAGCCGGGCGGGACTGGTCTGGGGGTTGGGGGGAAGGGGGTTCGCTGGAAGGCGGAGGGCAAGGCGGAGCCTGTGGAGAACGCAATGGGGCGGAGCTTTTGGCGAGCTGGGCGGGGACTGGTGAACTCGGGGCGGGGCCTGAGTGGCCTGCCTGGGGTTCAGGGTGGGCCCTGGATGGACTGGGCGGGCCCCGGGCGCGCTCCCGCGGTTCACATAATGTCATCCAGCAGGTTGGCACTGGCCACCCAGTCTAGCGCGCGTGGCTCGGAGGCGGCCATGATCATGCACATGAAGGGGCGGCCCGTGCGCCGGTCCGTGGGGTAGATGGTGGTGGGTGTGAAGCGCCGGTTGGCTTCGACGAACTCGCAGAGCTGCTCGTAGACGCGCGGGAACTCGTGGCGTAGGAAGACGCCGCGGAGCCGCAGCTCTCGCTGGATGTGGATGAAGGCCACCTCGCGTGCTCGCCGGCCCGCCTCGCCGTCCTGGTCCAGGCCCGCAGTGCCGGGCGGCGGCGTCAGGATCAACGTCTCCATGTCGGGTTCGCGGCCCCGCGCCGGGGGCGGCCGTGCCGGGCTGCCGGCCGCCAGCGCCACTTTGGCGAACTTGCGCACCGTGGGTCCGGGGCTGCGCGGCGCGGGAGCTGGCCGGGCAGGGGCGCCGGGTGGCGCGGCGCCGGGGCCCACGGCCACGGACACGCTGAGCAGGAAGCACTCCGCCGGCTCGTAGAGGCGCCCGGCGGCCGCCAGCTCCCGAGCATAGCTGCCCAGTGGCGCCGCGTGCGTGGCCAGCTCGCGCAGCGACAGGTAGGTGGGCGACAGCAGCAGCCCCTCGAGGCCGAAGCGCAGGAAGTTGTCTGCGGAGCCGGGACTCGGGAAGCCCAGGAAGAGCACGCCGCGGCCGCGCGACAAGAAGCCGACGCGCGCGATGCGCGAGAAGGCGCGGTGCACTGGGCCGCTGTCGCGGCAGAATTGCAACACGTGGCGGCACACGCTGCCCACGCGGCCGTACACGCAGCGCGCCTTGTGCGCGTCCCAGTCCTCGCGGCGGCAGAGGCGCGAGCAATAGTAGGTGTAGCAGCTGTGGCAGGACTTGAAGTAGAGGCAGGCGTTGAACATGGTCTCGGTGCGCCCGCAGCGCGCGTTGGAGCACGTCATCCGGTCGTCCTCGTCGGCGCTGGGCTCGGGGGACGCGTCGGCCGCCGGCCCCGGGCCCGCGGGCTCCTCAGCGCTGCCGGCAGACAGGGGTGGCGAGCGCGGCGCCCGCGTCGGGACCCCGGCGCCCGAGGGCCGCGAGTCGAGCAGGCGCCGCAGCTGGCGGCCCAGGCCGTCGGACGCGGGCGCGGGTGCTTGGCCGGCGGGGGGCCGCGAGTCGATGACCAGGTCAGTGATGAGCTCGTCCAGCTGCTCGAGGCTGCGCTGGCGGCCCGAGGCGGGGCCGTCGGGGGCGGCGGGCGGAGGCGGCCGCGGGCGGCCCCCCGGCAGCTCCCAGCTCCTGGCGCTCGGGCGCTCAGCCGCGCGCAGGTCGTTGTCGGTGATGGTGATCTCCGGCGTGACGTACCAGTTTCGGGCCAGGCCCTCGCCCATACGGCCCTTCTCCGACAGCGACGTCTCGGACAGCGACAGCGCCGCGTAGCGTCTGGGCGAGGTGGACAGGTTCACAATGACGGGCGGGCGCCGGCCTTCGGGGGATGTGCCCCGCGGCTCTTGTGCCTCGCGACCCAGCAGGTTCTCGTAGCTACGGCCGCGGCCCAGTGGGTCTTCGCGGCGCGGCGCGGGCGCCAGGATGTTGTCCCAGGAGCGCGAGTAGTGGCGGCTGTCGGTCGCTAGCCGGGGTGGGCTGGTGCCGGTGCCGCCGTGCCACGAGGCGAGCAACGGGCCGGGGTCCGGGGGAGGCGGCGCCACCTGCAGGGTGCGGTAAGGCCTCGGGCCCCAGTCGCCCCAGGCCGGGCTGCCGCGCGGGTGTGGGTAAGTCCGCGTCAGCGCGTCTCGATTGCGGTACCGCCCGAAGTCCTCAGTGTAAAAGGGGCGGGCGGCGGGGTGAGCCCGGGGCTCCTCCGGGGCGTAGCGGGGGCCGCAGGGCGGGCCGTAGGCTCGGGGGGCCTCCCCGTAGTAGGAACGGGAGGGTGGTTCTTGGACGGGGAAGGTGCGGACGTCCCCCGCATAGCAGACGCCCCCGCGTCTTGGACTGGGCCCGGGTGGCTCTTCGGACAGAAAGGGCCTGGGGTAGTAGCTGTCGAAGGGCGGTCCAGGGCTGGCCATGAAGCCACCGGGGTGGCCCTCGGGTTCCTCGGTGTAGAAGAATTGGGTGGGGCCCGGCGGGGTGGTGAAGGGCAGACTCCGGCGCTCTGCGTAGTGCCGGGACCCGGGAAGGGGCCCATCGCAGTACAGCGCCCGGGGGTCGGCGCAGTATGAGTCACTGGGGGTGGGGGTGAGCAAGAGCCCCACGTGGCGAGGCCCGGGCACCGTGAGGCCGTGGAACTGCGGGGCGGCGCGGGGCCAGGGCGCGGTCTCGGTGGGCCCGCAGGGCCTCGAGCTCCGGGCGGCGTGCTGCAGCACCGCGTCGTCGGGCTTGACGTCCAGGCGGCAGCGGACGTGGGGGGCCGGCCCCGCGGGTGGCTCGGCCGGCGCACAGCGGTTGGCGGCGGCGCACAGGGGCGCCATGCGGCCCGGGCCGCCCCGCTGAGGCTGCAGCTTGATGGGGTGCAGCTCGTTGGCGAGCGCGCGCAGCGCGGGGTACGCGGGCTCCCGGCGGGGCGATGCGTCGGCCGGCGCCGCCCGCTGGGCCTCCCGGCCTCGGCGCGGCGGCACAGGCGGCGAGGCGGGTGCGGGCGCCAGGCCCGGGGCCGCACGGGGTGCGCTCTTGGAGCGGGCGCGGCGCCGGGCCTCGCCGTCGCGGGATCGGGCGCGCGGCGCGGCGGGCTCCGGAGGCGGCGGCTCCGGACGGGCCTCCATGGCCTCCCGGTGGCGCCGGGGCTCGCCGTCGCGGGATCGGGCGCGCGGCGCGGCGGGCTCCGGAGGCGGCGGCTCCGGACGGGCCTCCATGGCCTCCCGGTCCAGTGCCTCCAGGAAATCGAAACTGCGGCAGTGGCGCTTGTTGAAAGGCGCGGGCGCAGCAGGCCGGGCCATTGGGCGCTCACATGGCGGGGGCCTCGACACGGGCCCCGGGGCCGCCACCTTGATGTCCTGGTACACGGTCGACACCAGCAGGTCCGGCGGGTCCGTGCGGGTCATCTTAAAAGAGGTCTCCAGGCTGCAGCTCACTCGGCCTTTCGGGGCTTTCGCCCTGAGGGGAGACGCGGGTCAGGGCAGCCCCTCTGTAGCCCAGGCCCCGCTAACCCCCAGCGCTGGCCCGGCTTACCTGGGGCACAGTGGGCGGGGCAGCCCTGGCCACGGGCCTTGGCCGAGGCCGCAGGCCCTTGCTCCATGCTGGCGTCAGAAGCACCTGCAGGAGGAACCCAGCTGTCCAGCCACTCAGGTCCTGCCCCCTCATCCAGACCATCCTTTCTGGGCCACTTTCTGTTGGGATGAGGCGGGTCAGCCAGAACGGGGATGTCACCGCAGTGGTTCCCGACCTTCTGCGTCCACTAGTGACCACTGGGCAGGCCTGGGTAGACCCCCTTTCCCGGGACGGGCCAGCAGCGGGGTAGGAAGAGTGGGGGTGTGACTCCAGGACCACCACCGCGGTGCCCGCTGCTGGAGCAACTGTGTACTCATTTGGGGCCTTCACAGACTTCCTTATAGACGTGGGCTCCACAGAGCAGGTGGCTGAAGCCCCCTCCTTAAGACCCAGTGCACAGCGAGCCCTCCACGGCTGCAGTCTGAGGTCCCGGCCCCGGCCCCGGCCCCGGCCTTAAGCAGCTCCGCTCACAGTCACCTGAGCCTCCCCCCTCCACCTGCTGGCTAGGCTGGACATGCAGTCCTCCTCCCCCAGCGCCTTGTCAGGCCCCAGGTCCTGAAGTGGCCCCAGCAGGTCCAGGCATGGCATCTCGGCTTGTGGACTTGCCGGCCCCGCCCTCAACTCTCTGTGTGGCCCAGGCCAGAGTAATGCTTCCAAAGATCATAGTGGACCCTAAAGCTCCCTTTCCTTTGCAGAAACATTCTCTGACTCTCCCTCATCTTGGGGTGGCGAAACCCACTAAGATCTTTGGGGCTGTCGTGAAAAGCCCGGGAGAGCGACCCCCATCTTTGCAGTGAGTACACTGCAGCCGGAAACCAGGCCCTGGTTGCAGGACCACGTGGGGGCTTGTGAGCCAGGAGCTCAAGGCTGCCCCTGGGTCCCTGAGCAAAGCACCAGACCAGGAGGCTGCCAGCCGGGGAAGCAGGGCAGTGGGTGGGTAAAGTCCCCGCCGCCCCCGATTCTCAGGCAGGCCCTCCCCACAGCAGCTCGGGAAGGCTCCATGGAAACCTGAGGTTCCATGCCCCCGCATGCAGGCTGAGCTGGGGTCCAGCCCTCTGTACCAGGCTCACGTTCAGACCTGAGCCACCGGCTTCACTGGGTACCCGGAGCCTGGACAGGCTGGGAGGAGCTCAGACAGTGGTACAGGTCCCCACTTCCTCACACAGGCTGAGGGAGCATGCTCCAGGGTGAGCTGGGTCCTCACCTGGTAGGACCTCTGGTCTGGTTGACCCTCTGTGTCCCGGGTGTGCCAGGGGCTTCCTGCCGGCAGGGCTGCCCTCCTGGGTCAAGGCCACCCAGGCCCAGTGCCTGCCCCCATCTCAGCCTCAGGCGCACCCCAACTGCCCCTGGTTTGCAGGACCACCCCCTCCCACTCCCTTCCATCTTAAAGCTAGGCCGGAATTGGGGGCTGGATGACGGGGTGTGAGGCTCCGCCCCAGGGAGGTGACAGCCCGGCCTTGGTGCTACTGTGATGAGGAGCTAGACTGGGCGACACCCCTGCCCGTGGGGATGGGACAGTCCGCCCTCGCCGGGGTCCTAGGCCTAATGAGCCCGGCGGGTGGCCTCCCCGCCAAGCAGCCCGGCCCCTGCCCCAAGCGCCCGCCCGGGTGGGGACCGGCGTCCTCCAGGGGCAGCACCCCCATCCTTGCAGGTGCCGCACCTGCGAAAGACCCGCGGGGCAGCGGCCTCGACCCCTTACCTGGGCGGTGCTCCCCCACCTTGCCCGGTGGGCTGCGCAGGCCCGGCGAGCTCTGCTGTCCCCCGCGCTGCCGCCGCGTCCCCGGCACCAGCAGAAGCTTCCAGGCAGCGGCGCGAGGCCGCCGGGCCGCTCAGTGCTGCCCCCAATGGCGACTGGCAGGACTGCGCTTAAAGGGGCCGCGCCGTGGGCCTGGGATGCGTGTGCCCCGCTGGCTCCGCTGGTTGGGGCTGTGGCTGGGCGTGGGGTGACGGGCTCTCTGCAGCCTCAAGGGCAGGCCTGGGGTCTAACGAGGGGACCCGGGCCCAGGGAGTACCTGGCCGGTCCTGCCAGCCGCCATCTCCAGGACACCTGCCCAAGGGCAGCTGGTGGCCTGGCAGGCCTTGGAGCGGAAGCCTGGAGGAGGCCCAAGCCCTGGCCCGCATACAGCGGACAGCTCCCGGAATTCACGCCTCGGTTCAGCCCGGGCAGGAGCAGATGGGCGGCTCCCTACCCTGCTGGCCTCTGTGCTGCAGTGCTGGAGGTGCCAAGCCCTCCCCAGGTACCTTGGGCCAGATGGGCACCACCTGAGTGCCTGCAGCCTCCTGTCCCCAGGATGTCCAGCTTCCCCAGGCAAGGGCACGTTCTTGCGCTCCCCGCCTCCCATGTCCAGAGGCTGCCCCTGGGCAGCTCTGCACATCCATGAACTGCGTGGTGACATCCTCCCTCCAGGCCCCTCCCACACAAGATGATGAGCAGGAAATACTCTAGCTTGGCAGAGGAGCGGGTCACCGATGCCCTTGGCTCCGAAGGCTGGGACCTGCCACACTGTGGGCCCGTTAGATGAGGGGCCCTGGGCAAGCTTCAGGTCAGCGTGGTCCCCACGTTAAGCGGGTGCTACAGGGACAGTCGACCTCACAAACTCCGGGCTAAAGGGAGCCCCTAAGTTATCTGGGGCCCAGGCCCCGACACCTGCCCAGTGACCGACGGCCCGCCACCTCCTGGGTGCGAAGCTCTCTAGGTACAGGAACTGGGGAGGGGGAGGCCCGGCCACCAGGCCCCGCTTCCGCCTTTACAGGCGTAGTCTGCAGTTCTCAGGGCACCTGTGGGGTAGGGGGCGGGGCAGGGCCCTGCTGACAGCTGGCGGGGAGCGGCCCGTGGGGTTAGGCTTGAGTGTCAGGTGGGAGCAGGGACACGCAGCTGCCCTCAGAGGGCCGGACCGGGCTCGCAGGCTGGTGGCCGTGCTGGCCCCACCTGGACGGGGCACGGCACGCGTAGGGCTGGGCCTGCTTGAGGCTTCCTACCCCAACAGTAGTCCTCTCTCAGGGAACAAGGGCTCCGCGGCCTGAAGGTAGGGAGCTCAGGACCTTCCTGCCCACCCACGCCGACCGGGGGCTGGGGGCTGCTGGACCCGTCCCAGTTGGGCAGGGGCCCCGCAGCAGGAGCAGCATACACAGACGCGCGGTGAAACAGGAGAGCTTTATGGTCCGAGTGGTGTGGAAGGACAACGAAAGGACACGAGTGTTGAGGGCCTCCCCGCTCAGCCTGCGCACGCCCGAGCTCGGGTTCAGGTGCAAAGCCGGTCGCTGTGCCTGGAAAGAGCTGCCCCCAGAGAGGCGACAGCGCCGCCTGCCCTCTGCGCACAGGTGCCCCGAGGCCGAAGCGGAGGCCGCTGCATGCAGCGGGCCTGGGTGAGTGCGTGCGGCGGGCCGAGGGCAAGCAGGGGCCGGGCAGGGCAGGCGACGGGCACAGCGCCCCACCCCTGCAAACAGCCTCACGGGATTCCTCGGCCTCAGTCCCATCCCTGAGAAGCGCTGGGGGCCGGCTGCCCCTCCCCGCAGGGCAGGCCGAGCGCCCCCAGCACACGCGGAGTGCCCTGCGGCCTCTGGCGGCCAGGCCTAGAGCTCCTCGTAATCGCCGCCCCCGCGGAGGTGGCCGCCCGGGGCCCCGCCCCCCAGGAAGGCCTCCAGCTCGTCGACCGCAGTCCTCTCTGTGCCCCGCCGCCGCCGCCCCTCGCTGCCCTTGTCCCCCGCCTGGTCCCTGCTCTTCTTACGCCTGCTCTTCTTCTTCGCGGCCTTCTCTTCCTCCTGGAGAGCGGGGTGCAGCGTCACCCAGGGGCTGGGAGAGCAGGGCCCGCCCTGGGGCCCACGCTGCCCAGGGGCACCCGGGAGGGCTCAGGGAGTGTGTGTACCTCTCTGCCCTTCTTCTTCTTCTTTTTCTTCTCCTTCGAGGGAGGCTTGACCTCCTTATCTGCACGGATAAGATGCAGCGTCAGCTCCCCGTGGACCAGAGGCCAGGCCCTCCCCGGGCCTCCCGGAATGGTGTGAGCACAGCCCAGAGTGAACACCCAGCACCTCAAGCCTCTGCCCTGGGTCTGGGTGGGGCCCTGGCTACAAAGGCAACAGGAGCCACACTTCAGCACCAGGACAGGCCCGGGAAGGTCCTTTCCTCTCCACTGCGGGGACGAGGCGGTTCCAGGACCGGCCCAGGTGACGCTGCTGGGCTCGAGCTGCCCAGGGTGGAGGCTGGGGATGGGGCAGGGAGCCGTGGAGCTGGCCAGGGTCGTCATGGAGCATGCGGGCTCAGCAGCCTGGAGACCATGCCAGCTTTTTCCACGGAGGGCCAGCAACGCAGGGCCGGACCGAGGGTCCAGAAGAGCTCGCAGCAGCGCTGCCCACGCCGCCAAATGCCTCCCGTGTGGCCACTCGGTCAGGTGCCTCAGCTGCCCATCCTTCCAGCCTGGTCCTGGCCTGAAAGCCTGGGATGTCGTCAGAACACAGCCGGACCCCAAGCAGGACAGAGAAAGAAGGGACTGGGCTTCCGGCCCCGCGGGATGGCCTCGCTGCTTGCGCCCCTGTGCTCCTGACCTTGCTCCTGTGCTCTGGGGCCCCCAGGTTCAAAGGCACAGGTAAAGGGGTCAGAAACATGGCCCCTGCCTGGGACAAAGTACAAGTCACCAGTGCCGACACAGCTGGATGCGGAGGGAGGGGCAGGCGTGTCGCCCCGCAGCTACCTTCCTCGCTGCTCTCCTTGTGGCCCGTGTCCTCCAGCCCCAACCCGAAGAGATCCGAGTCGTTCTTCAGCCTGAAGGAGGGCGCGGGGGGTTTGGGGGGCGGGGGCGGCTGGACAGGGCCGGCTTCCTCGTCGGTCACGTCCGAGAGGTCCTCTCGCACCGGGAACTCACCCTGGAGAAGGAGCGGGCAGGTGGGCCGCCGAGCCCCTCCCCAGTTCCCTGTCACGTGACTCCGTTAAGGCGGCTCCCGCACGGGCCCCGCACCGTGGGCTCACCCGGAGTGACGACGGCCCGAGCGGGGCAGCTGTGACGCCGAGGTCCCCCGCCACATCCTCCCCAGAACAGGGGCAGCCTGGGCCTGGCACACGCAGCCCCCTGCGGGGCAGCCCTCCCGGCTCACCCAGGCTGCCCTGACTCATGCCCCGCGAGACCCCCGCCACGTTCTCGCGCCTTCCGTGCCTTTCCGCCATTCCCCACCCACCACGCGCCCTGGACTCGGAGGCAGCGTGGGTGCCAAGGGCGGTGCTCACTGCTCTGTGCCGAGCATCTGAGTCACTCTCAAAGTCAGGGTCGTCCACGACGAAGGACAGCATCTGGGCGGCAACAGGCCCCTCGGGGTCGCTCTCTGATGACACCTGCTTGTCCTCCCCCTCCTCCAGCCCCGGAGAGGAGCCCTCGGTGGGGGGCTTGGTGCCGCCTGGCCAGTGGGGCTCCGTGGCCCTGGGAGCTGCGTCCTGGTGTGGCCTCGAGGCCTTCGTGGAGGAACTGCAGGACGCACAGGAGGGTCACGGGGTCTGAGGCTGCCCCCCCCCAGGACACCCCTTCCCTCCCACCCCCAACATACCGTTTGGTCCCTGGTTCAGAGCACTTCTGGGGGGCCAGGACGGTGGCCTCGTGGCGCCCTGCCGCCACCTCTTCTTCCTCCTCGCTGGACAGAGTGATGTGCTCCCTGGGGATGGGGCCCGTGGGTGGCAGGGGCCTACTAGGCGGCTTATCTTCAAGGTCCACGTCGTCCTGGAAACCCGCCACCATTGGGTTCCCTCCTGGGGCCTCCCCATCACTGCAAAGGACAGGCAGGGCAGTCAGAGGTCACGAGGGGGGTACGGAGCGCCCACCCTGATCTCCAGGCCCCTCTGTGCCAGGCAAGGGCCCTGACGGCGGGGTTGTCCACCCTTGTGTGGACGCAGCAAAGGGGGACCCACTTTGAGGGTGGCCTTGGGGGCTGTTCTGTGTAGGGGACCCACCACACTGCAGCAGAGCTGTGGCAGAGGTCGACAGGAGAGCAGGCGTGAGGTGGGCTGAGGAGAGGACAGAGATGCCCGTGCGGTGGGAAGCCACGGCGGGGCCCGCGGGTGGACATCTGAAGCGGGTGCCCTCCCGTGGGGTGGTGGGGCGTGGGGCCCAGGGTGATGAGGGGCCCGGTGATGCCGGGGCCCTCCCTTGGCAGGAGCACAGTGCTGGCTTCGGTCCGGTGTTTTGCACTTTGGGACACGCGGTGACGGTGGAGGTGGAAGAGCGGGTCTCGCTCGGGCTCAGCACCGGGAAGGGAGAGTGTGCGCCGGGCCTCGAGCCTCTCCCGTGCGGCCCTGACGGGCCGCCCCTGGGGGAGAAGCTGCCAGCGGCTCTTTGGCCCCCAGGGTTCCTCCTTCCACCCGGCCAATGCCCTCAAGTGGCATCAGCCCAAGGAGGTCACTGACAGGAAGATGCCGCTGACAGGCGGATCACCGGCAGTCGGGGAGCCCTGCTCCCTCCCTGCAGGTGTGACGCTGCCCTTCCCTCAGTTCCTCAGGCCCAGCTCTGCTTTTGTCCCCAGCGCCCAGATGCAGGTGGGGTGCCTGTCCCCTCTGCCCGCCCAGTGCCAGGGAGGCAGCAGAGTCCACACCTGACGGGGGCCGAGGGCCAAGGCTGAGGACGGCAGCAGCTACCCGCCCGCCTTCCGGGCCCTGCCCTTACCTGTCACTGTCCTGCGGGACCTCGGCTCCAACTTTCTTTTCATCCTTTGGCGGGGCTACGTCCTCCAGGAAGCTGCGGTCAAGACTGTCGTCAGGAACAAAGTCCTCCACGTTCTGGACTCTTGCCGGGGCCTCTGAAGCTGGGGCTGGCTCTGTGGACAGCAGGCACCAACTCTTGCCCAGCGCCCAGCCCAGCCGGGTCCACCCCAGGCCGGGTCACAAGCGGGACGCTGTGTGGCTAGGCTGTGGGGACGCCTGCCCAGCAGGAAGAAGGGGGACCGCATCCTGGTCGGCAAGGGCTCCCGGGGCCAGGGAGACAGGGCCGCGCCCCACTTGGGATGCCTGTGCCCACCTCCCGAGGGCCGCTCCTGGGGCGTACCTGGGGGTGAAGGGGCCACCTCGGCCGCCGGCGAGGTCCCGAACAGCCGCGAGATGATGCTACGCCGTGGGGGTGCGGCGGGGACCAGGGGGTGTGCTGGGGCTGGCGGCGCCTCCGAGGGGCAGGGGGGCCCCGGACAAGCTGAGGGGGCTTGTAGGGGCGGCTGCGGAGCCGGCTGGGGTGTGCTGGGGCTGGAGCTCCCTGTGGACACCGCGCTCAGAGGCACCACAGGAGATGGGGAGCCCGAGGACGGACTCTGCCCGTTGGTGGCCAGCGGGGACGCGTGGCCACGGCTGCGGGCCTCCATCATCTCGAGGAAGCTGCGGGCAAACAGGGCAAGGAGTGAGAAAGCCACCTCCCCGCGTCTCTTCCTGAGGCTCCTCAGAGGCTGCTGCTGCTGTGCTGGTGGTGACGGGGTGTCCCCGCTCTCAGGCTCAGAGCCCCTACCTGCCTTTCCAGAAGGTTTCCCAGTGCGGGCTGGTGGCAAACACTGCAAGCGCCCCGAGGGCAGGGGGTGACAGGTGCAAACACAAACACTGGCTGGGAGTCTCTTCCCGCGAGGGGAAGGGTGCGTACGTGTGTGCAGGTGCGCGCGTGCGGACACGCAGGCTTTGCTGTGCCCCCGCCCTATACCCCCTGACCCTGTTTCTAGGACCCACCTACAGGGACAGGCTGCAACCCTCCCAGACAGGGAGGGGCCTAGACCCGGGCAGCCTGGGCCCGACTGTCCCACTGGCTGAGGACCCTGGTATCACCCGGGCCTGTAGCAGGGCCCTCCTCCCGTGGGGTGTGGAATGGAGAGCCGGCCTGTGCTTGTGGGCCGGGGAACCGGGGGGCCGGGGGGCCTGGGTCGGCCGCCCTCACCTCTAGGCTGGTATTTGGGCGGGGGGTGGGGGGAGGCAGGACGGGCGAGGCACTGGGTCCTGGCGCGGGCTGCGAGCAGGATCCACCCGGACCTCGTCCGGCCCCCCAGCCGCTCGGGGAGGGCACAGGGACACCACTGCCGAGCCCCCCCCGGCGCCTTCTTCCAGTGGCCTGGTCCCAGGGGCTGCCTGCGGACGGGCGCTGCGGGGAGGCTCCAGCTGCCACCTCCCCAGGGACGCTCTGCTCGGTGACACCGGGCGCCCAAGCTCTCAGTCAGAGGACACCTTGCAGGAGCTGGTCAGCCCCAGGGTGGCGTCCACGGTGAGGCCAGCCTGGCAGCCAGAGCAGGTGACCACCCCGCCCCCCCGAACGACTCCTACTGTTCCAGAACCGGCAGCTGGGTCTTTCTCTGGAGACCCAAAGGCCCTTCCTCGAGTCCATCTGGGGCGGCTGGGAGGTGCGAGGGTCCTGCCTGGGCCGCAGCCAGAGCCCGTGCTCCAGGCCGTGAGCACAGGTGGGGAAGCAGCCTGCTCCCTGCCCCCCAGCCCCGACATCTGGGTAGTTCAACAAAACAAAGGAAGCACCTGTCTTAGGGGTGGTTCGGGGTTAGGCCTTCCCCCACGAGCTGTGGAAGGCGGACGGGCCTGCTACCTGCTCTGGGTGCCCCAAGCCCCTGCGGGGGCAGAGGAGGGCCTGCCCCCCACCCGCTCGGCAGTCCTGCTGGAAGGACAACGCCCCTTCCTCCACTATCACGGACCAGGAGATTTGGTTCCCACCCCACACGCCTTCCAAGGTCAAGGAGCTCTCTCCACTGCTATCAATCTCGGAAACCTACGTCAAAACAGGGACGGGGCCTCGGCTGGCAAACGTCAGCGTGGCCGGTCTTGCTGGGGCCTGGGGTGGACACGTGGCCGGGTCAGCGGCTCCCCCTTCTGCATGCCAGGTGGCCGACAGGCGGGCCGGTCTGGACAGAGGCAGGCTGGGGCCGGGCAGCTAGAGCGCCTACAGCCGCACCGGGCCTGCACGCCGTGTTCCCTCCACCCGCGCAAGGCAGGCAGCTGTCTGGGGGCAGCTGCAGGAGCACCTCAGTGAACTGAGGGCCACACCGTGTGCCCGTCACGCCCTGTTAAAGCAGGCCGGGCCCGAGGTGCTCAGCGGGCAGGGGGCGGCAGGGCCCTGGGGTGTCCCACCTCACATCCTCAGGGTCAGGAGGAGCCCGGTATCTGCTTCCCAAGGAAGAGCCGAGGCCTGACAGCGCGGAGCGAGCCACCCTCGGCCCCTTCCCACGGGGCCTGGACCGCATTCAAAGCGGAAATGACTCGGTTTCTTTGAGGAACACAACTCCACGCGGACAGACCTGCCCGGGCGGGTAGCACCCGTGCTGCGGCCCCGCTAAGCACACACCCGAGCTCAGAGGGAGGCCTGGCCCCCAGGGCACACGTGTCACCTGCCCGCAGAGCCCTGCCTGCAGGGTCTAAACGCGGAGGGCAGCCGCGGCCGACATACATGTCGTAGTTCTGGTCCTCGGTCTCCTGCTGCACGGACAACTCCTCCAGCGTGGCGTCGATGTCCAGCTGGTTCGTCTCCAGCTGCCGCAGCAGCGTCTCTCTCTACAGAAAGGAAGCAGACGCCTGAGCTGGGACCGTCACCGCGGTGAGCCACCCCTTCAGCCTGGCACCCCTCTCGGCTGGCCCCTGATGGACGAAACCACCTCAAGCCGAGTGCCTGGAGCCGGGAGCCCGCACGGCCTCGCCCAGGCGGGCTTGATGCCTCGGCGGCTCTGCAGGGCTCCAGGGGCAGAGGTCGTGATGTGAGCGAACCGCCCAGAGAGGCGGCGCCCAGTTCACACAAGGTACCCCGAGGTGTTAAGAAGCCCCAACGCTTGCTGAAAAACACACGCTTCCTGCCAGCCCCAGGCTCAGCGGCAGCAGCAGCTTCCAGCTTCCACCCTGCCCGATGCCACCCCCCAACCCACGCTGGGGGTGTTCTCCTGCCATTTGTGTGCACGTTTTACTTGCACAGAAAGTTAAAGGAACCCCTACAGGCGACGTGGATCAACACCCAGGAAAGGGCGCCGGCACATCTGCGAGGTCTGGACACCCTGAAAACGCCCGCCGCCCTGGCCTGCAGAGCCCTCGTCTCTTCAAAAGAAGGCGAGAGGAAAGGAAAGACAGCTGCTCGCCCGAGTAAGTTCTAAATCCTTTTGCATAAAGAACAGAAGCCACTGTGGCTGCAAGGGCCACGGGTCAATGTCCCAGTGACAAGCCATGTGGGTGACACATGTCCCCGCTATGTGATGAGCAGGGCAGTCACCTCTGGGGTCTCGCGCACAAAAGCCCATCACCCATCTGAGGTCAGAGAGACCCTGAGCCAGGCACGTCTGAGGAACCGTCACGGCCCAGCACAGCCACGGAAGAGTGACCACGACGTGTGGGGTGGGCCGGGTGGGGCCCAGGACAGAGGGCTGGCGGGAGGTGCCAACAAAGCCTGGTTCTGTGGTCTTGATGGGAACACTGTGGAAACACGAGGCTGCAATCGGGGAACTGAACCGGGGCACGGGAACCCTCTGCGCTCTCTGCAAACCTACAACTGTTCCCAAATACGAGGGTCAATACCGCCAACAGCAAAGGGCTGCACAGCACGGGGAGGAGGGCAGGGGCTTCTCGGGCCCATTCCGGGACCTGTCGCCAGAGAGGGGCCAGGTCCACGGCGGGGACACAGCGGCACGGCCACCGGGAGGATCTGAGGCGTCCTGATCTGGGTGCCGGGGCCGAGTGCACCTCCACGGTGAGGACGGACACACAAGGGCCCCAGCAGGGGTCAGCGCAGAGGGTCGCAGCTCCCGGGAAGAATGTGTAAGGACACCCATGTTCTCCCGCAGCTGGGTCCGCGGTTCCAGAAAGGCCCAGGTCCCAGACCACCAGGCAAGGGGAGGGGACAGGGTGGGCCATCCAGCACCCGCACGTGGCATCCTAACTGATGGCCTCACTCCAGCCAAACCACCAAGCTGCCCGCCCGCTCGGGCCCCATCCCTGCGCCACAGCGGCCCTGGCAGATCCAGCCCCACCCCCTGCACCCTGCCGGCAGGGCTCACCTGAAGCTGCAAGAATGGGATATTGAAGAACCTGTGCAGGTACTTGAGACCGAAGCTGTTCTTCATCGAGGACTCAGCGTAGCGGAAGTAAGAAGACCCTGGGGGCCTGTTCATGAAAAGCACGGAGACACGAGAGACGGCGGTGGCAACGGGCAGCGTGGCGTGGCCCCGCCGGGCCGGGCCGGGCCGGGCCACCCTTGGCACCAGCAGCCCCTTGCAGGGCTGAGCTGCCTCCCGTGGGTGACGGGCTCACGGTCCCCGGGAGGAGACCTGAAGTTCAGAGGGCTCTGCTTAGCCGGGCGCCCACCCGGGGACGCCTGGACCAGGAAGGTGCTGCCTGCCTGCCCCGGCAGGACCCCGGTGCACCATCCCCAGCGCCTGGCCCCGGCCTCAGAGATGGAGGGAGGCCGCCCCCACCTGGCACCTGGGACTGCTCGGTGCCAGGAAGCCAGCTGCCCACCCTCGGTCCTGCCCACCCACACGCCACCCTCCAGGGCCGCGTCCCCATCCCGGAGGGGCAGGGTGCGGGCCGGGCGGGGCAGGGAAGCGGGGGCGCTGGCGCACCTGGGGACCCGGGGCCGCGCAGCTGGGTGGGCGGCCAGGGCTCGAGGCAGAGGAGGGCGCAAGCAGGAGCGTGCCAGGTGGACAGGCCCACCCGCAGCAGCCGCGCCCGCGAGCTGGCACCCACCTGTCCAGGTTGTCGATGAAGTCTCGCACGTCGTCGGGCAGGATGACGCGGTGCTCGCCCATGTCGCGGTAGTTCCCCAGCACGCACACAGGCACGTGCATCGGCACTTTGGGAAGCTCCCGGAGAATGTAGTGGAAGGTCCTCGGGAGGCACACGTGGGGAGAGACCCGCCTTAGCTTCCGCCCCCGGGGAAGAGTGCGGCTGAACGGCCAGCGTGCGCACTGCCCACGGCCAGCCCTCAACAAGCACTGAGTGCCCTCCTGGACGCCCTCGCGGGCCAGCGCCCTTACCACTGCTTGGTGATGTCGAACATCATGACCACCCCGTTGCAGTTCTTGTACACGTCCAGGAACTCGGCATCCAGGGCCATCTCGGACTCCGCCTAGGGGTGGGGGAATCGGGCCTCAGAGACGGGGCCCCAGGCCAGGTCCCACAGGTGAGCACCCACCATCTCCTGGGAAAGGCTGAACAGGACTTTTACAACTGAAAAGACAACGGCTATGTTCATTTTGCGGAAAAAACCCGCAGAAGCAAGGTTATCTGGAGTGGAGGCCACATCGTGCCCGCCCTCAGCCGAGGGTCTCCCGCGTTGGCCGTCGGCAGCGTCCTGACCTTGGGGCTCACGGACGCCCCACTGCTGGGACAAACGAGCTGAAGAAACGCGTTGCAGAGCTGAGGACGCACGTCCCAGAGAACCTTCCAGGGCGCACACACCAGGGAGGCTGCGGTGCTGGGGGCAGTGGCAACATGCCCACAAAGACCACACAGACCTGGGCCGGGCAGTCACTGAATCTTCCTGTCCTAAAAGGGAGTCCTAAAGGCTGCCCGCTGTCAGGAGGCCGTCTACGGACAGGAGGACACGGGGAGAAGGGCCCTTGGAAGCCATCAGAAAGCTCTGCAGACGGGAAGGAGTGCTAGCTGGCCCCTGACTTCTGTGTCGAGGTGGCGGCCGTGGTGAGAGCCCTCTCGGAGCCACACTCATGCCCACGTGTGCCCGGGGCCACACCTGAAGGTATGCCTATGCTTTTAACGGCTGAGGCCTTTGTAACACGGATATAAAATTTGGCCACTTCGCCTGAATACCTCTCAGGTCACCCCAACTCCGAGTAGGGTCTGGCAGGCGTCCCTGACACAGAGCAGCAGCTCAGGTGACCCCAGCCACCCCAACGCGACCAAGGGCAGCACGGGAGTGGCCACTGAGTCCACCTGAGTCCACCAGCACAGATGGAGTCCTCAGGAGGGCCAGGCCAGGCACGAGGCAGAGGGGTCTGAAGAACAGATGCCTGCTCACAACCCCCCACCCGAAACAGTGGGCCACGTGGGAACAGACGCAGCTCACCTCCTGGGGGTCATTGTCCATCTTCAAGGCATCACCTCGCTTCTTGCATTTTCCTTAAGACAAGACGCAAAGTCAGAGGGTGGAAGTGCAGGGCCCAAGGACGGCCTGAGGGGGTAGCAGCCCCCCCTTGTGTCCCGCCGTCCCCATGCCCCTGCGCCCACCTCCAGTAGGTGCCTTACGGGCTGGGGTTGGAGCCCCCGGGACCCTAGGGCTGGACACGGCCGGGAGCCCAGGGAGGCCACGGAGGCTCCCTGAGCCGGTGCTGAGGGTGGACGAGCTGGGCTTGGGGCCAGGAAGCCGTGGAACCACCTGAGCAGTAGGAGCTCCCATGCCCAGCCTCCCCTCCCTCCATCTCAGACGTTTCTGACGGGAGGAAGGACCACTCGTCACCCTAGGGTCCCGGGGCCCTCAGACTCAGAGCAGCGGGCTGGGCGAAACCAACAAACCGGGGTTCGTTTATTAGAAGGCCGCCCTCTGCCTCTTCCACAGCCTCTCACCGCCCTCTGATCTCGTCTCTGGAGGCGCCCCAGCTCAACAGACGCTGGCCACCTCGCGCCCTCCCAGTGGATGCCTGGGGCCACAGGGTCGAGGCCCGAGCGCCACGACTGCCGACAGGTGTGGCCGGAGCCCAGGACGCGCCACCACCGCCCGGCCGCGAGCGGAGCGGGACCTGGGCCAGCGCTCCCGAGAGGAGGGCCGGGCAGCCAGAGTTATGCCGCGCCCGCCCCCACCGTGAGGGGCGCCATCTCTCAGCCGCTGCCACCCCGCTCCAACTCGATGCCCCTTGCTGCTGTGGACGCGCCTCGGACCGTGTCCAGCAGGGGACCAGTTAGGGCGGTGGAGAAGGCACTTTTCCTTCCCACTCTGAAGATTCCCGCCCGAGGGGGACCAGATGACGGAGCTCTGGGGATGCTGAGCACTCACACGGAACGCCGCCCCTGCCCCTGGCTGCCAGCACGCGAGCAAGCCTCCTCTCCGCACGGCAAGGAGCTCTGTGGTGAACAGCCACCCAGGGAACTGTGGCCAGCCCATCACTGCCCCTCCACGGGCGGGAAGTGGGGTGCTCGGAGGTTCCCAGAACAGGGCAGCGTCTGCCTCTGTACCATGAGGCCGGTCCCTCCACTGAAGACACGACATGCTGCTGCGTGGAAGGGGTCCCGTCGCCAAAGACAGAGCCCATTCTGGACGTGGGCATCCCGTCCCGGGTGAGGGCAGAGCCAGGGAGCCGGAGCCAGGCACGCGGGGGCAGGGGTGTGGGATGTGCCGGGGCACGGAGGGCAGCCTGGCCCGAGCGGCGGCTCCCCCTCACAGCCGGGATGGCGGCTGGGCTGCAAGGGGCTGCTTCCTAGCGCTACCCGGCCACACGCACACAGGACGCAGTGCAAGCAGTTTGGAGCACGAGGCCCCTCCAGGCCCCATGGGGTTTAAAGCATCCTGGCGGCAGCAGCCCCAGCGTGGTGCTCGGGCTCAGGGCAGCAGCCTCCTCACCCGGCTCGATGCGTCCTCGGAACCCAAACCCACCTCCGAAGAACGTGGTGTAGGCGAGAGCGCGTCTCCCGCACCAGAAATCACAAGCTTGTAGAAGACAACGTCCTTTTGTCCCTGAAGGACGGGAGGAGCTATAGCAGGCCTGTGGGGTCAGAGGCCAGGCCTGGGGGTCGGAGGTCAAACCTGCGAGGTCAGACCATGGTGTGCACAGGGCACCGGCCCCAGGGAGGAACATGAGCATCACAGAGGAGGGGCCTATGGCCTGGGGTCAAGGAGAGAATGAATGAGATGAAACGCTGGGGGCGCAAATGCCCACGCGCCCCACCCTGCCTGCCTGGTGCACACAGGCACGGCCATTTGGGGTCTGTGTGCGTGCTGGGGTCCCCGAAAGCTCACGCCACTTCAGAAGCCAAGGACCCTTGGCTCTGGGCACAGGGGCAGGAACAGGTGGGCTGCCACACCCACGGTGCTGCAGGAAGGGCTCCGTGAACAGCCCCACAGAGCCTCTGGGTGTGGTCCGTGCCTGCCCTCCATGGCCATGTGCTCAGCTCAAGCGGGCGGAACAGGTGTTTCAAGAGCAAAGACCATGGTGCCCCGACTGGGCAGCACTGGGTGCTCCATCCTGGACCACACGCCCGGAGCCCGACGGCACGGTCAGCAGAGAGCCAGGCCTCCGATGGCCCCTGTGCCCAGGAGCCAGAGTCAAGGGACCGAGGCGCCAGGAGGTGACGGAGGAGGGGCCGCCAGCAAGGGAGAGAGGACAGCTGTTCTCCACAGCACAAGCAAAGCTTGAAAGAGAAAAGCACGCTCATAGAAGGATCCGACTTACCTTTGTCAACTACATCCCAGACTTCAACTTTCACGATATCATCAGTGGCTAAAACGGGGAAAACAGTAAGATCAGCACCCAGTGTGAACTTCCGGTTTCAAAGATGGGCTGCCTTCAGGGGCCGTGTGGATGTCACTGTCCCCACTCGGCGCCTCCCCAAGGGCCCCTGCTCCTGCCCAGGCTGGCGGGCGCTGTGCCCAGGACACCCCCTCCCTGGAAGGCAGGGAACAATGTGGACACCTCCTCAGCTGACACGACCCCGTGTCCCTAAGGGTCCCGGGGGCGGGCTCGTGCCCAGCCAGGCCCCAGGCCCCGCTTCTGCAGGAAGGCCCAGTTCCAGTGATTCTGTCCCCGCTCCTTGGCAGAGGTCTCCGCCCTACCGCGTGCGGGGGGCCAGGGGAGCCGGCTCTGGGATCGGCCAGTCTGGCGTCAGGGCCTGTGCACGTGCCTGGGCCGTCAGCGGCTCCACCCGCCGCCCCAGGGGCTCCGTGGGGCAAGGGGAGAGGCGGGGAACTGCCAGGCACCTGCCACCAAGCTGCAGGGCACAAGAAGTGCGCTGTCCCCGCCAACTTCACCCCAAACCGGGAAGGCGTGCCCTAGGGGGTGGGGCTTCCCTGTGCAGCTGGCGGGCAGGGCAACACTGAGTCCACACAGCCGTCCTACGTCGCAGCCTGGCCATCCCTAGGAGGGAGTCGGAACTTCTACAAAGGCCCGTGCGTCCTGCTGTTGGCCCGCTGGATTTTTTTTTTCAACGAAAAGGCATGTTTAAAATGGCTCAAAGGTCTTTGCTTTCTGGCTCCTGAGCACGCAGAGTGGATCCTCTCCCTCCCAGCGGGGCGCCCCACGGTCGCTGTCCCCCAGGGGCGGAGTGGAGGTGCCCGCCACCTGTGTTCTGCCCAATCAGGCAATCTCGCCCACAAACCCCCTCCCAGGACCCTGTGGGGACTGGCACTTCACAACTGCCGCCGAGAGCTGGGCTCCAAGGCCCAAGGGGCCTCTGTCTGCTGGGGCCCAGCACGCGCTGCGGCCGGGATGGTCCCTGCCCGGAGGCTCTGCCCCTGGGACGTCCGAAGGGCCGGGCCTCTGGCCCCGCTCCCCAAGTGGACCGAGTCTCCCGCAGGACAGGGGACTTCAGGGTGACCCCAAAGCAGCTTTGATGAGCCCCCAAGTGCACGCGTGTGCGGTGTTCCTGTGACGACCCCAGGTTGGGGGAGGGCGACGGGAGGAAAACCCCGACCCAGCAGGCCGGTGCCCGCCCAGACCCGCGGGAAGCCCGCCCCGCCCGCCGCCGCCCTCACTTTTGTAGCTCCAGTGGATGCTGGTGACCTGGATCTCCTGCGTGGGGATGTACTCCTCCACGAACTTCTTGCCCTGCAGCCGGTGCCACAGGGCCGTCTTGCCCGTGTTCCTGTCCCCTCGGATCACGATCTTCACTGCGGGGGAGAAAGCACAGATCAGGCGAACAGTCAAGGCAAAGGCAAACTTGCACTCCATCGACAGAGTCCGAGCACGGCTTCTTGTGCACAGACGTGGTCAGCGTGGCGGGCGAGCCAGGAGAGCTGAGTGAGGTGGGCCGGCCGGGAGCCCCCGGAGGGACGAGGCCGTGGGCACACGTTCGCTCCCTCGGGGCACCGGCAGCCCTGCTCTCCCCCAGGCCCCCGACGGACTTCCTCCGGGGCAGGTGGTCGACCTTGGGACTCTGCACTCAGGAACGCAGTGCTCCAGAGCCGGGTGCCCGTGGGGCAGGTTGGGGCAGGCTGTGCTCAGCTCTGCAGGCCCCACGATTGCCACGTCTGCTCTTACTCTACTTTCCCAGAGCCCTGGCATCTTCGGTGCAGGATTCTACAGGACGCAAGGCTCCTCAAGACCACGTTTGGGGTGACAACAGGAAGCCTGGGTTCTACTTTGCTGCTCAACCAGTATTTAGGAGTGTGGACGTGGAGGGCTGGGGGCAGCGTCTCCCCCACTGGCACCGAGCACCTGGCAGGGCCGGCGTAGACTCCGTGTTTCTCACCCGGTCATCCTCTAGGGTGCCGTCTTCTAAGTTTTCAATGTGTTGGCACCAAGTCGTCCATGACGTTTTATGTTCTAGGCTTCGTGGTTGCTGCTGTGTACTCTTCATCCTTCCGGATATTTGTTTTGTCTTTTTAATTCATCTTCCCAGAGGTTCGTCTAACTTGACCAGTCACGTACACACACCCTGTGTGTTTTGTTGGACGCCTCCACTGATCCTTCTTAAAAACCGCTTGCTTCTGCTTTTTTCTTTGTCATTTACTTCCTTTTACTTTCTTGAGGTTTATCCTGTTCTTCTCCTGGGTTTTCACTTTGTATTCTCAGGTCGATGACCACCACAAGTATGTGAGTGTTCGTTATCACTGGATTACAAATACTTCTTTGACCCATAAATTATTCAGAAATATTTTTAAGATTCCCCCCGAAAGTTGTACTTTTTTGTTATTCCTATCCAGTTTTACTCACTGTGGCCAGAGAATGTGGTTTTTATGATACATATTCTTGGGTGTCTGTTCGGACTGTCGGTTTTAGAACGCTCCTTGGTTTGAGTGGGGCTGGGTGCAGACACCTGCTCTTTACTGAGTCTTCCTCTCGCCCGGCCGGTTGTCTGACCTGCACCCAGTGTGAGTCCCCACAGCTCCAGCACGAGGACCCCACGGGTGCAGCTTCCTTGTGGCTGATATTGACCCACTGCTTGGTTCCACAACCCTGCTTTCAACCTTTCTGTGCCATCGTGTGTTGGACGTGTCTCTTACACACCACACAGCCAGAAAGAAATCAAATCGCAGTCTTTCTTTCACTGGTGCGTCTGCCTGTTCACATTCCCTGGTTGCCAACAGAGGCGGGTAACCCCCTCCGCCACATGTGATCATTTCCAGTCACTGCCGGGGTTCCCTCCCCTCTTTTCTGCCTTCTTTCATGTTGGGCGAGGTTTGTTTTTTTTTATTCCTCTTTTGCCTGGTATTTATTTGGAAGATTTGAGATCTACTTCTATTCTTAAATTTTTAACACACACCTTTGCTGCAGTAAAGTCTGAAGTTAATACGGGTCCTTGGCTCCCACTTACACACAGCTCTGGTCACGCCATCGTGCGTTACACGCTGACTGCTAGCGCTCCGGCTTCTTCTCTGCACGCCCCACGGGGGTCACGATGCCTGTTCACCCATTTCCGTGCTGACCGGTGCCTTGAAAACCTCCTCCATCTCCCGAGCTCCCCCTCCATCTGTCTGGAGTACCTCCTCCGGGATTTATTTCAGCAGGAACCTTCGCCCAGAAACTGTCCATCTTAGACTGGAGAGGGGTTTAATCGCACTCACTTGGTGTAGATTTCTAGGCCGACCAGGATTTCGCCTCAGGAACGTCTCCACCACCATCACTGTCAGCGTGCTGTCAGGCTCTTGGCTGTCCCTCTGCTTGCACCGGTCGCTTCTACAATTTTCCTCTTTGATTTTGCTGTCCTGAAATTCCCGTGATGTGTCCAACTCTGGGAGTTTGAAAGCCCTGGCCTTGGGTTTCTTGGAGTTTCATGTACTCCGGGAACTCCAGAAAGTCCTAGCCTGCACTTCTGCAGTAACTGCCTCTTCTCCATCCCTGCTATTCTTTCCTTCTGAGACTCAGATCACACGTGTGTGGGCATCGCTCAGTTCTGGGCCCGCACCTCCCTGCCAGGTGCCAACTCCACCTTCAGCTATTATGCTGCTTTGCCAACCTGCCGGCTTTTTGTTTTCGTGACCGTGCTCTTTCATTTCTGGAGGGTCTCTTTGGTTCTTTTTTCAAACACTGCTTGTCTGTCCAGAGTCTTGATATAATCTTAGAACTGTTTCCTTCTTTTATATCTTCACCAATTTTAACATATATTGATATTTGTTGTCTATTCTGTTTTGAGAATGCAAAGTCTTAATTTTCTCTCTTCAACTGAAATCCTTTTAAAATTTGAAATTTACTCTTCAAAAAAGTTAATTAGAAGAAACCGTATAACGTCAGAAATAAATAAAATGATCTGGTTTCATCCATTAAAAAAAGGAATCGGCCTCTACTTTTTTGGTTTGGTTTTGTTTTGTGTGTGTGTGGTACGCAGGCCTCTCACTGTTGTGGCCTCTCCCGTCGCGGAGCCCAGGCTCCGGACGCGCAGGCTCAGCGGCCGTGGCTCACGGGCCCAGCCGCTCCGCGGCATGTGGGATCTTCCCAGACCGGGGCACGAACCCGCGTCCCCTGCATCGGCAGGCGGACTCTCAACCACTGCGCCACCAGGGAAGCCCTGGCCTCTACTTTTAAATTAAAAAGTCAAAGCAATCTCAGAACCTTAGACATTGGCTCAGATAAGCTAAATAAGTGATTCACTGAAAAACCCATAATTAAGATTCACCCAAGAAGTGATGAGGAGCCCTTTACTTAAGAAGCATGTGGCATGCCAGACGTTTTACTAAACAGAATAACTCTCTATTTCTATTCTACGTCTTTTCTTTTATTCTTAGTAAAGATACAACGCAGAAGACACAGGGATCTACTACAGGACCCAAGAATCTCTTCTACTCCCTGATTCAACAGTAATTCACTCACACTGCCACACATTTCCTGCAAGACAGGGAATCTTTTTTTTGTATTTTCATACAAAAAAAAAGAAAGTATGGTTTATCTTGGATGCAAATGATGCCATCAATCACTCTGCAGGAGGCACAACTGAAATCCAACGATGCCCTTTCTCCGTACCACCAGCAGGGATCACTAGACAGACGCCCAGCTGGCCACCTCCTCCTGGACAGCCCCTCACCCCCACCGCAGCAGTGGCTCCTCTGCTCAGAGCCCTCTAAGGTGTCCCGTTCACAGAGTCCCCAGGATGCTGTGAGGGCCGCACTTCCGTGGCTTGGCCCCCCCGTGCTTCTCTCTTGACCTCGCTCCGCTGTGACCCCCTCGGCCCTTCTCCACGAGGCCCAACCCCAGCCCCCACCCTACTCCATTCCTCCGCCCTTCAGGTGGGTTATATGGTTACCTCCTCATCATGTTTAGTGCCCAGAGTCTGCCTTTCCACGCCCACGAGAATGGAAGCTCCACAAGGCAGAGACTGCCGTCTGGGTTTTCACTGACCTACGCTCAGTAAATATTTGCTAAGTAAATGAACGCTAGGGAAGGAAAACCTATAAATGAAAACGTGGCAGATCACGGGCAGCAAAGGCTCGGGAATTTGCAAATCGGCCCTGCTGGGGCAGGTCAAATAGTTTGCCAAACACAGCTGTTTATTTCCGAAAGAAAAAGCTCTCTTACCCAGAAACCAACCTTTCAAAGGTTTCTTGGCAAGGAAGTGTTTAACTCCATTTTAAGTTCTAGCACTGAAATCCGACTGGCCAGGACTCTGGCTGTCCCGATGTCTGGAGGCTTTCTCAGTAAGGAATGCAGCCTGGAGCAAGGGCAGTCCGGACGAAATGCACAAGACCGGTGCTTCCTCACTGGACCCAACACAGGTAGAAAGAGCAGACCAACACAGGTAGCATCCTTCCACTTTACACGCGAAGGACTTTGAAACCATGGACACCGTCCAATGTCTCATTTGGGTTTTGATTCTAAACAGGATGTGTATGCTGGGGCTCTGCATGGGTGTCACTTCTCATCGTCATAGCAATTTAAAAGAAAACGACTTATCTGCCCCAGGAGGGCAAGGTTCTGTAAGAGACACTCATCAATTCTTACCCATAAAAGTCCTGAGTCTATAACTATCATATTGCTGGTTTGCTCCCCTAAGTAAGATGTTTTGGGAAATACATATTAGAAATGTTCTATTCTACTGACTAATAAAAAAATTTAAAAGTTTCAAAATTGCAGTATTGGCCAACTACAGGGGCAGCATCACCCTGAAATGTCCTGTGGGCACAGCACCCCGTTTCTCTCAACTGCACCACCTTTCATTCATTTTGTTACAGATCAGAATCTGCCCCCCTTCTCCCCAGCTTCCTGAGGCGGGTCTCTTCTCTGGAAGGACTCCAATGTCCTTTCTACTTTTTTACTCCTGCCCACCAGGGAGTGCTTTTCCAAAGGTGAACATTTTTCAGGTCCAGTTTCCAAAGGACTAAGATTAAGTTTTAAAAAATAATACCATAAATAATAAAATTAAATAAGGGAACCAAAGGTGGATTGTAAAGACTTGTGTAAATGAGTATTTTGACTTACTAGTCTCTTCGTGGAATGTGAGAGAAATACACACAAAATTGGGTAAAATACATGCAAAACGATCCCTCTTTTAAACCCAAAGTCTTTCCAATCAGTTTCTTAATATGGTACATTGTTACTGAAATATGGGTCATCACAGAGACTGAAAGGTTCCCCTGAAAGTAGCAAAGGGAGGAATGTCCAGTATCTTGTAGCAATATATGTAAATACTTAAAGAAGGAAACAATTTAATGCACAATTTAATTAAAAATTAAAAAATCTTTAAATACTGCTAGCAAAAAGCCAGCAAGATGGAAAAACTTTAAAGAGGTCAAGAGGACAGTTAGCCTCTAGGAGCTACACAATTTACATAATTTATAACTGAGGACTGGAAACGACCTGGGCTTCAGGGCATGTGGTAAATAACTCCTCTTTCCCGTAGGAGAAAAGAAATCTCTACAATAACAAGTAAGAGCCTGTGCCTTCTGGAGCTTTTCTAAATATATCCCTTACAAATGCTTCTTTTTTTTTAAAAAAAGAAGGGGCAAGAATGTGCGGCGTAGCTGACATTCCGTCTTCAAACGGGGTACGAAGTCTACAAAGAAAAATCCCATAGCTCCAACTACAAGAGCCAGGGGAGTCCTCCGCTCTCTTCTCTCGCGGGTAACCCCACGGTTCATGGATGCAGAGCTCCACCACGCCCTTTAAGAAGCGTCACACACTACAGACTCTCCCCACGTTATGTAAGAATCCCTCTTACACGAGGTCACCTGGGCCAATGAGGGTACGGCAGACGCACCGGGAACCGCCTGGACCAATTTCACTCGAAATGTCCCATCGTGCCAGCATTCCTCGGGAATGACCCACAGGTCAGAGGGGAGCGCCGCGGGCCGAGGAGCCCACCTTCTGGCCCTGGGGTCCTCTAGGACCTCCTCTCCGGCCCGCATCACCTCCCAACCCCAAGGGAACGCCCCTGGGGCACCCGCAACGTGCCCGGCACAGGTAAGGGCTCAGCTCACCTGCACACAGACGGCGAGGCCCTCGGAGCGCGACGGGCCCCCCAGCGCTTCCCGGGCGAGGCCCGCCCCGGTTACCACAAGTCCTGGACGGCGCGGCCGGGGCCTGCGGACCCCGCGGGACGGCGCCCCCTGCACCCGTGCCCCCACTTCCCATGGGCCCCCGCAGGAACCCCACGACGGGCCACACTCACTGTTGTACTGCACCCCCTTGGCGAAGCGCCTCTGCAGCGCCTGGTTCATGGACTGCAGCCCGGCCGGGATGTTCTTGTCGCGGCCCGGAGCCTGCTCCGACCCCACCAGCTTCTTGAGCGCGGAAAACATCTTCCCGCTCCCACGTCCGAGCCCGGCGCGGCTCCCGAGTTCAGCAGCAGCAGCGGCAGCGGCGGCGGCGGCGGCGCGGCACGGATCGCACCATGTCCCGGGCCCCGGCGACCGGGCGCCTGCCTCGAGGGCGCCTCAGGGGCTCAGCCGCGGAGGCTCAGCTTCGGGCCCCGCGGCCCCCGGCGCGGCCGCTCTGCGATCGTCAGCGCCGCCATCTTGGCGCCGGCTCGGCGGGGCGCGCGGCTACGGGGCTCCGCGAGGGCCACGGGAGTGCAGCGCGCGGAGAGATGCGCGTGCGCAGAACGCTGCGGTCGCGGGGCGTGCGGCTACGGGGCGCCGCGAGGGCCACGGGCGGGTGGCGCACGGAGGTGCGTTCTCGCGCGGGGCGGTGCGGGTGCGGGGCTGCGGACTCCGCAGTCCCGCCTTACGAACTGCCCCCAGGGTTTCAGCTCAGCCCGGACCCCCTACGCACTTTTACCCCTGAACCCTCGGGCCCAGATCCACACCGAACACCCCACTTCCCCGCAGACTTCCCAACGCTGTCCCCCACATCTGCCTCCCCTCAGGTGCCCCGCAGTCCCGGAAAAATGTTTATTTGTGTAACCAATGACAGCATGGGGGCGGGGTGTGCTGGCGAGGCGGGTTCTTCCTCTTCCGGTCACTTCTTCTTCTTCTTGGCCACCTTGAGCTTCCCCTCGATCAGACGCTGGCCCTGCCTCTTGATCTCGGCCCGCGAGGGCACGTAACTGTGGTCCACGTCGGCGAACTGGAAGGTCTCTGCAAAGGAGAGGGGGAGGGCAGCCGCGCCCGCAGCCCGTCTGCCCCGCGAGGGTCCCCAGATCCTGGATTGTCTCCTGGCGTCCGTTCGCCGCAGGGCCAATTGTACCAACGACGTATATTTCTTACTTTCTGTGTCCCTGATGCTCTGGCATTTGGGGTCTCGCACAGCCGGGGAGAGAGACAGACCAGGGCTCACCCAGTCCTTCCAGAGCCCACACCCGACCACCTCTGTCTAACCCACACCCCAAGCCTGAATCACCCAGGGCCAGGTGCCAGGCAACTGGGGACAGCCCCTGTGCCCCAACCCTGCTGGAATTATTCGAACGGGCAGATCTTACCCTGTGTGCCCTGCCCTGCCTTGCCCTTCCCGCAGAAACCTCAATAAGGGCCCTGGCCAAGGCCTTCCCCCCTGCCTGCCTACCGGCACTGGTGCCTCCCCGTGTCACAAAAGGTGGTAAGTTCTTTCAATCGCATTAACTTCGCCAAGTCACCTCCGTAAATTAAAAATCCTGTGGGTGCAACTGACACACCCTTTCCATCCCTTGAGCCCCCACTGTCCCTCCAGGCTGCCCTGGTCAGATGCAGCAAGCGCCATCCCCAACCTCTGCCTCTGCACAGCTCAGGCCCACCACCAGCTGCTGGGTGGCCTGTACCTATGACATCCTCCTCCAGCTCCTCAAAGCTGATCCTGGTGTTCTGCTTCTCCTTCAGGGCCGAGGACTCCAGGGCACCCTTCACCTTCGTGTGGACCTGCGGGGCATGGGGACTGTCAGCTCCGAGGGCGCACGGGGCGTGTGGGCACCCCCCGGGCCAGGGCTACCTCCTCTGTCCTGGGCAGCATCTGCACTCGGTCAGCCAGGTACAGCAGCCTCTCCTCGCAGTATGCCAGCTTGCTGTACACATCCAGGCTGTCGGAGGGCAGTGCTTCTTTCTGTGGCCAGGAGGAACAAGTCTTCTCCCTCTGGCCCCTCCAGGGGACGCTCTGTGCTGGGGGCTCCTCCACGCTTCCCTGGTACCTGGGCCGTGGGCAGGGGGACACCGGTCAGGCGGATGTGGAGGTTCTCGATGCCAGTTTGCATGGTCAGCAGCAGCTTCTGGCTCTCGGCCATGTTGGCGTGGGCCAGCTGCAGCCGGTCTTCCTCCTCCTTCAGCGTGTCCTTCATTTTCTTCTCAACAGACTGCAAGCTGTTGAGGATGAGGGAGGTGGATAGCGGACCGAGGGCAAGGTAGCGGAGTCCCGAGCGGGCGCCGTGCTAATTTGGGCTCAGGAGCTCAGATGCGGGCACTTGGGGCCCCTCGGCGGCGGGTGCGCTCAGCTCCGAGCCTGGTGCCAGCCGCGGGTTAGTGAGGAGAAAGTCAGGGGCTCCCGGGTACCTGATGGAGCTGGGCGTCTGGTGGAACTTGAGCATCACCTCCTCCAGCTCCAGCTCCTTCGTCACGGCCTGCAGCTGCGCCTGCCTCCCCTCACAGCCCGCCATCTGCAGCTTCAGGTTCTCCTCCGTGTTCCTCTGAGCTAGGAACCGGCCGGCGATGTCCTGGCGGGGCCGGTGGGGCGAGGAGCAGGTGTGAGCCAGGAGGGAGCTTGCTCGTCTGGCTCCCAGTGGTCAGTAACATTGACCGTAGCTGGGTGTCGAGGACCTGTGAGGCCCTCTGTGTGTGTCACCCACGTGACACAGGCAGAGGGGCCACTTGACCCCAAGGAAGAGCCAGAGAGCCCACCGCCAAGAGACCGCGTGGCTTTGAGTCACTCGTCCAAGGGTGGACAAGCTTATGTCAGGACCATGGACAGGAGCTCGAGGCTTACTAATAACAAATCCAGGGCCGGTTAAAATAAAGGGGGTGGGGCGGAGAGGCAGCTGTTCGTCTTGATGCTGTTGGTTTGGGAAGGGGAAGAGTTAAGAGGTGAAGGCCACCTCCTCGGGCTTTGGTCCTCAAATTCCAGCAGGCTCTGTGCAGCCCCTGGAACACGGCTCGGATTTGCCAGCTGCGTGCCCGGAGTGCCCGCTACTCTGAGCTGTGGGGCCGCTGCTTTGTGCGCCCGTTCACGCAGAAGGCGTCTGCAGAGCCTGGCCCAGCTCAGCCGGGCCTTGGGCCGGGGCGGGGGCCCCCCACCCGTCCTTCTGCTCCCACCCCAGGAGTGCCAGGGAGCAGTACCCAGGGGTGAGAGCACCGCACAGCAGTCTTGACTTTCTCCACCAAAGCCATCACGTCCGTCTGGTATTCGATGTCAGCCTTGGAGGTCTCCCTTCTCCTCCCTGGGCACAGCAGAGGGGAAGGCCAGCCGGCATGCAGGAATGCTGTGGGAGCTCTGAGCGGGGCCGTCGGATGCCCCCGTACGTCGTCAGGGGAGGCCACCCAAGAGCTGGGTACCCGTCAGAGTGGCCTTCGCTTTAACTGGCTCCCTCCTCGGCCAGCCCTCGAGGGGTGCCCCAAGGCAGCTCCATCCAGAGGAGGACCAAAAGTGGCCTGGCAGAGTGGGGCTTAGCGGGGCTCCTCAGAGGCGGCTCAGGGGTGCCAGGGGCGTCGCCGAGTGCATTTTACAGCTGAGAAGCCGGGGGCTCAGCCACCCCTGGCCGAGAGCGCAGAGCCGGCAGCAGCACCTTGAAGCGTGCGCTGTGACCGTTGGTGTGCACCGGTGCAGGTCTAGCCAGGGAGGGGCCGGCGCTCGTCGGTCTCCCTCACCGCGGCCCCCGCAGGCTACCCCCACCTCACGGTGACCCACCTCTCGGGAGCCTGGCTGGGGCGGCAGGAGCTGAGCGCTTACCTTTCAGGGTTTCGGGGCCCATCAGGTTGGAGGGGAAGTGCAAGTCCCTCTGGCCCTGCGGAGGGGGAGGAGGAGGTGAGGGGTGTCCTCTGTGGGCCAGGGGCTGCTGTGCCTGGTGTGGCCCGGACTCACCCAGCGGTATTTCTCGCTGGTCTCCTTGGTGTGGATCTTGTCAATGAGCTTCCTCTGCTGGTTCAGCCGGTTCTCCCGTGCCTGGCGTTCCTCGATGAAGGTGGCCTCCCCTTGCCTCATGTTCATCTGGGGACACGGGAAGGGGGGCGGGGGTCTGTCCCACCAAGGCCACCCGGGGTGCTGATCCAGCGTCAGTGTCAGTCCCCGTCTCCCTGATTTGGGGCGCTCCGCCTGCGACCGTCACCCTCCCCCTGTGCGTTCTGCCCTCCTCTGGGACGCCCCCCTCCTGCCTGGCCTCTGAGCCTTCCCTTGCGTTACACCCCTCCAGCTGGGGTCACTCCGGCTGCAGCCATAGGCTCAGGGGCCGCCTGGGACGTGCCTCACAGATTTCTCTCTCCAGCCGCGGTCCTCCGCTGCCTCTGCCAGCTCCCCTTAGAACTCACTAGAGTGGATTCCACACGTCTAAACACAAACTCCTCATCTTCCCCCAGACCTCCTGTCTCCCAGCACATCCTGCTTTGGTGGCTAAATCCACTGTCTGTGCGTGCCTGCTCACGCATCCTAGATGCCACTCTCTGCCCTTGCCTGCACGCCTCACTCGCCCCACCCCGCATCGGGGTGACCTCTTAAAGGCTTCTCGGCTCCGTCCGAGTTCGGCCACCCATCTCCACCACTGGTCTGGCCCAAGTGACCAGTGTCCTGGCCCTGGTCCCCTCCAGTCTCTGCAGCCAGAGCACTCCCGTTTGGAGACACGAATCTGATACCGTCTCCCCCCATCTCCTCCCAGGGCTCCAGGTTAGGAGGGCTGCCACTGCAGCCCCGCCACCTGCTGCCCACACAGGCCCCAGCCCCTACGCCTCCTTTTGGCCCTGTTACACCCCAAGACGGTGTTGCCCAACCTCCAACCCCCAGAATCCGCCATTCACTGCCTTCCTGAGAAGGTCCGAACCCCCGGGTGGCCCCACTTCATGAGGAGGGGGCAGGCTGGCCTGGCAGGGGCCTCGGCACAGAGTGGGTGAAGGGGTGGCGCCTGCCCCGTCCAGGTCAGTTCTCTGCCTCCTCTGTCTACCTCGTGGCTTCTGTGCCTGGTGGGGCCCCCTCTGCCCAGGCTCACAGGTGGTAAGGTGAGCAGGCCAGCAGGGCAGCCACTGGACTCCTCCAGTGATGACAGGGGGTGTGGGCATGGGGGTGTCCCGACGGACCCTGGGCCAGACAGGTTCAAGAGATAGCCCTGCAGGGCCCCCAGCCTGGGACCTGCTCTCACCTTGACCTCATCCGTAATCATCATGGCATCTTGGGACGTGACCGTCATGTCCGACAGTTCCGAGCAGTAGTCAACCACGCGATTCTGCAGCTTGTCCAGCTCTGTGGGGTATCCTGCCAGCTCCTGCAGCAGAGGGCAAGGGTGGGTGGGCACAGAGCCTGACAGTCCAGGGGCTGCGGGCCAACCACAGGCTCCCCTGGCCCCTCCCTCGTTCTCTTCTGGCCCCCAAAGTGGACCACGCCTACTCCCCACCCCTCATCCCAGACTGTGCGAGCCCAGAGGACAAGTATAGCCTGGCCTGTGGCCCCAGCCGGGCCCAAAGCAGGTGAAAGGACATGTTTCGTGGGGGGAAACAGCATCTTCCTGGTGGATTCTCTCACTGCCCAGGGCCAGAGTCCAGAGACACTTCCAAAGAAGTTGTGATGGGAGGTCCCACCCTGTGAGAGGTGACTGTGAAACCCCGGGAGGCTGGCTGCTGTCTCAAAACACTGGTGTGGGGTCAGAGACTCAGGACTCAAGGCCAAGGCTGTAACCTGACCAGCTAGCGTGGGACCTTAGGAAAGCCACTTCACCTGGGTTTTGCCATGTGTAAAGGTAAGGTGATAATGGCTCTCTCAGGAGGCCGCTGTCGGGATGGATTGAGAAGGTATAAGGATGTACATTTAGCACAGGGTCAGGTTCATCAATGTCCAATATATCTTGGCTCTTAGTATTTTGTGTTGATAAATACAATGTAGAATCTTCGCTTTTTTTTTTTTTTTTTTAAATGCAAGGGGGACTTCCCTGGTGTTCCAGTGGTTAAGACTCGGCGCTTCCACTGCAGGGGGCACGGGTTCGATCCCTGGTCAGGGAACTAAGAACCCGCATGCTGTGCCATGCAGCCAAAAAAAAAAAAAAAAAAAAAAAAACGCAGATGAGCACAGGAGTTATTTTTTTTTACTGCATATGTTCTGAAAAGATAAGCAAGTACCCCAGGGAGGACATAATGCATACAGGTGAAGGAGGGGCTGGACCCCAGGGTGCAGTCGGAGCAGGAAGGGGTGTGGGGAGGAGGAGTGGCCCAGGAAGGAGACGTGGGCAGGGCCACAAGGCGAGTCTCCAGGACCCGGGGCCTGAGGCAAGAGGGACAGGCTGGAGGACAAGGCTGCGTGCTGCTGGGCTCGGGGCACCGTGGGCAGGATTTGGGGGGCGTGACCCCAGCTGCGAAGGGCTGCAATGCCCACCCATCCCACACCCTCCTCCAGACGCATTTCTGTCACCCGGCCACGCTGCCCTCCAGGGCTTCCCCTCCCCCAGCCGCAGGACGAAGGTGGGGTCTTCCCTCTCTCCCGGCCCCACCTGCCAAGCTGCTCCTCTTTGCACCCTGGCACCCACCCTCCAGCCCTCCTCTCCAACTGTCCTCGTCCTCCCCACCTGGCCTGTGGCAGGTGCCTGTGCTCTTCTGTGTGGGGGCCAAGGGGGGCCTCCAGTGAAGGGGGGTGCCTCACAGCAGGGCTCACGGTCCCTGGGGGCTTCCCCCTGGCCTTCTCTGCAGGGAGCAGGGTGGCTGGCTTGGAAGAGGTGGGCAGCAAGCGGAGGTTACTGACCTGCTCAGAGGCAGCTTGCCCTGGATGATGTCAGGGACTTCTGAGGGTGCAGGACCCATCTCTTGGCCTCAGAAGCCAGGGGATGAGAAACGATGGGGCAAAGTAAAAACAGCACTAAACCATCAAATAAGAACCCAAACAGGACCTCGCTGGTGGTGCAGTGGTTAAGAATCCACCTGCCCATGGGGGACACGGGTTTGAGCCCCGGTCTAGGAAGATCCCACAAGCTGCGAAGCAACTGAGCCCATGCACCACAGCTGCTGAGCCTGCACTCTGGAGCCTGCAAGCCACAACTACTGAGCCCGCGTGCCACGACTACTGAAGCTCACAAGCCACAACTACTGAGGCCCGCGCACCTAGAGCCTGTGCTCTGCAACAAGAGAAGCCACTGCAATGAGAAGCCTGTGCACCGCAACGAAGCGTAGCCCCCGCTCGCCACAAGTAGAGAAAGCCCGCACGCAGGACGAAGACCCAAGCAGCCAAAAATAAATAAATAAGTCAATAAATCACTAAATTTATTAAAAAAAAAAACCCCAAACCAAAAAACAAACAATTCTGAGGCAGCACATGATATGCCTTTTTGGAGTAGCAAATAAATTCTTGAAACAACGTTTCCCACCTACAAGGTGCCGCTGCTCTGCTTGGCGCCCAAAGCAGGACTCAGCCTTTCTCGGGGTCACCTGGCCTGGAGGAGAGCTGCGCGCCTGCGGGGCGGCCTAACCTGGAGGGCACGCCCCCACCGAGATTCCAGCCCGGCGAACAGGCTGGGGCCTGAGATTCCCGCCCTTCCTGGCCAGCTGGGCTCCCTGGGACCGGGATGCGGTCTCGGTGTCAGGGTGTGGGGTGAGGGGGCTCACTTTTTTCAGGTGGTCCAGCAGGTCCACGTACAGCAGGTGGATATTCTGGCTTGTGGTGATCTTGACCATCGTCTTTTCTATGTTGTTCTCCAGCTGACGGATGACCTGGGCGGGGAGGAAGGGCACATTAAGAGTGCGTGGGGACAGGCCACCTGGGAGTGCAGAGGCCGACGGGGGCGGGGCGGGGCTTTCTTCCAAGGGGGCTTCATTCATCTAGCCCCGCCCTTCCACATAGCCCCGCCCCTCTCCTGTGGCCCCGCCCCATCACCCTGGAGGCCCCGCCCCGCTCCCCGCAGCCACCTGCAGCATGCGCAGCTCCTCCTTGGTGGCTTCGGGCTGCTTCTTAAGGCTGGCCAGCTCCAGCTGCATGCTCTCCAGCTTCTGCTCGCGCCGCCGCACCAGGTGGATCAGCACGTTGTGCGTATTCACGCGGTCGAAGACGTACTTGCGCAGCTTCTCCCGCGCCACCTGGGTCGGGGAGGGCACGGCCCGCGCGTGGGTGCTCAGGGGCCACGGAGCGCGCCTGCAGCTGGGCGGGCGTGGAGGGAGCCGTGGCAACGCCGCAGGGACGCTGGGGCTGGGAACTCGCTCTGCTCCCCACCGGCTCCACATCGCAGTTTAGTTGGGGTGCACTGGCTGGGCGGGGCTGAGGGGTCCTCCCTGCTGCCTTACCTCCATGGTGCAGCGGCTGTGCGCCAGCCTCACGGGCACGTCCTTCCCGCAGGCCTTGGAGATGGTCCGCTGGTCGTACTGTGGGGCGCGGCGGCTGAGTTGGGGGCTCGGCCCCTCTGCGTCCCCGCCCCGCCGCCGCCGGCCCCTCCAGGGATTCTCCCCGGGTCTCCTCTGCCCTGTGCTAGCCCAGCAGCAAGACCCCAGCTCCTGGGGCCACAAGGGGCAGAGCGCTGAAGGACTCCATCCGGGCCATCCCTGCTCCGATGTGTTGGGGGTCCAGAGAGGCGGGTCCCTGGCTCCCCCATATGGCTGCTGCAGGGGGTAGCCCAGGAAAGGGACCTCTGTCGGGCCCCTGGCCCTGCCCTCTGAGGTGGGTGGTGGGGAAACTGCCCCGCCCACCCCACTTCAGAATGGTTGGGGTTAGAGTGGGGAAAGGAGAGGAGGTGCCCGCTGTCCACCTGTGTTGGGGGAGGGGCTGTTTCAGCACGTGCCCTGCCCCCCACCCCCAGCCAGCAGGCGGCAGGGAGGGTACCGCTGTCCACCTTCTTGGCCAAAGCCCACTCGTGGGACCCGCGGCGAACGTTGCCGCGCAGGACAGCCAGCGTGGCCTTGTTCTTGACCATGGTCTCCTTCACAGCCGGGATCTGCAGCGCCCGACATTGCTCTGTGTGGAGGGAGGGACAGGGCAGCCAGGATGTAGGCCAAGGGCCAAGGGCTTGGCCGGGATTCCCGGGTGGGGTAGGCTCCATGCCGGGGAGGACGGAGGTGGGGGCGTGAGATTGCTGTCTCCGAGGCCGCGCTCCTTCCTCCTAGCCTCCATGGGGGCCAGCTTTGCTGCTCAGCAGTGCTCATCTGGACGGCTCAGTGCACAGCAGTGCTGGGAGGTGGGGAGGGCGCGGTGCAAGCCAGGGCCGGGCAGGCCTGTGATTTCTTCCAGACCCTCTGGCCACAGAAGTGGGTGGATCCCCACCTGTCCCCCCTGGCTTTGAGGCCGCTGTGCTCACAAATCTCCTTGAAGCCCCCCGCTTCTCCTCCCCCTGCCCCCTGCATGGCAGACCCCTCCGATCCCTTCCCCCCAGCTCTGTTTGAGGGTGAGCAGTAGCGTGGCCCCCGGTCCATATGCCCTGGACTGTCCCTGGGTTAAGATCGTAAGTCCTGCACCCAGGAGCCCCGGAGCCCCTGGGTCACCCCAGCGGCAGCCGCACCCTGGAGCCGAGTGATGGTCTTCAGCTCCTGGATCTGCTCCTCCATCTCTGCCTCACTACGAATCTTCATGGTGGCCCACGGGGTCCTCCAGGGCCCGTCCGCACCTCCCACCCTCTCTGTGCTGAGCCTGCCCCGCAGAACCACAGTTCAGATTGTCCCTGGAATCTCGGCCCATTGTGACGGGGGCTGCGGTTCTCAACGCCCAGGGAACCCGGGAATTCCTGGCCCACCCCGACGACCCCACCCTCGGCCCCCAGCCAGCCTCGGGGTTGCTCTCCTGGACACGAGTCTCATGGCTGCTCTCCGCTCAGGTGTGATGCCTTGGTCAAGGCAGCTTTCTTCCACAGGGAGGTGGTTGGCGGTGGCACTGCACCCCACGGTGGCCCCACTGCACCCTCCCCATCTCCCCACACCCCCAGTGTCCTCCACTGAGCCTCCTAAAACTTCTGACCTCTCACTGCCTACAGGGTCTCCATTCCCTTACCCCACCCCAAGTTCAAACTCCAACCCTGGTGACCTGGCTCGTGAGACCCCCAGCCTCGGCCCTGACTACCCCATCTCTCCCTGACCTTCCCTGCTCCACCCCCACTTCCCTGGGCAAGTCCTGGGTCCAGCTTTAGCTGTCACTTCCTCCAGGAGGAGTCAGTCCCCTCCCTCTGCAGCCCCAGCACAAGCTTCCCTTACAGCCATGTGGGCCAAGCCCGGGATTCCAGGGGTGCACATCAGATGGGTTACTTCTTCCAACCTGCATGAGTTTGCTAACAAAGCACCACAGACCGGGCAGCTTAAACAACAGAAATTTATTGTCTCGCATCCTGGAGGCTTGAAGTCTGAGATCAAGGTGTCGGCAGGGCTGGTGTCTCCTGAGGCGTCTCTCCCAGGCTTGTAGACGGCTGTGTCCTCGTGGGGTCTTTCCCCTGTACTCATCTGTGTCCTAATCGCCTTCTCTTATAAGCAGTCAGACTGGATGAGGGCCCATCCCCATTTTAACTGAATCACCCCTTCAAAGGTCCTGTCTCCAAATGCAGTCATATTCTGAGCTCCTGGGGGCTAGGGCTGCAAACTGAGTTTGGGAGACACAGTTCAGCCATAACAATAGTCTTCACCCATGTGCTGTTATAGCACCCATCTTTCTCTGTGACCTCTCACACAGATCCTTTACTTTTCTGGTCACTCTCCGTTTTTAAAAAGTGAGCCCAGTCCCCTCTGGAACTCCAAGTTCACCCTCTGCCCTCCCTCTGAGCCCAGGTCTTTCCCTCAGGGGGTTGGGAGGGCCTGCCGTGGGCAGGGTCTATTCCCTTGATGCCCGTGTTCTCCCAGGGTGTGAGGCAGAGCCTGTCCCCCAATACTGGTTCTCCTTTCCTCAGATGGAGAAGCCCTGAATTTTAGTGGGCACGTGGCTGCCCAGAGCAAGCTGCCCTCCTAGGTGCCTTCGCACTAGGTGTCCCCCATGACTTAGTTCTAGCCAATGGAGTGTTCAGAGAAGTGAGTGAACTGCCCTCATCCTCCCCTTTCTCTTTCCTGTTGACAGGGATGAAGACCTGATGGCCGGAGCCAGCACAGCTGCCCGGGACCATGAGGTGGATTTGGAGTGAGGGCCGTTACAGCACGGAACACGCTAAAAGAAGCCCAGGTCCCTGACTCCATACAGCCCCAGACCACCCACGTGAGCTTTTCCATGAAAGAAAATGAAAACTCTAGCTTGCTTATGCCACGGTTATCTTGGGCTTCCTGTCATTTTGCCTTCCCACAAACAGATTCCCTGGTGCCTAGTGAGTGTGCAGTAGATGTTCTTTTGCATGACTGGCTAGGTCAGCAGGTGCAGGGGCGGAGCTGGGGCTGGAGCAGCGCGGCCCTGTGTGCCTTCAGGGTTACCGGGAAGCCTGCTATAAAGGACGATGGATTTGCCCAGGTTTTATATAATCTCTGCCTCTCCCTCTGTTGGGGGTGGTTGAGGTGGGCAGTCTTGCCCACCCAGGAACACTCCTCCATGTGGACAGAGCTCCAGTAAGCTGACTCTGGCCCCCTGAACCCCTCACTTCCTCCTCCCCAGGGGAGAAGTGACTTAATCTGATAGATGGGTTTGGAATGATAGGCAGGTGGGCACGGCCACTTCCTGTCCCTTGTCTCCTGGAAGCCAGGTGCTGCCTGGCTGCACACCATCTGCTCTGCTTCTCTGTGCCAGGTGGCACAGAAGCACACCCCTGCATGGAGGGCCCATGGGGCTGCCCAGAGTGTCTAATTCTGGGGTTCAGTGTTAGGAACTGCCCTGGCACCTCCTCCAATCAGCTGTATGGTACCGAGGTGACATTTCTCTCATCTTCTTACTGTTCTGACTTGTTTCCCAACTGCTTTAGAACTCAGGCGGGAAACGGGAAAGAGGAAAAGGCGTTTATTAGTCCCACAACCCCCGGCAGCAGCTGTCAGCTCTGACTGGGGTGGGGGGTGGGGGATGCAGGGGTCAGAAAGGGTGTGTCAGCAGCAGGAAGTACAGAAGGCCCAACCCCCCACCCCAGAGCTGCCGCCCCCAATATGCATGAGACTGGCCTGGTCTTCTCCAGCTGTGTCCACCATGTTTCTGGCTGCCCTGCAGGAGGCCAGCCACCCCAGGGGCAGCACCTCCTGGTCTGACCTTCTGGGCGTACAGGCTGGGCAGGAGCAGTTTGCACAGGTCTGACAGAGCTGGCCATGCATGTGTGCAGGGGACATGGGTGTGGGGAGGTCAGCCTGGGGTGCAGAGGCGCTGAGGGCTGTGTTCTAGAACTCTCCGGCCCCAGGTCCTCTGTGCCCTGGCTGGAGCTCTCCTAGCTGTGCCGGTCTGTAAGAGGCAAAGGGAGACAGCTAGAACCACACCCCAAAGCTGCTCCCGGTCCCTGCGCCCATTTTACCGGGGCAAAAACTGAGGCCTGTAACAGGAGGGATGCAGGCAGTGGAGGCCAGGCTTGAGATCAATCAGCCTGATGTCCAATGCGGGGCCTCTCAATCCGGCCGCTCTTCTTGGGGTGCCCGCCCTCCTCACTCTGCACTCGCCCCTCCCAGGGCCACCCAGCCCCTCCTGGGTCTTCCTCCTGCACAAGGGCCTGCAATTTCTGTCTGCCACAGGCCCCCTCCCTCCCGCCCCCACCCACATGCGCATGTCAAGGGGACAGGCCTGTCCTGCCTACGCCCCGGGAATGGAGCCTCGGTTCCGCGTCCTGCTGCCCCCGGGCCCCTCACCTGTGTCCATGTCTTTGGGGAGCTGCCCTGTCTCCAGGAAGAGCCAGAGGTTGCTGCATTTCTGCGACTCCACTCGGGTCACCCAGTAGCTGGCCACTGAGCCTGCGACTGGGGAGAGGGGGGCAGGGGCCAGTGGGCAGGGGGGCGGGGCCTCTGAACTTGTCAGGGGAAGGGAGCAGGATGCAGGTTTCTTCCAGGCAGATGGGAGCGGTGGGGTCCAGCCGGGCTCCCACTGAGAACTGGAGCCCCATCCCCGGAGGCAGGGATGCCCAGAACCACAGCCCCCCACCCCTAGTGGGATCCACTTCTGCTGAAGAGCCAGCGGCAACGGGGGTGCATTTCAGGGGCGCCAGGCACCAGCCCTGGAGTACCCACCCACGGCCACCAGCACGTTCCACTGAAAGGGGTACGGAAACTTCCTCTGAACGAGCATCTGCAGGCCGACGGTCGCACCGGTGCCTGTCAAGAGCCATGGTCCGCATCAGCCAGCCCGTCCACGGGGGGGCCAGGGGACCACCGGGGCTCTCGGGCTAAGTGCTCGCAACACCTGCCCGGCTCCGAGCACTGCGGGCTGGCGACCTGGCGCCACCTGCTGGGGAGTCAGGGTGAGACAGGAGGGTGAGGTCTACTTCACGCCCCAGGACAGACACCTGGACCCAGCCTACCTGTGACAAAGGTGAAAATAGCCTTCATGAAGGCGTTCGACTGGCACGCGGCATACTCCCCAAGTCCCTGGGATGGGGGAGGGGGTTGAAGGCTCAGTTCCCCGTCCCTCCTTTGGGCACACTCCGGCCCTGGGGGAGGGGACCACTCATCGTGAGGCCTTGGGGGCCTGGACACACCCCACCTGCCCCCATGGCCACCCAGGATGCCTCGAGCTCCACAGCAAGACGGTGCCCCACCTCTGTCCCTCTTCTCTTCCCTGATAAGAGCACTCCCACCGAGGCCCCCGCCCCGCTCAGGTCAGCTTCTGAGGTCAGGGGCCCGCGTCCCAGGCCAGCCTTCTCACCGGGTGCTTGCTGGACACGGCGTCGTCCACCCGGGACAGGCCCAGGTTCACCATGGCTGGCGGGGCGCGGTGTTCTAGCCGGCCAGAGCGGCGCCGGATCGGGCGGGGGGGCGGGGCCGGATGGGGCGGGGCGGGGCCTGGCGGGCGGGCCTGCGCAGGGCGGGGCGGAGGGCAGGGGGCGGAGCCGGCCGCGCGCGCGCGCGCGCCCCAGGCCCGGCTCTGTGACGCTGGGTGGCGAGGCGGCGGCGCGAAGGCGGGCGCCGGCTAGCGCTCCTCCCCGCGGGCCCGGCCTGGGTCGTCCGCCTCATTTCCAAGCTCTCAGAGACAGAATGATTAGTTAGTATTATTTGTGGGGGTGGGGCTTTGCTTACTGGATTACATCTACTGAAAACGACCACGGAATAGTGTATCCAAAGATGATATAGCGAGTTAATTCCAAAAATACCGTAAGCGCGTACTTGGTGCCAGTTCGGTGCTAGGAGTCGGGGGTCCCACGGAGGAGTCAGAGCTCCTAGCCCTCATAGAGCAGACAGGTAAACAGACCTGGGAGGAGGTCAGGAAAACAAAATGGGTAAGGGTATGGAGAGAGGCCAGGTCCTGTGTATACGCGTGCGTGTGCGCGCCCGCCCTCAAGGAGAGACCTGCGTGGGAGGGTCAGGCAGAGGACCTTCAGCCTTGAGCTGCTGTGTGGGACTAAGCGTGGCCTGTTTGCATAAGCTTCGGGAGGCCCATGTGGCTGGAGGTGAGGGCGAGAGGCAAGGGTTGGGCTGTGCCTTGAAGCCTGGTGGGAACTTCAGTTCCTCTGATTGCGCACGGCCAGGCACAGCCAGGGATGTCAGCTCGGTGGACATCTCGCTGTCCCTGCACGGTGGGGGGCCAGCCTTCCAGGAGTGCATCTGCGAAGGTTTAGAGAGTGTTTCAGCAGTGGAGCAGGCAGGGGTGCTGTCACGGTGCAGCATGCTGTCAGGATATAGGGGGCTACTGGGGTGCAAGAGGGCTGTCAGGGTGCTCTTGGGGTGTGTTTGGAAGCTGCACTAACAGGCCTTGGCATTGGGTTGGAGGTGCCAGCGAGGAAGGAAGGGGACCCAGGCTGGCCTCCAGTGCTTGCCCTGTGCACAGGTGGGCACAGCAGTGGGGGGCTGAGGGGAGCTGATGGTGTGGGGCACACCGGGAGGTGGTTTGGGCTCTGTCGGGTCCGAGATGTCTGGAGACAGGAGAGTGGGATGTGTGAATGTGGAACCCAGTGGGGAGGTCAAGCTTGTAGTTAAAAATGCTTTCTCTAAAGAAAAATGTATTATTGCTTGTTAATGAAAATAGTGTATATTCCATATAAAAATTAAAGCTGTGCAGATACTCCTAAAGTAAAATGTACGTCCCCCACCACCAGTGTGGGCGCTGGCCCGGACAGTCCCTGTGCAAGGGGGGGACGGGGGGGACGGGGGGTGATGAAGAGACATAGGGTGCATCCGTTCCCAGCGCCTGCTCCTTCCCAGGGCTCTGGAGAGAAGTGCCCAGGGCGCCCTCAGCGTGGGCTGGAGGGGGCAGGGCGATTTCACCAGGTGCAGTGTGATCTGAAGTCACCACTGCCTCTGTGACAAGGTGTGGCTGGTTCACTTCTACCCCAGTTAAACCCAAAGTTGCTGCTTGTTAGTGGGTGTCTTTGGAAGTCTCACCACGAAGTGGGTCAACAACTTACTGTTGAAGTCACTTGAGGAAATTGGCTTTCAAGCCTAAGCAGAGGGTGCAATGCTATCTTAGTACGGAGTCATTAGGACTGAATGGCAGCTATTTCCCACCCTTGGCTGATGCTTTGATAATCTCAGTATTTCGTTTCTCAGGCAAGCCACCTACGGACTCCTGTAGATCAGCTTTGGAAGTCTTAGAATACATGAACTCAGAAAGCCGTTTCATCTTCTCTTGTGCTGAAGAGACGGTGTGGAAATTCTACTGACATATGAAATATTCTTTTGCTTCAAAATCTATTGCCTTGGGACGTCCCTGGTGGGCAGTGGTAAGGAATCCGCCTGCCAATGCAGGGGAAGCGGGTTCGAGCCCTGGTCGGGGAACAAAGATCCCACGTGCCGCAGGACAACTAAGCCCCCGTGCCACAACTACAGAGCTCACATGCCGCAAACTGCAGAGCCCATGGGCTGGAGAGAGAAAACCTGCACACCACAGCTAGAGAGAAGCCCACGCGCCCCAACGAAGTGCCCACGCGCCGCAACAAAAAAGGTCCTGCATGCCTCAACAAAGATCCCGCGTGCCGCAACTAAGACTCGACGCAGCCAAGGAAACCAAAAACCAAAAACCACACAAAAAAACTATTGCCTTTCCCAAATTCCCTTTTTGTACCATTCATTTCTTCTCGGCTCCATAATCTGAAGGTGGACTGAATTGCTGAAGTTTACCATTTTCTTCAAACAGCTCTTTTGACTTACAAATAGGTCAGCGGGCTGCGGCCTGGGCCTCTGCACTTCTCAGGGAGAGGGCACAACGGATACATTTCAGGCTGAAACTTGCAGAAGCGCTCCTGCCAAATGCTTCATCTTCAGGAAGAAGCCCCGCCCAGGTATCGCTAACCTATCCATGTGCCACCAAGCTCCAAGGGACAGACACTTGGATTCATGAGTCACATCTGGAAAAGCACCAACCCCTGACTGGAGCTGCATACCATCTGGTGACCTGAAAGTAAAGATTTCTAGGAATTAAAGCAGGTGACATCTGACCTGACAGCTTTCCCAAGATGTCTGGACCAGGCCTGTACGCCCTTTTCTCACTGTTGCTGCTTCTCTCTCTCTTTCATGGGAAGACAACACCCTTGTCCACATTTCCCAAACCCTTGTGAAAGGGGGAAACCTCTTCTTTTGATTATGGCCTTTTGGAAACAGCCTTATCATGATCCCGTGACAAATTAATCTTTTACTTGCCTTTTGGGAAGCGTTAGATGGTTCAGGAGTCACAGTCTTTATTTCATCTGAACTGTTAACTGACTCTGGGTTCTCATCTACACTCTGAATTTGCAAACTTACAGGCTGTATTTTTCATAATGTAATTGGTTCCAAACAGTTCTTTTGAGATAACTACTATTTTTAACAGATCTTTGAAGTTTTGCTCTTTTTGCAGAGCTCATCAGCTATTGCTTCGCGTTTATTTCTGTGCGGTTTCTTCCCAACATACTCAGGTAATTCTTTCAGTGTGAGTGTGCCCCTTCTGTATTTACTGTTCTATTTTCTCCTCGTAACAAAACGGAAGCCTCCCATTGATCCACTTTACTAAACCTTCATGGCTGCCTAAGTGGGAACTTCCAGGAGGCATATTTGACTCCAGATTTCCCTCCATGGGGAGAGCCTTGTTCCCTTGGGTCAGAGTAAGTACCAAGGAAAAATGACCAGAAAAGTGGAAACTCGGGAATTCCCTGGTGGTCCAGTGGTTAGGATTCAGTGCTTTCACTGCCGGGGAGCCCAGGTTTAATCCCTAGTCAGGGAAATAAGATCCCACAAGACACGTGGCACAGCCAGAAAAAAAAAAAAAGTGGAAACTCAACTGCATAGAATCAGGCATAGTTGGCAAGTCTCACCTGCCTCTCTGTGGTCCTTTGATTTGTTCAGCTGGCCACCTTCAGGCATAAGGTCCATGTTTGGAACCATCACACAATTTAGAGTTGTCATGTTATTCTTAATTTTGTATGAATATTTTAAATTCTGCATTTTGTTGCCTGTCAAACTTTTGTAAAAATGATGTATCCTGGGATTTCCCTGGCGGTCCAGTGGTTAAGACTTCACCTTCCAATGCAGGGGGTGCGGGTTCGATCCCTGGTCAGGGAGCTAAGATCCCACATGCCTCAGGGCCAAAAAACCAAAACATAAAACAGAAGTAATATTGTAACAAATTCAATAAAGACTTTAAAAATGGTTCATGTCAAAAAAAATTTTTTTTAAACCCTGTGTAGCCAATAAAGTGATACCGGCTCAACATTTCAAAATAATCTCCCTTGGCCTTAATAAAACAGCAACATGGGTTTATTCGGGAACAGTAAAGAACTGCAATTCAGGACAAGCCATCTAGGGCAAAACACAAGCAAGTGCAGAGAACAAAGGAGAGGAAACTCTTTTATAGAGGAGAAGGGGGCCAACCCCCCACCCCAGAGCTGCCGCCCCCAATATGCATGAGACTGGCCTGGTCTTCTCCAGCTGTGTCCACCATGTTTCTGGCTGCCCTGCAGGAGGCCAGCCACCCCAGGGGCAGCACCTCCTGGTCTGACCTTCTGGGCGTACAGGCTGGGCAGGAGCAGTTTGCACAGGTCTGACAGAGCTGGCCATGCATGTGTGCAGGGGACATGGGTGTGGGGAGGTCAGCCTGGGGTGCAGAGGCGCTGAGGGCTGTGTTCTAGAACTCTCCGGCCCCAGGTCCTCTGTGCCCTGGCTGGAGCTCTCCTAGCTGTGCCGGTCTGTAAGAGGCAAAGGGAGACAGCTAGAACCACACCCCAAAGCTGCTCCCGGTCCCTGCGCCCATTTTACCGGGGCAAAAACTGAGGCCTGTAACAGGAGGGATGCAGGCAGTGGAGGCCAGGCTTGAGATCAATCAGCCTGATGTCCAATGCGGGGCCTCTCAATCCGGCCGCTCTTCTTGGGGTGCCCGCCCTCCTCACTCTGCACTCGCCCCTCCCAGGGCCACCCAGCCCCTCCTGGGTCTTCCTCCTGCACAAGGGCCTGCAATTTCTGTCTGCCACAGGCCCCCTCCCTCCCGCCCCCACCCACATGCGCATGTCAAGGGGACAGGCCTGTCCTGCCTACGCCCCGGGAATGGAGCCTCGGTTCCGCGTCCTGCTGCCCCCGGGCCCCTCACCTGTGTCCATGTCTTTGGGGAGCTGCCCTGTCTCCAGGAAGAGCCAGAGGTTGCTGCATTTCTGCGACTCCACTCGGGTCACCCAGTAGCTGGCCACTGAGCCTGCGACTGGGGAGAGGGGGGCAGGGGCCAGTGGGCAGGGGGGCGGGGCCTCTGAACTTGTCAGGGGAAGGGAGCAGGATGCAGGTTTCTTCCAGGCAGATGGGAGCGGTGGGGTCCAGCCGGGCTCCCACTGAGAACTGGAGCCCCATCCCCGGAGGCAGGGATGCCCAGAACCACAGCCCCCCACCCCTAGTGGGATCCACTTCTGCTGAAGAGCCAGCGGCAACGGGGGTGCATTTCAGGGGCGCCAGGCACCAGCCCTGGAGTACCCACCCACGGCCACCAGCACGTTCCACTGAAAGGGGTACGGAAACTTCCTCTGAACGAGCATCTGCAGGCCGACGGTCGCACCGGTGCCTGTCAAGAGCCATGGTCCGCATCAGCCAGCCCGTCCACGGGGGGGCCAGGGGACCACCGGGGCTCTCGGGCTAAGTGCTCGCAACACCTGCCCGGCTCCGAGCACTGCGGGCTGGCGACCTGGCGCCACCTGCTGGGGAGTCAGGGTGAGACAGGAGGGTGAGGTCTACTTCACGCCCCAGGACAGACACCTGGACCCAGCCTACCTGTGACAAAGGTGAAAATAGCCTTCATGAAGGCGTTCGACTGGCACGCGGCATACTCCCCAAGTCCCTGGGATGGGGGAGGGGGTTGAAGGCTCAGTTCCCCGTCCCTCCTTTGGGCACACTCCGGCCCTGGGGGAGGGGACCACTCATCGTGAGGCCTTGGGGGCCTGTACACACCCCACCTGCCCCCATGGCCACCCAGGATGCCTCGAGCTCCACAGCAAGAGGGTGCCCCACCTCTGTCCCTCTTCTCTTCCCTGATAAGAGCACTCCCACCGAGGCCCCCGCCCCGCTCAGGTCAGCTTCTGAGGTCAGGGGCCCGCGTCCCAGGCCAGCCTTCTCACCGGGTGCTTGCTGGACACGGCGTCGTCCACCCGGGACAGGCCCAGGTTCACCATGGCTGGCGGGGCGCGGTGTTCTAGCCGGCCAGAGCGGCGCCGGATCGGGCGGGGGGGCGGGGCCGGATGGGGCGGGGCGGGGCCTGGCGGGCGGGCCTGCGCAGGGCGGGGCGGAGGGCAGGGGGCGGAGCCGGCCGCGCGCGCGCGCGCCCCAGGCCCGGCTCTGTGACTTTGGGTGGCGAGGCGGCGGCGCGAAGGCGGGCGCCGGCTAGCGCTCCTCCCCGCGGGCCCGGCCTGGGTCGTCCGCCTCATTTCCAAGCTCTCAGAGACAGAATGATTAGTTAGTATTATTTGTGGGGGTGGGGCTTTGCTTACTGGATTACATCTACTGAAAACGACCACGGAATAGTGTATCCAAAGATGATATAGCGAGTTAATTCCAAAAATACCGTAAGCGCGTACTTGGTGCCAGTTCGGTGCTAGGAGTCGGGGGTCCCACGGAGGAGTCAGAGCTCCTAGCCCTCATAGAGCAGACAGGTAAACAGACCTGGGAGGAGGTCAGGAAAACAAAATGGGTAAGGGTATGGAGAGAGGCCAGGTCCTGTGTATACGCGTGCGTGTGCGCGCCCGCCCTCAAGGAGAGACCTGCGTGGGAGGGTCAGGCAGAGGACCTTCAGCCTTGAGCTGCTGTGTGGGACTAAGCGTGGCCTGTTTGCATAAGCTTCGGGAGGCCCATGTGGCTGGAGGTGAGGGCGAGAGGCAAGGGTTGGGCTGTGCCTTGAAGCCTGGTGGGAACTTCAGTTCCTCTGATTGCGCACGGCCAGGCACAGCCAGGGATGTCAGCTCGGTGGACATCTCGCTGTCCCTGCACGGTGGGGGGCCAGCCTTCCAGGAGTGCATCTGCTAAGGTTTAGAGAGTGTTTCAGCAGTGGAGCAGGCAGGGGTGCTGTCACGGTGCAGCATGCTGTCAGGATATAGGGGGCTACCGGGGTGCAAGAGGGCTGTCAGGGTGCTCTTGGGGTGTGTTTGGAAGCTGCACTAACAGGCCTTGGCATTGGGTTGGAGGTGCCAGCGAGGAAGGAAGGGGACCCAGGCTGGCCTCCAGTGCTTGCCCTGTGCACAGGTGGGCACAGCAGTGGGGGGCTGAGGGGAGCTGATGGTGTGGGGCACACCGGGAGGTGGTTTGGGCTCTGTCGGGTCCGAGATGTCTGGAGACAGGAGAGTGGGATGTGTGAATGTGGAACCCAGTGGGGAGGTCAAGCTTGTAGTTAAAAATGCTTTCTCTAAAGAAAAATGTATTATTGCTTGTTAATGAAAATAGTGTATATTCCATATAAAAATTAAAGCTGTGCAGATACTCCTAAAGTAAAATGTACGTCCCCCACCACCAGTGTGGGCGCTGGCCCGGACAGTCCCTGTGCAAGGGGGGGACGGGGGGGGACGGGGGGTGATGAAGAGACATAGGGTGCATCCGTTCCCAGCGCCTGCTCCTTCCCAGGGCTCTGGAGAGAAGTGCCCAGGGCGCCCTCAGCGTGGGCTGGAGGGGGCAGGGCGATTTCACCAGGTGCAGTGTGATCTGAAGTCACCACTGCCTCTGTGACAAGGTGTGGCTGGTTCACTTCTACCCCAGTTAAACCCAAAGTTGCTGCTTGTTAGTGGGTGTCTTTGGAAGTCTCACCACGAAGTGGGTCAACAACTTACTGTTGAAGTCACTTGAGGAAATTGGCTTTCAAGCCTAAGCAGAGGGTGCAATGCTATCTTAGTACGGAGTCATTAGGACTGAATGGCAGCTATTTCCCACCCTTGGCTGATGCTTTGATAATCTCAGTATTTCGTTTCTCAGGCAAGCCACCTACGGACTCCTGTAGATCAGCTTTGGAAGTCTTAGAATACATGAACTCAGAAAGCCGTTTCATCTTCTCTTGTGCTGAAGAGACGGTGTGGAAATTCTACTGACATATGAAATATTCTTTTGCTTCAAAATCTATTGCCTTGGGACGTCCCTGGTGGGCAGTGGTAAGGAATCCGCCTGCCAATGCAGGGGAAGCGGGTTCGAGCCCTGGTCGGGGAACTAAGATCCCACGTGCCGCAGGACAACTAAGCCCCCGTGCCACAACTACAGAGCTCACATGCCGCAAACTGCAGAGCCCATGGGCTGGAGAGAGAAAACCTGCACACCACAGCTAGAGAGAAGCCCACGCGCCCCAACGAAGTGCCCACGCGCCGCAACAAAAAAGGTCCTGCATGCCTCAACAAAGATCCCGCGTGCCGCAACTAAGACTCGACGCAGCCAAAGAAACCAAAAACCAAAAACCACACAAAAAAACTATTGCCTTTCCCAAATTCCCTTTTTGTACCATTCATTTCTTCTCGGCTCCATAATCTGAAGGTGGACTGAATTGCTGAAGTTTACCATTTTCTTCAAACAGCTCTTTTGACTTACAAATAGGTCAGCGGGCTGCGGCCTGGGCCTCTGCACTTCTCAGGGAGAGGGCACAACGGATACATTTCAGGCTGAAACTTGCAGAAGCGCTCCTGCCAAATGCTTCATCTTCAGGAAGAAGCCCCGCCCAGGTATCGCTAACCTATCCATGTGCCACCAAGCTCCAAGGGACAGACACTTGGATTCATGAGTCACATCTGGAAAAGCACCAACCCCTGACTGGAGCTGCATACCATCTGGTGACCTGAAAGTAAAGATTTCTAGGAATTAAAGCAGGTGACATCTGACCTGACAGCTTTCCCAAGATGTCTGGACCAGGCCTGTACGCCCTTTTCTCACTGTTGCTGCTTCTCTCTCTCTTTCATGGGAAGACAACACCCTTGTCCACATTTCCCAAACCCTTGTGAAAGGGGGAAACCTCTTCTTTTGATTATGGCCTTTTGGAAACAGCCTTATCATGATCCCGTGACAAATTAATCTTTTACTTGCCTTTTGGGAAGCGTTAGATGGTTCAGGAGTCACAGTCTTTATTTCATCTGAACTGTTAACTGACTCTGGGTTCTCATCTACACTCTGAATTTGCAAACTTACAGGCTGTATTTTTCATAATGTAATTGGTTCCAAACAGTTCTTTTGAGATAACTACTATTTTTAACAGATCTTTGAAGTTTTGCTCTTTTTGCAGAGCTCATCAGCTATTGCTTCGCGTTTATTTCTGTGCGGTTTCTTCCCAACATACTCAGGTAATTCTTTCAGTGTGAGTGTGCTCCTTCTGTATTTACTGTTCTATTTTCTCCTCGTAACAAAACGGAAGCCTCCCATTGATCCACTTTACTAAACCTTCATGGCTGCCTAAGTGGGAACTTCCAGGAGGCATATTTGACTCCAGATTTCCCTCCATGGGGAGAGCCTTGTTCCCTTGGGTCAGAGTAAGTACCAAGGAAAAATGACCAGAAAAGTGGAAACTCGGGAATTCCCTGGTGGTCCAGTGGTTAGGATTCAGTGCTTTCACTGCCGGGGAGCCCAGGTTTAATCCCTAGTCAGGGAAATAAGATCCCACAAGACACGTGGCACAGCCAGAAAAAAAAAAAAAGTGGAAACTCAACTGCATAGAATCAGGCATAGTTGGCAAGTCTCACCTGCCTCTCTGTGGTCCTTTGATTTGTTCAGCTGGCCACCTTCAGGCATAAGGTCCATGTTTGGAACCATCACACAATTTAGAGTTGTCATGTTATTCTTAATTTTGTATGAATATTTTAAATTCTGCATTTTGTTGCCTGTCAAACTTTTGTAAAAATGATGTATCCTGGGATTTCCCTGGCGGTCCAGTGGTTAAGACTTCACCTTCCAATGCAGGGGGTGCGGGTTCGATCCCTGGTCAGGGAGCTAAGATCCCACAGGCCAGAAAAAAAAAAAAAAAAAGTGGAAACTCAACTGCATAGAATCAGGCATAGTTGGCAAGTCTCACCTGCCTCTCTGTGGTCCTTTGATTTGTTCAGCTGGCCACCTTCAGGCATAAGGTCCATGTTTGGAACCATCACACAATTTAGAGTTGTCATGTTATTCTTAATTTTGTATGAATATTTTAAATTCTGCATTTTGTTGCCTGTCAAACTTTTGTAAAAATGATGTATCCTGGGATTTCCCTGGCGGTCCAGTGGTTAAGACTTCACCTTCCAATGCAGGGGGTGCGGGTTCGATCCCTGGTCAGGGAGCTAAGATCCCACATGCCTCAGGGCCAAAAAACCAAAACATAAAACAGAAGTAATATTGTAACAAATTCAATAAAGACTTTAAAAATGGTTCATGTCAAAAAAAATTTTTTTTAAACCCTGTGTAGCCAATAAAGTGATACCGGCTCAACATTTCAAAATAATCTCCCTTGGCCTTAATAAAACAGCAACATGGGTTTATTCGGGAACAGTAAAGAACTGCAATTCAGGACAAGCCATCTAGGGCAAAACACAAGCAAGTGCAGAGAACAAAGGAGAGGAAACTCTTTTATAGAGGAGAAGGGGGAGTTGGGAGGGGCTGTTCTAAACAAAGTGTCCGTTGGAGGAAACTGGGAGTGCTCAGTGTGGTGGCTTTTCATTGGCTGAACTGTGATGGTCTCTCATTGGCTGGGACGTTGCTGGGCTGGGAGAAAATCTTCCTTCCTCCTGCTGGGTAGTAAGTGGTAACCTTGCTGTTGGGTCTGCAGTTGAGGCTGCACGGTAGGGTGTGAGAGCTCCCCCTTCTGGCCTCCTGACTGCAGTTCAGTGAGGGTTCCCGTTATTAATTTTCACATAAAGGAGAGGCCTGAGGGTCCAGAGGGAAACCACCCCATGGCTCCGAGATTGCTGCAGCTCCCTGGCTCCAGACCTGGACCTCCCACCCCCACCAAGGGACCCTGCTCACTAACGAGGTGCAGGGATGACCCCTCCCCTGCCTGGCTGGGCCTCCCATTCCTCACAGCTCAGCTTTTCTCCACAGAAGTGGAACCCAAGTCATGTGCAAACACACCAGTTCCCCGACCTTGGCCAGCTTCACTCATCTGTGCCCCAAGACCCTTCTCCAACAGGAGGGCAGGCACCGCGCCCGACCCCACCCAAGGTGCTTCTGAGAATCACGGGCAGCTGGACACGTGCCCTGTGACAATTGGCCCAAATGGCCAGGACTTGAACGATAACGAACAATAATTTCTGTCCTCATCTTCAACTCAGGACCAACTGGAGAAAGACAAATATGCCCCCTAAACAACCACAGGGGATGCCTGCTTGCTCTCACGTGGGTGGTCTTCATTTATTTCCACTGTTGTAATCAGTCTTTTATTTTTTTTATTTTTATTTTTTTAATCGGTCTTTTATGGTTTTCATCTTTTTTGTTATTAAAAAACAAATTCTAAATATTCCTATAGAAAACTGATTAATCTTTATCAGGTTTACCTTTTCTGATTTTCGTAGACTTGGTCCATACCAAATTAAAATTTTTTTTACCTACCAGCACTGTTAAATTTCATTTTTATGTGGAAATCTGATCCATCTGGAATTTATTTTGATGTAAGGAGTGAGGTGGTGATCTAGCTATGTATGTATTTCCTAAATGGTCCGTAGTGGTGACAGTTTTGTTGACTGCGTATTCAAGTTTTCTTCACAGACAGAAACAGGTCCTTCATTGTATGCTGAATTCCCCTGTCATTTGTGTCTTTTCCCATTTTTTCTAGATTCTTCTGTTATTCTATTTATAATCATGCTCTTACTGCTCATGATTTTATAACAGGTTTTCATGTCTTGTAGAACTAGTTGCCTGTGTTGATTTTTCCTTTGTAGAATTTTTTTAGTTTTTATTCCATGTTTACTTTTTCATATGGAGCTAGAACAATTTTTTTTTCTGGTTGAAATTTTTTAAAACTTGGAATTCCAAAATATGTATAGATGATGATTCAGGGAGAACTGGTGTCTTTATGATAATGTGGTTTATTTTTTAGGGTCATCCCTGGAACAAGTTGCTTTTCCAGCATCTGTTCAGCCCTGACCCATTTCCTGGAGGGACAAGGAGGCAGACTCCAATTAGGAGAAAGCAGGGAGTTTGTTTACAAAGAAACGATTTATCCACACATGGGTGGGGCGTAGGGGAGCCCAGAGCAGCAGAGCTGATGGCCCCCAGGTGGAAGGGTGGAGGGGAGGGCAGCATCCAGAATGCAGAGGAGAACCATGTGGATGAGGCTCCCCAAGCCACGAGACCAGTGACCTGAGGGTGGGGGGCCTCGGCCAGCACCTGGTGGCCTCCATCCCCCTCCTCCCCGTCTCCTGTCGGGCTCCCTGGCTGAGCCCAGCGGGGCAGGGGACAGGGGTCCTTGACGCCGTCCGTGCAGGTTGGGTCCCTCCGTGGTCAGCAGGGTGGAGGGAGGCAAGGCCTGAAGGTCCTCCTCTGAGGGCGGAGGGCTGGGACCGAGAGGTGGCCCAGCCGTGCCAGGAAGCCGACATCTGGCTTTGAGCTGGGCCGCACGGCATGGGTACAGGGCCGGGCCTGGGGGGACGACGGCAGCCCTGGACAACTGGAGCCAGGGAGGGTCACAGGAGGGATGTCAGGCTCCCGGATTAGCGGGAGGCTGGAGAACCGAGTGGCGGGAACTGGGGCCGCGCCGGGCGCTGAGCAGGAACCAACAGGAACGTCCAGGGGAGCCTTGGGTCCCAGGCCACGCCGGAGGCACTGAGCTCTCAGCCCCCAGGAGCGCCCCCTAGCGCCCGCCACTCTTCACAGCAGGCTGCCTGCTGCTGGGGAGGGGGAAGGGGAGGGGGGA
>NC_041226.1:82759175-82765221 GCF_002837175.3 Physeter macrocephalus
GGAGGGGAGGGGGAGGGGAGCGGGCGGGCAGCGGGGAGGCGCGGGGCAGCCAGGTCAATCCCAGCTCACCCCCTATGCCAGCACCGGGCTGACCGTTGCCAGTGCCCTGAGTGCAGCTCCTGCCCTGAGGGGCCCTCCCGGGCCTGGCGTCCACCCTGTCAGTCCAACCTCCCCAGCGAAGAGCGCTGGGCGGGGCTCTGGTTCCTGCCTCCTAGGCAGTCGTCCTTCAGCCCCTGCCCTCTGGTGTCCTGGGCCTCTGCTATGGAGGGCGTGGGGAGTCCCCCCTGCCCCGGGTGGGCTATCTGTGCCTGAGGCCCTGGCCCCTGGGTTTGTCCGCTTTGCGGGCCCTTGTGATCTGAGCTGGAACAGGGTGGGGTGGGGTGGAGGGCTTTATGTGTACTTTTTTTTTTTCCTGAAATTAAGTCTTTGGCGCTGGCAGCATCACAACTTCTGTCCTTAATGAAAAGTGGCAGAGTAGTTGGCAGTGGGCTTTATTTCCAGCAACCTTATTGAGATTTAATTCAGGGACCGGATAGTTCACCCATATAAGTGTACAATTCAGTGGGTTTTAGTGTATTCATAGAGTTGTGCAACCATCACCACCATCAACTCTAGAACATTTCCCTGACCCCAAAGGGAGAGCCTATGCCCATTAAACGGCTGCTCCCCACTCTGCCCCAGGACCTGGTAACCACTAATCTCCTTTCTGTCTCCAGGCACTTGCCTCTCTGCACGTTGCATACAGGGGGGTTCCTACACCACGTGGCCTTTGGGGCCTGGTCTCTCACCCAGCACCCTGTCTTCACGGTTCATCCTGTTCCTTCTCATACGGACAACTTTCTGACGTGTGGGTAGACCCTGTTTGTTTATCCATTCATTGGTAGAAGGTTTGAAGCTTGGAAACCCTGCAACGGACCCCACTTCAATATAAGGTGACCTTCCTGCTCGGGGACCCCTCCCCAGCCCCAGCGGGCACGAAGCCCCATGTAAGCCCTTCTGCCAGCCCGGCAAGCAGGGTCCCTTTGCTGCTGCCCCGTGGCCATTGCTGGGACCGCACCTGCTGTGCTTGGGTCCGGGGCCTTGCCAGCTCTGGCCTGACCACTGCCCACACCTCTCCTGCCAGTGCCCCCGTCCACGTCCTGAGCCCCCGCAAGCCTCCCGTGCACTCTTCCTGGTCTCCTCCAGGGAGCTGAGGCCGGCAGGAAGCGATGGAGGCCCTGGCAGCGGCGCCCCTGCACTGCGGGGAAGGGTGCGGGGCTCCAACTGACCCGCTGCTATCTGGGCCTGCAGTGCCAGCTGCACCCACGGACCATGCAGGCCACATGTGGCCCCACAAACCCTGCCCCGGCAGCAAACGTGTGCTGTGAAGATCCCAGTTTAGCAGACCTGCGGGTCAAAGCGACTTGGCCCCTGTCCTTTATTCATTCACAAGCACTAACTAGCCCCTTCCACCACCAGGCCCTGCGCTCCAGGCTGGGGAAACAGACACCAACAGGCTGCCAGCAGGCTGGTACAGCTCCTGTTGTCACAGGGTTTACAGTGTGTGCGGAAGAGCAGACAACAAATAAACACGTCAGAGAATTCGGGTGATGCTAAAGCCGCCAGAAAAACGACCGGCAGGTGAAGGCTGGGGTTTGAGGAAAGCTGCCTGGAGGGTGCAGAGGGTGAAAAGCAGCCCAGGGAGCAGGGGGCTCCGGTGAGGGGCTGGAAGGGACCACCGGAGGGCCGCTGGGTGGGAGGGTGCGAGCAAGAGGCCTGGGGTGGGGCGGGCGCTGGCTGGGCTGACCGCTGGGGAGCTGACCGCTGGGGAGCTGGGCTGGGCACAGGGGTGGGCTGGGTGCGGGTTTTGTGCTCGGGGCCACGATGACTCAGGAGCACGTGAAGCAGGGACGCATCAGAATGATGCTTTACAAGCTTTGCTCCGACCACTTTGCGGAGAGCGGACTTGGGGGGTGAGGGTGAGCCGGGAGGCCAGGAGATGACCGGGCATCGAAGACTCGTGATGGAGAGTCCCCAAACCACGGCTGGGGACACACCGGTGGCAGGTTCTCCACAGCTTGGGAGGCTGCCCTGCACCTCTGAGGCTCAGAGGGGTCCCCGGAGGGGTCTGCAGGTTGTTCATCGGGCCCCCCGAATGGCACTCGGTTATTTCCATTTTTTAGGGATCGTCAGTAAAATCACATGACCAGCCACCGGCAGATTCTGTGTGTGTCTCATTTCTCTTGGGTAAATACCTAGGCGTGCGAGTGTCGAACTGTATGGTAATGAATGTTTACCTTCATAAGAATCTGCTAAACCATTTCCCAGGGTGTTGCACCCTCTCGTTTTCCCCATCCCAGTGGTGACAGCCTTGATTTAGAAACAGAATCGGGGCTTCCCTGGTGGCGCAGTGGTTGCGCGTCCGCCTGCCGATGCAGGGGAACCGGGTTCGCGCCCCGGTCTGGGAGGATCCCACGTGCCGCGGAGCGGCTGGGCCCGTGAGCCATGGCCGCTGGGCCTGCGCGTCCGGAGCCTGTGCTCCGCAAAGGGGGGGGCCACAGCAGAGGGAGGCCCCCATCCCACAAAAAAAAAAAAAAAAAAAGAAACAGAATCGCCATCCTGCTGGCGTGTAGCTGCGTCTCCGTACGACAAACGCCCGTGAGCCTCCCTCTCACGGAGGTGGCCGGGACACGAGCCAGGTGAGGGCCAGGCTCTCTGGAGCCTCCAGGAAACGACTCTCGCCATCCTGCTGGCGTGTAGCTGCGTCTCCATACGACAAACGCCCGTGAGCCTCCCTCTCACGGAGGTGGCCGGGACACGAGCCAGGTGAGGGCCAGGCTCTCTGGAGCCTCCAGGAAACGACTCCCGGAGCAGGTGCGGACACTCGAGCGACTGTGCCAGACGTGAACAAAGAGGGCCTGGAGTTTCCGGAGCCAAGGTGCCTTTTGCTCTCCAAGCTGCCCATCGGCCGAGCCCCACTGCCGGGCTGGGCTGCAAAGCTGGGCCGGCGGGGCGCGGGTGGACTGGGCGCCAGGGGCCCGAGGACTGGCCTGCGGATGGAGGCCACCCTGCTGAGCTGCGTCCTGGCGCTGCTCTGAGCGTCCTGGGCGCAGGCTGAGGTCCTGGGGCAGCCAGAGTTTGATGCCAAAAGGGTATCGGAGGCCTCCGACCTGTGTGCCACGCGGGTGGAGGTCCGGGCTGAGCCCTCACTGGGAACAATAGCGACGATGTGATAATTGTACCTACTGCCTTCCCTGGAGCACTTGTTTGGTGCCTTGGGCCCGCACACCCTGTAGAGCCCCTCTCCACTTAACCCTGAAACAACCACGTGTGTGGCGATTTACCGACCCACTTCACGGTTGGGAGAACTGAGGCTCACAGAGGCCATGAGACCTGCCCCAGGTGAGTGGGAGGGCAAGGACCCAGGCCCAAGAGGTGGACGCTCCGGAGACCCCCGGCTGTGTGGCTTCAGCCAAAGCTGTGGTCCTTGTGGCGCAGCGTCCCGGTGCCTGGAGGATCGGGCCTGAGGTCACTGAGCTGTCCTGCAGGTCTCAGGCCTCTGGCACGTGGTCCCCGTGGTCTCTGACCGCAAGGCCTTCAGGGACAAGAAGGACCACCTGCTGATGTCCGCCAGCAGCGTCAAGGCCGCGGCGGAGGGCAGCCTCAACGTCCACACGGAGCTCCCCGGGTGAGCGCGGTTAGGGTTAGGGGGGCGCTCCGGGGGCGGTCGGGTGCGCGGGGCCGAGAGTGAGCCCGCCTGTGCACCCCCAGGGCTGAAGGCTGTGACCAGATGGGTGCCGGGTACCTGAGGGAGGGCGGCCAGGGGCACTTCCGAGTCCCGAGTAGGTGCCCTCCACCCCCTTCTCCGTGGGGTGACATGGGACCGTCCTGCTACCCGGGACCCTCCCCCACGCCCCCCCATCTCCTGCCCCTCCCCTCCCTCAGCCCCTCCCCTGACTCGCCCCCCCCCACCCCCCCTCGCCCCCTCTCCCCTTTCAGGCCGCGCCCCAGGTGCCTTTTGCTCTCCAAGCTGCCCATCGGCCGAGCCCCACTGCCGGGCTGGGCTGCAAAGCTGGGCCGGCGGGGCGCGGGTGGACTGGGCGCCAGGGGCCCGAGGACTGGCCTGCGGATGGAGGCCACCCTGCTGAGCTGCGTCCTGGCGCTGCTCTGAGCGTCCTGGGCGCAGGCTGAGGTCCTGGGGCAGCCAGAGTTTGATGCCAAAAGGGTATCGGAGGCCTCCGACCTGTGTGCCACGCGGGTGGAGGTCCGGGCTGAGCCCTCACTGGGAACAATAGCGACGATGTGATAATTGTACCTACTGCCTTCCCTGGAGCACTTGTTTGGTGCCTTGGGCCCGCACACCCTGTAGAGCCCCTCTCCACTTAACCCTGAAACAACCACGTGTGTGGCGATTTACCGACCCACTTCACGGTTGGGAGAACTGAGGCTCACAGAGGCCATGAGACCTGCCCCAGGTGAGTGGGAGGGCAAGGACCCAGGCCCAAGAGGTGGACGCTCCGGAGACCCCCGGCTGTGTGGCTTCAGCCAAAGCTGTGGTCCTTGTGGCGCAGCGTCCCGGTGCCTGGAGGATCGGGCCTGAGGTCACTGAGCTGTCCTGCAGGTCTCAGGCCTCTGGCACGTGGTCCCCGTGGTCTCTGACCGCAAGGCCTTCAGGGACAAGAAGGACCACCTGCTGATGTCCGCCAGCAGCGTCAAGGCCGCGGCGGAGGGCAGCCTCAACGTCCACACGGAGCTCCCCGGGTGAGCGCGGTTAGGGTTAGGGGGGCGCTCCAGGGGCGGTCGGGTGCACGGGGCCGAGAGTGAGCCCGCCTGTGCACCCCCAGGGCTGAAGGCTGTGACCAGATGGGTGCCGGGTACCTGAGGGAGGGCGGCCAGGGGCACTTCCGAGTCCCGAGTAGGTGCCCTCCACCCCCTTCTCCGTGGGGTGACATGGGACCGTCCTGCTACCCGGGACCCTCCCCCACGCCCCCCCATCTCCTGCCCCTCCCCTCCCTCAGCCCCTCCCCTGACTCGCCCCCCCCACTCCCCTCCGCACCTGCTGCCTTCTCAGGCCCTGTCCCCATCTCTTCTCCTGCCCCCCTCATCACACACTCCCAGGTCTGGGCCTGCACGGACCAGGTCAAGGTGGGGGTGGTCGAACCCCACAGCACTTTGGTTGGGTAGGGATTGACTCGAGGGGCCTCCCAGGGCTGGGCACTCAGGCCAAAGCTCGTGCCTCCCTCTGGCTGGGGACCCGCTCTCCCCTGCTTGGCCCGCTGCCTCACACCCTGAGCGGGGGCTGAGATACTATTTTGCTTTCATTTCTGGGGCGCTTGGTAGAGTGAACCAGGGGGGTTCCCCAAGGAGAGAGGCTGGGGTGAGGCCTGGAAGCTGGCATATTGGGAGATGCGGGTAAGGATGCCTGAAGGGGGTGGGCCCAGGGGAACCTGGTCCCGGAGAACAGCCAGGCCACCCCAACCTCCCAGATGCCGTTGTGCGAATTAGGAAAGGACACCCCTCTGGGCAGCTGCCAGTCCCACTGCTCCCTCGGCCAGGCAGGCACTTTCACGCAGTGCACAACCTGCCCAACCTCGGGTGGCGGACCTGTTGTCAGCCTTCAAGAAAGTGCAGTGAGGCCAGGAGACCCTCATCTGCCCTTCTCTCTCACCTCTGTGAGCCACAGGGGTTCACAGGGACCCCTGCTCTGCCCCAGGCCGGACCCAGGAAGCGAGCCCCCAGGCCTTGAAGGCCTTCCAGGACTTCTACCCGACGGTGGGGCTGCCGGATGACATGGTGGTCACGCTGCCCAAGTCAGGTACCCGCCGAGCCCCGCCCTGTCGGAAACCCCGCCCCACCAAGCCCTGCCCCGCCCCCTTTCCGGAGTCCTGGGAGGTAGAGGCAGGAGGTGGCCTTCTCTTCTAAGGATGGGTTGGCAGCCCTTCCAGCCACTCTTCTTCACACCCCGCCCTTCCCCTTAACACACATGAGGGAGATGTTTGGGGCAGTCGGGGGCCGGGGGCCCCACGCTCTGTGGGGGGCTGTCCTGGGCAGGTCCCACGAGCAAGTG
>NC_041226.1:82765236-82802356 GCF_002837175.3 Physeter macrocephalus
GCCGCTCCGCGGCATGTGGGATCCTCCCAGACCGGGGCGCGGACCCGGTTCCCCTGCATCGGCAGGCGGACGCGCAACCACTGCGCCACCAGGGAAGCCCCTGGCCTTCTCTTCTAAGGATGGGTTGGCAGCCCTTCCAGCCACTCTTCTTCACACCCCGCCCTTCCCCTTAACACACATGAGGGAGATGTTTGGGGCAGTCGGGGGCCGGGGGCCCCACGCTCTGTGGGGGGCTGTCCTGGGCAGGTCCCAGGAGCAAGTGGGCAGTCCCAGCCAGCCCAGGCTCTCGCAGACCCTCTGCCTTTCTACAGATGCGTGCTCCTCCGGGGCAAGGAAGCACGCTGACAGCTCGGGAGACCCACCGTGGCCCTTCCCAGGTGGGGGCCGGGGTAACTCCTCCCTCGCGTTCTCCAGGGCCTGTGCGTGTGGGCTGCCCTGCCTCCTGCCCTCTCACCTTCTGAGGTCTGCAGGTGCAGATCCCCGCCAACATCCATTGTTCTGCCTGGACACTCACCTGAGTGCTCCAGGCCTCAGCTTACACATCACCTCTTCCAGGGAGCCTCTCCTGATTACCTAGGGCTGCCATAACAAACTACCACGAACTGGATGGCTTAAAACAACAGAAATTTACTCTCTCACAGTCTAGAGGCCAGAGGTCCAGAATCAAGTTGTGGGCAGGGCTGGTTCCGTCTGGAGGCTGTAGGGGAGAGTTCTGGCCTCTTCCACCTTCTAGTGGTGCTGGTGACCCTCGGTGTTCCTTGACCTGTAGACCCATCACTCCCATCTCTGCGTCCGTTGTTACCTGGCCAGATTTCCCTCTTCTTATAAGGACATCAGTCATTGGATGTAGGGCCCACCCTAAATCTAGGGTTGTCTCACCTCGAGATCCTTAACTAATTACACCTGCAAAGACCTTATTTCCAAATACGAGCACTTTCAGAGTTCCAAGTGGACTTGAATTTGGGGGGACACGGTCCAACCCAGTACATTCTGTGTCCCCGTAGCCCCTGGCTTACCCCTGGGACACTGGGTCCTGCCTTGGAATCCCCTGTCCTCGTTCGCTTCCTGAGGATCCCACGAGGCAGCCTTCTGGGTTGCTGCCATCACAGGGCTGGGCCCCCTGGAGCTCTTGGGACACGGATGCAGGTGGGCTCTTGGGGACACCTCCTCCCAAAGTGGACACCAGGAAACCATCGGGCCCCTCACCCGTGTTCATCGCGAAGAATTTGGGAACCTATGTAAAACAATAACTAATGGACGCGACGTGGCAGTCGCCAGCATTGGGAGGCGCCCCGCAGCCTCTCCTGGCAGGATTAGATGTCGCTCGGTGGGGGCTTCCCGAGTGGCCCGCGGGCGGTGTCCCTCCGGCCTTCACAGGCCTTCACCGCATTCCGCTCTCCTGGCCGGGCTGGGTTTACCCAGTGCTGTGCTGGGGACGCCGGGGCTGCTGCATCTGTCCATGGGTCTGAATGACGCTGCCCAGGACCCAGCCCTGTCGCCTGTCACATGAGTGCTTGTTTCAGCAATGTTACTGGGTGGGACGAGGGCGATGAGGGATCGTGTCACATCACCCTCAGGAAGGTTCTAGCTGTGGAAAGTGTGAACCTGTCTTCCTGCTCTGTGCCCCACCCTCCAGGGTTATCTTAGGAAAAGCAGCTTTCGGAGTAAAGCGCCCCATGTGGACGCCCTCTCAGGCGCTGAGTCTGTGGGGGTTCGGCATGGTTCCGTGGCCATTCTGGGGCTTTCTTGCCACGCCAGCCCCTCACTGCTAACCAGGGAGTGAGCGAGGCCCTGGGGAGGGTGGCTGGGTCCCCAGCAGCCCGGGGCCGGGGCGGCGCTGGCGCTTGGGCGGCCTCCAGCCTGGGCCCTCGGGGGGCGGGGGCAGCCCTGGGGGTGCGTTTCCACATTTGCAGAAGTTAGGGCAGCAGGATCCACTCGCACTGGCCTTTCTGGTGATGAGTAAACTGGGGGGCCCTGCTGCACGAGGCGGGCAGCTTGGGGTGTTCCAGGCGTGACCAGACCTTTCCTGTCTGTGCAGGGCAAGCCGGAGCAGCAGACCTTGTCACCGGAGTCGTCGCGACCCGAGGCCCTCCCGGCCCCCGCACCTCCCCACCCCCTGTGCTCCGCGGACAGCTCCTTGGGCCTCCCCTGGCACTCGGTAAACAGATTCTGCAGTTTTGAGGCCCCTCGCCTCTTTGGAGAGACCGTCAGGGAGGGCACAGCGGGCCCTGCCTTGACCCGGGCCCTGGGGCCGCTGAGGCAGGGAGGCCCGGGGGCTGAGGACAGGGACTCTGGCTGCTGGGCTCCTGGCCGAGGGCGGGAGGCGCCAGCCAAGGGTGGCACCTGTGGGGGCTGCAACCACAGGCAGCGGCCGGTGCCCCCCGCCCAGCCCCTGTAGGTTCAGGGCACCTGTGGGGAAACCGAGGTGCCCTGTGCAGCCCAGCCCTGCAGCTGGATCTCCTCCAGGTGCACAGATTCCCCTCCACAGGCCCGGAGGCAGAGCGGCAGGGGGGCTGCGGGGTGGCGCTTGTCGGGGTTTCTCTCTTGGTATTGGTGTGACCGTGGCCTTGGGCAAGTCACGTGAACCTCTGTGAGGCTTGGGAATGGGTCACGGTCGTGGCCAGTGCGCTCCGAGCCCCGCCCTCCGGCCCCGCCTGAGCGCTCCTTGATGGACCCCTGGGCCCAGACGAGGAAACTGAGGCACAGAGAAGACGGCCACTTGCCCAGCAAGAGGCCAGGCTGGGATCCAGGCCCGGTGGCCAGGTTCCAGGGCCTGGGCTATGTGCTGACCACCCACGAGGTGTGGGACCAGGGGAGCCCCCCGCCCGGAGACCGTCGCCCCCCCCAGCCCCGACGTCGTGCCCAGTGGAGCTCAGAGCGTTCAGTTCTGTCCGGTGCACACACTTCAAAGGGCCAGGCCTGGGGTGGGGCAGGAGGGCGCTGGACGTCCCGCTTCATTGCTCGCCGGCGTCTTGCAGCCCTCGCGGGGCCGGAGCTGGAAGCCATTAGCCCTGGTCGCCCCGAGACAGTGGGTGCCCCCACGCTTCCTGTCCTCCCTCTCCCGCCTGGCCGAGCCCCCGGAGGGCGGGTGGCGCCAGCCAAGGGTGGCACTTGTGGGGGCTGCAACCACAGGCAGCGGCCGGTGCCCCCCACCCAGCCCCTGTGGGTTCAGGGCACCTGTGGGGAAACCGAGGTGCCCTGTGCAGCCCAGCCCTGCGGCTGGATCTCCTCCAGGTGCACAGATTCCCCTCCACAGGCCCGGAGGCAGAGCGGCAGGGGGGCTGCGGGGTGGCGCTTGTCGGGGTTTCTCTCTTGGTATTGGTGTGACCGTGGCCTTGGGCAAGTCACGTGAACCTCTGTGAGGCTTGGGAATGGGTCACGGTCGTGGCCAGTGCGCTCCGAGCCCCGCCCTCCGGCCCCGCCTGAGCGCTCCTTGATGGACCCCTGGGCCCAGACGAGGAAACTGAGGCACAGAGAGGACAGCCACTTGCCCAGCAAGAGGCCAGGCTGGGATCCAGGCCCGGTGGCCAGGTTCCAGGGCCTGGGCTATGTGCTGACCACCCACGAGGTGTGGGACCAGGGGAGCCCCCCGCCCGGAGACCGTCGCCCCCCCCAGCCCCGACGTCGTGCCCAGTGGAGCTCAGAGCGTTCAGTTCTGTCCGGTGCACACACTTCAAAGGGCCAGGCCTGGGGTGGGGCAGGAGGGCGCTGGACGTCCCGCTTCATTGCTCGCCGGCGTCTTGCAGCCCTCGCGGGGCCGGAGCTGGAAGCCATTAGCCCTGGTCGCCCCGAGACAGTGGGTGCCCCCACGCTTCCTGTCCTCCCTCTCCCGCCTGGCCGAGCCCCCGGGGGGGCCCTGGCTCATCAGCCCAGTTCTGGGCTCAGCCTGGGGCCTGCGTCAGCCGGTGCTCGGCCTCCTCGGGGTCCCCTGATGGTCTCTGAGCTGCCCTGTCCCAGCTTGACCCCCATACCTGTGACCCCAACCCCACAGGCCTTGTTGGAGGGTAGTGCTGCGTCCGGGGTCCAGCTGGCCAGTCCCCCTGCCGCTGGTGAGCAGGCCTCCCCTTTTAGCTGACCAAGCCTGGAGCCATTCCCGGGTGGGCTTTTTTGACCTTGAAGGTGGGAAGGCTGCCCCCCACCGGCCAGGGACCAGGGGTGCTGCTCTGGGAACGGTTGCTTTGGGAACCCTGGAACCCCTCTTGGGCACCTGACCCCTGCTGCTCTGCTTCACTGTCAAGACGGGTGGGGAAACTGAGGCAGAGCAGCCCGCCCGGGGTTGCACGGCTGGAGGGCCAGGGCCGGTGCCCGGGAAGCCTGACTCCATCTTCACCTTGACGTGCTTGTCATCTGGTCCTGAGCCCAGGAGAAACGCTTTGGGGGCGGTCGGGGGCCTGGGGCACGGACGGGAAGAGGTGGACGCTGGCGGCTCACGGCCCGTGGAGCGCAAGCAGGGCAGGGTGTCCCCGGGGCCGGCCTTCTGGGCTGTGGGCCCCACTGTGCTGTGCGGTGTGGACGTATGGGGTGTGCTGGGTACTATCCGGGTCGGGGAGGCCCCAGGCACAAGAAGGAGGCAGAGCTGCTGGCTCCCTGGCTCCCGCAGAGGCTCACGGGGCCTGGTGCCACCCCAGTGCACCCCACTGCCACCTCCCTCTGGGCCTTTCAGGCGCCGCTCCCCTCTGCAGGCAACGACCTCCCCACGCAAGCTTCGCAGCCCTGCCGTCGTCTCCCCCCACCGGGCAGGAACCCCCCACTCGGCTCTGCGGTCCAGGCCCGTGGAGCGCACGCCCCCTTGTCCCAAGAGCCATCAGAAAGAGCCTGAAAACCACCATGTGTCCTGGGAGGAGGGCCCGGGAGTGCGTGCGGGGCTCTGAGCCCCTGGGGGTCTGGGCCTGGTGTATCCATCCCGTTAGCGCCCCCGGGGTGGGAGGCGCGGTCCTGGGTCACCCCCGTGCGGGGGGGTGGGGCTTGTCCTGCTCTCAGGCCCCCAGGCGGCCCCGCCGCGGTGTCCACCATCATCCCCAGGCCAGGCAGGGGGTGGCGCCGGCATCTCTAGTCCAGGCCACGCCCCCCGGCCCCTCCCCAGGGCTGTGGGTGTCACGGGGCCCGGATGTACGCCCCCTGAGCATTTGGAGGCCAAGTTCGCCAAGGACACTCTTGGGTGATCGCACCACCCGCCAGCTCTCCCTCCCGATATAAACCCGGGTGCGGGGTCACAGGTGCGGGGAGCACAGACCCTCGATGGAGGCCGGGCAGCTGAGCGCCGTCCTGGGCGTTATCCTGGTGCGGGTGGAAATGACCACGCAGGACCTGGACCTGCAGAAGGTGGCTTTCTTTCTGGGCCCCGGGAGGAGGTGGGGCGGGGAGGGGCCCGCGTGTGCAGCTACTCCAGGCCCCGCCTCCGCCCCAGCTGATGCTGGGCAGCTGCGTCGGGGCCCCGGGACTCACCCAGGCCAGCCCCATGGGGGCAGGTGGCGGAGAGTCTGAGCTCAGCCCTGCCTGGTCTCCCCTCTCCTAGCGAGTGGGTGTGAGGCCAGTGCCCAGGGCCGGGCAGAGGTGGCGCCCTCCCTCAGGGGCCTCCCGTGGGCAGGCCTGTGTCCTCAGCCCGGCCGGCTGGTCCTCTGGGGTCTCCAGGGTGTGGGGTTCTCCCTGTACCCTCTGACCCCGCACACCATAGGAGCCAGAGGAGGAGGCTTTCCCGGTGCGGAGACCTCGGCTGCAGGCTTTGGTTTCCAGCCCGATGCTTCTTTGCCCGAGTTCCTTCTTCGCCGGCTCTGTGTCGGCTCCTGGGCCGGGAGCACGTCAGCAGGCTCAGAAGTGACAAATGTCGGACACGGATTCCTTTCTCTTGCAAAAATGATCAGTTTCCAAACGTTTCAGATGGAAGGTCTGGGCTCTGGGTGGCCGTTTCTGCGGCAGGCGCTGGGTCCCCCAGCCTGGTCGTGCAGAGCCGGCCTCGTCCGCGGGGGCGGGGCTGCTGGCCACCGCTCCCCGGCGGCTTTCACGTTCGGCTGGCCCCCTCCTGCCCCCCTCTCTCAGGCTCCAACCACCACTGCCCCTGGCGTCCCGTCCCCGAGGACAGGCGGCAGCAAGGCTGGTTCTCCTTGGGGACTGGGATCCAGCCCTGTGGCAACGGCAGACAGGCCTGTGCGGGGAGGGGCTCGCCCTGCCGCCCCCGAAGGGACCCCTCGGAAGGCCGACGACTGGCTGCTTCAGAGCCTGCCAGCTCCCTGCCTGGGAGGTCCGGGGAGAGGGCTCTGCCTCCTGGGGCCCAGGGCTGGGGTCTCTGTCCGTCTGCCCGAGACGGGCTTGGCTCCGGCCCCTTTCTCTAGATTGCAGGGTTCTGGCGGGAAGTTGGGGTGGCCTCCAGCCAAAACTTGGCACTGCAGACCCCAAAGAGGCTGGAGGCCTTGTTCCTGACCTTGAGTTGGGAGGAGCTGACCGTGAAGGCTGCGTATAATAGGTAAGGGGCCTGGGCATAGCCCGGCTGTGCCGGCTGCAGCTGTGGTTGTGGACTTTATTGTCACTTGGGTGGACCGGCCCTCCCTGTGTCTGTCTTGACCCACCCCTGAGACCAGGCCCCCAGGCTCCTAGAGCTGCATCTTCTCCCCGGTAAAAGCACGGGGTCTTAATGAAGCCCCATCAGTTTATAAGAAAGGAAAACGGACTTAGGGGTAGGTGGCTCTCTGGAGGTCACAGAATCCTTGGGTGAGGGGCTGGCACGGTCCCATCCTGTGCCTCTGCCCCCCTTGTCCTGCTCCAGGCTCTCCTGGGGAAGGACACACTGCCGGAGCCCTTCCTGAAGACACGCCCCCCCACCCCCCACCCCCCCGCCCCCCGCCCTGGGAGCGTGCCCAGCAGGAGGGATGCAGGCTGGCGTTTTCCTCATGAGGACTTTCCTGCCTCTCAGTTCAGGAAGCTGTGAGACTGAACAAATAGTGAGCTCAGAAGTAAATGTTTCCGGCAAGTTTGTTTTTCCTGGTAAGAGCCGTTTCCCTGCAGCTGCACGCACAGTCCTCTGGCCCTGCGCACCAGCTAGGCTTGGCCTTGCTGTTCATTATGCTGTTCTCTGCCCTCCTCCTCTGGGTGCCCCAGACGCCCGTTCTCCCATCAAGAGACGGGTCATCCTGCCAGGGCCGCTCTAGCCCTCCCCTACCCCACCCTGGCCTCCCGAGAGGGTCCCGGCTGGGTGGGGAGAGGATGGAGTCGGGCCCTGCCGACCCTGGCCTCTGAGGTCCGCCCGCCCCGGGGGTGCCCGGTCCGCCCATGCCTGTCTCTCCCACTTGCCTGCACAGGCCACAGGGAGATCCAGGTGATAGACACCGACTACGAGCAGTACGCCATCCTGAGGGTGTCCCTCCGCTGGCGGGACAAGGAGTTCCACGTGCTCAAGTATTTCAGTAAGCTGCCCCTGGGGCGGGCCGGGGCCGCTGTGGTCCTCCTGGGGGCCGCCCAGCCCAGGCCCCTGTGCTCCCACAGCTCGGAGCCTCGAGGGCGAGTATGAACCCGGCTTCTGGAAGTTCCGGGAGTTGACCGCAGACACGGGACTGTACCTGGTGGCCCGGCACGGTGAGTCCCGGACCCTGGGGTGGGTGCTGGGCTAGGGGCCCCCCGGGTGGCGTCCGGGCACCTGTCCCGCAGCCCCTCACACTGTCCCGTCCCGCAGGGAGGTGTGCCAAGCTCCTGAAGGAGGTGAGCCTTTGCCCCGGTCTGCGCTGAGCCCCGCCCGAGTCCCGGCCTGAGGGGAGCCCCTGGGCCTCCAGGGTGGTGACACCAGGCTGCCAGGAGGGGACCCTGGAGGCTGGGAGGGGAGGGCAGGGCTGGGCGGGGAGGGGAGGAGGCTGGCCCTCGTCCCCCGTTTCCATCCAGCAGGGTCCTGCCGGGGGCGGAGGGGTAGGCGCAGGCCCTGTGGGCCCCTTCTCGGGCTCCCCGGGTCCCCCGCTGTGCTAACACGTCAGCTGCACGACCCCCTCTGTCTCAACGGCCCCGAGAGGTTGGGACTATTACCCCACTTCGCAGGTAGAGAAACTGAGGCCCAGGCCACACAGCTAGGACACCCACTCCTGGCCGTGGCTCCAACCGCTCTCCCCCGGGGTCCTCGGAGGCGGGCGGCGCCCTGAGGCCCTGGCCTTCTGTGTCACAGGAGCTGATCTAGGGGAGCCCCCGCCCCAATCCGGGATGCTCGGAGCCCCGCCCACCCGGCCTCCCCTGGCCGCCCAGCCCTGGGGGGCCCGCCTGCACCTGCTCTGAATAAACTCTACTGCCAGACCCACTGCCCCGAGTCTTTCCTGGGGCCGAGGGGTGACAGGTGGGGGTGGCGGGGTGTGTATTCTGTGACTGCCCTAAAAAGGACAGCAAACCCAACTCTCAGGTGGTCTGGGTTTACTGTGACCACGTCTGTCCCACCCCTGGCTGGACCTCCCCCTGCAGAGGGCCGAGTCAGCCGCAGGCCAGGCTGCTCCCTCTCCATGACCTGCTACCTTCCCTTTCCGCCCAGACCTGCACTGCTCGGAGCCCGCAGGCCAGGCTGCCCTGGGGGCGGTGCGGGGGTAGGGGGACGGGGGCGCCGTCTGCCACACTCCTAGGGTCTTCTCTGGTCCCTGAGAGCCAGAGGCAGCCCCAGGCTGGGCTCCCTGAGCAGAGCTCCTCTCAAATGAAAGGTGACCACAGCCGGCGCCTGTCTACCTTTGCCCATGGCTCCCTACTGCCCCGAACTCAAATCCGTGGGCATTGGGTCCAAGGCCCTCGGCCACGGCTGCCCTCCGGCCCCGCACTGGCTCGCACCCGCAAGGCAGCCCAGCCTCGTCAGTGCCTGGGGGCACCCTGCATTCCCTCACCCCAGGACCTGCACTGTGATGTGTGATTCCCCCCCTCTCCTTCCATCGGCTGGGGCAGGGTAGAGAACGTGGGCGGGTGTCAGCCCCCTACCCACGTGCAGAGCAGCCTGACCGGGCTTCCAAGCACGGCTGGGGGGCTGGGGGGCTGGTCCAGCCAGAGAGGAGAGACCCTGCTGACCCTCGGGCGTCCAGCCAGCTACCGGTAAGCCCTGCAGGAGTAAGGATCAGCCCTGAGGGGGGACCTACCTGGGACGTGCCTTAGCAAATCCTGAACCGAGTCCCAACAGACCCACAGGGGAGATGTTTGGAGACCGAATTCTGACACATTCGAGGTGCTTGGGGAGCACGTGGACTTTTCCCCAGATCTTTCAGGCCAGAGCTTGAGGGAGCATGGTCGTCTGCCTCAGGGGAGTTCCCCATAGAAGATTCTAGGATGTCTGCTCGGGCTTGGGCTGCTTGGTTCCGTAACACAGAACCCTGCTGGGCGTGGTGCAGAAACAACAGGAGTTTACTTTCTCAGGTTTCTGGAGGCTGGACGCCTGAGATCAGGGTGCTGAGAGGGCTGGTGTCTGGGGAGACGCCCTTGTTGGCTTGTGGACGGTGGCCTTCCCGCTGCATCCCCCGCTGGCCTCTTCTCTGCACACACACGGAGATAGATCTTTGGTGTCCTTCCCTCTTCTGAGGGTGCTAGCCCTACTGGATCAGGGTCTTACCCTTATGACCTCACTTAAACTTATCACTCCCTAAAAGGCCCTAACGCCAAATACGGCCACATCGGGCCATGAGGGCTTTAGCACAGGAACTTGGCGGGGGGGACACAAAGCAGAGGGTGATAATGGAGACCAGGGCTTCTACCGTGCACCATCAGTAACGTCTAGCACAGAAGTTACTACGCATACAAAGAAACAGGAAAATACGACCTATGGTTAAAAAAAAAGAAGTTAATGAAAAGTGATCCTGAGAAGAGCCAGAGTTGGATTTGGAAGGTGAAGGTCTAAAGCAGCCTTTACATTCTAAACTTTTACTCTGCTCCACTGTCCCGTCTATTCACGCGTGGGTACATTTCTGCCATTCATTAGCTAGTCCTTCCTCATAGCTTCTCTTTTATCTATATCTATCTATCATCTATCTATCATCTATCTACCTACCTATCTATCTATCTATCTATCATCTATCTACCTATCTATCTATCATCTATCATCTATCTACCTATCTATCTATCTATCTATCATCTATCTATCATCTATCTACCTATCTATCTATCTATCATCTATCTACCTATCTATCTATCTATCTATCTACCTATCATCTATCTACTATCTCTCTATAGATCTATCTCTTTGTCTAATAGGGTAAATTTTGGCAAACTGAATTTTCCTGTAAGATTATCCATCTCTTTGAGGACTTCAAAGTCATTTGCTTAGAGGTCAGCAAAGTACTTTCTGTTGATGAAACATTTTTTTCTTCTGTCCCAAAGGTCATTTCCCACCCTTTTGTCACTTCTTACTTCATGTATTTATGGTCTCTCCATTTTTTCTTATTCATGTTAGTTAATTCTGTCATTTTTAAAAAGAATACTAATGACTTTGTTAATAATTCTGCAAATGAACAGAAAAATTCTGTTCATTTTTCCAAGGATGAGGACTTTGGTTCACTAATTATATCTGCTGTTCTCTAGACTCTATTATTTCCCGCTTTTATCATTATTACTTCCTTCCTCGTGACATCCTACGGTTTATCTTGTTCTTTGTCTGGCTCTTAGAGTCGGGAATTTAATGCATTCAGTTTCATTCTTTTATTTTTAATGGTGTGTTTAAGGTTATGATGCTTCCTCTGACCCTGAATTACATGGTACTTTTATGATATTTATTTTAAATAAATTCTGTAATTTCAGTTTGTATTTTCCCTTTCATCCAATAGTATTTTTTAAAATAGAAAGTTAAAAAAAATCTAGTTTTATTGTATCTTGTTTTGTTTTTGGTATTTTTTTTGGCCGTGCTGCACGGCATGTGGGATCCTAGTTCCCCGACCAGGGATCAAACCCACATGCCCTGCAGTGGAAGCGCGGAGCCTTAACCCACATGCCCTGCAGTGGAAGCGCAGAGCCTTAACCCCAGGACTGCCAGGGAAGTCCCAGTTTTATTGTATTTTGGTCAGCGAGCGTTGTTTGTAATACTTCTACTTTGTGGAACTCAGCGATGCTTTCTTTGTGACCAATCAATTTTGTGCGTGTTTTACTCTCTGTTATCAAGAGTACAATTATATAGTAAACCCTCAAGACCTGTCTTAGATTTTTTAGGGCTTCTTTATCCTCACCTGCAGTGGGTCCATTAGCCCTACCTTTGTTGAAGTGATGTGTGCACATCTCCTGCTATGAGTGTAATTCTGTTTGCCTTGCCTGGTAGTTTGCTCTTGGAAGTTTGATGCCAGCTTATGTCTCACCCTTGAAAGTAATTCGATCATTCTGCCCGGAGACCCTGAAGAATTTTTCTTTATCAGTAAAGGCCAATAGTCAACTTGTTTCCTGAGTACAATCAGCCCTTATTAAATTCTTTCCTGTCTTTGCTCACTTCTGCTCTTAGTTAATTTAAAAAAATTCTTCATTCAAGATGTTCTTCTAATGCCCTTCAAAGCTTCAGCATATTTAATTCAGTTTGGAATGTTATGTTACAGTTTTATTCTGCTTTCCACGCACCCCCCTTTCCCCTCGGTGGGATTTCCATTAGATGAAATGTTTTCATTTTTATTTCGATTTCTTCTTCTAGGAGCAAAGTACAAAGACTACTGAAGTCTATTCATTTCCTACAAGGGGTTGGAAGTTTGGGTGACTAACAAGATTCCTAATTCAAATGCATCCGCTAATGTGAGTGCAGAAAATTCTCTTTGATGGATGGCACTTTGGGTACTGGGCTGTGTGTGTGTGTGTGTGTGTGTGTGAAGTTTGGTTCTCTTTTTTTTTTTTTTTCAGTACGCGGGCCTCTCACTGTTGCGGCCTCTCCCGTTGCGGAGCACAGGCTCCAGATGCGCAGGCTCAGCGGCCACGGCTCACGGGCCCAGCCGCTCCGAGGCATGTGGGATCTTCCCGGACCGGGGCACGAACCCGTTTCCCCTGCATCGGCAGGCGGACTCTCAACCACTGCGCCACCAGGGAAGCCCTCTCTTTTGTCTTGAAGGGTCTTATGGTTTTGGGGGTTTTTTTACATTTATTTAATTTATTTATGGCTGCATTGGGTCTTCGTTGCTGCGCGCGGGCTTTCGGCTCTAGGCGTGGGGGCATCAGGAGTTATGGCGCATGGGCTCTAGAGCGCAGGCTCAGTAGTTGCGGCGCACGGGCTTAGTTGCTCCGCGGCATGTGGGATCTTCCCGGACCAGGGCTCGAACCCGTGTCCCCTGCATTGGCAGGCGGATTCTTAACCACTGCGCCACCAGGGAAGTCCTTGAAGGGTCTTATGTTGACAGGCGTTTTCAACTCCTGCTACCCCGCGAGGAAAGGCACCCTTGCCCTTTCTAACACTCCTCCCTCCCAGAAGTGAAGCTTTTCTGAAGCTTCCTCCTGAGCCCGGTGCTGCCCTATGGTCCTGTCCTGGCGGTTGCTCCGTGCGCATCGGAGTTTTGCAGTCAGAGTGGCTTCCTCTCCCGGGGGCTACTTTAGCTCAATCTTAGGGCCCTTGTCCACCTCCTCTTTCCTCTGGAGCCCTTCCTGGTTCTCCATGAAGTCTCGAGACAGGGGCTCAATAGAGACCTCTGGTGGACTTTGGTGGTTTTTACTTTCGGAAAATGTGAGGTTTCTCTTTTTCATGATTTGTGTGGTTGCATTTTTTTTTTTTTTTTTTGGAGAATTGTGCACAGATTCAGTTTTAATAATGGTCATAATCGTGGGTTACACAGATGTGCTTTACCTATACCACTTTTTATAGTTTCATGTTTATAGTTTATAATGTATTATAGAAAAACAGTACAATTTCAAATATAGTTCTCACCTTGCTAAGCAGAGGAACCGTAGCTGTTTTTACAGCCTATGTTGTGGTCTGAACGTTTGAGTTGCCCCCAGTTAAAGTCACAGGTTGAGGTTAAACAACAAGGTCCTACTGCAGAGCACAGAGAACTATATTCAATATCCTATGATAAACAATAATGGAGGGCCTTCCCTGGTGGCGCAGTGGCTGAGAATCCGCCTGCCAAGGCAGGGGACACGGGTTCGAGCCCTGGTCCGGGAAGATCCCACATGCCGCGGAGCAGCTAAGCCCGTGCGCCACAACTACTGAGCCTGAGCTCTAGAGCCCGCGAGCCACGACTACTGCAGCCCCGTCCCTCCCCAGCGTCCCTCTGGCCCGGAGGCAGGAGCTGGGCTGATGGCAGCTGCTCTTCCCGCAGGGCTCACGGAGGCCCCGGGCAGGCAGGAGGCTGGTCCGCTCGCTTTGGAGGAAGACCCTGTGATCTGGATGGAGTGTGGGCAGGGCGCTGGGCTGGGATGCCCAGGGTGTGAAAGACCGGCTTTTCCTGGCTGGAGCTCTTGGATGGGGGGCGGGGGGGCGGGCAGGGACCCCAGAGGGCTCGAGCCTGTCGGCGCTCCTGTGTCCTGAAGTCCTGGCAGAGCACAAGCCGTCAGGGGCTTGAGGTGAGGTCAGGTGCACACAGGCTGCCACACTCTTCACACACACGCGTGTGCACATATGCAAACGCGTCAGTACCTTCTAAGGGCATCGAGAAGGCAGCCCCCGCGTCAGCGCCGGCACCATCCGAGCCCCGTCTTCACGTCCTTCGCTTTCGTCCCTGTGAAGTGACTCAATGACACGTTCCGACCTTTGCCTCTCTCCCCGGGGGGCTAGGACAGGAGGCCCAGGAGCCTCCCTGCCAGGTGCAATGGCTCCAGGGGACGTGTGGAGACCGGAGGCCCAGGAGGTGACCTGGGGAACATCGTGGTCTCCACCTTTGCGGCATTCCGGGATAGCAGCTGTGCCGCTCCGAGGGCCAAGGGCAGGGCTGGCCCTCTGTGCGGGGAGGGAGGGCCCCAGGCTCCCTCCCCCCCATTGCCCACCAGGCTGGCTCGCGGCTCCCGGCTGGCCGGACACCCACGCAGGGCTGGTGGGCTGGGACATTTGAGCGTGGCGTCCGGCGGGCGGCCGCGGGGAGGGCCAGGCTGGGGCCAGGCTGGCTGCTGCCCGCGCTGGTCCTGGCGCCGGAGCTGCCTGGGGGGTCCCCGGCACAGAAGCAGCTCCCCAGGGAGTCCCACAACCTCAGCTGGGGCAAGGCGAGTCTCGTGCCCCCAGCCCGCTGGCCGGGCGCCGGGGCCAGGGTGGGCGGGGGCAGCGGGCAGAGGGGTCCCTGGAAACCTTCGCAGAGCCACCGGAATCCGCTGGACGGGCTTTCAGGGGGCTCCGGCACAGGCTTCTGTTGGCCCCGTGGGGCAGCCGACGGCCTCTTTTGGGGACAGGCTGGGGCTTCCAAACTCAGCTGACGGCCGTGGGCCACATGCCAGGAGCCCCGAGGAGGGGCCGTAGCAGAGGCGCCCAGACAGGCGCAGCCTGAGGTGGCTCGGAGGTGCCAGCCGGGCACAGGGGAGGCAGCATGAGCAGGACACGTCCTGGAATAATGAGGCCGCTGGCCGGGTGGAAGGTTCCTGTGGGGGCGGCCACGCGCCCAGGCTGAGCAGACGGGGGGCGCCTGGGAGGGGCTTTGCTGCAGGGAGAGCCAGTGGGACGGGGTGCGGGGCCGGCTGGGAGGGAAGGGGCCCCCACGAGGCCCACGTGAGCAGCAAGCTCTGACGCCCCGGGGCCCAGGGCCCTGCCTGGTGCCGCCTCGGGCCCCAGAGCAGCCGGGCATCCGCATCCTCGGCCTGGGGTGGCAGCGGGGGCCCCGAGGCAGGCGCCGTGCCAGCCTGTGGGTGCTGGACGTGCACTGGGCCTCAGGCGAGGGTCACCTGTCCTGTGGGTTCTCTGGGACCTGGGGTGGGGCCCGAACCCGTGTGGCAGCCAGACCCCATGCCCCCAGCACCCTCTCTGCAGTTTTCAGGGTGCTGGTACATCCTTGCCATCGCCTCTGACACCCGGGGGTTGTTGCCGGCCAGAGAAAAGAGGAAGCTGGGGGCGTCTATAGCGAAGGTTCACAAAACGGGCCAGCTGAAGGTGGTCCTCGCCTTTAACCGGTGAGTGGACCGGGGCAGGGGTCCCAGCGCATCCTCTGCAGACCCCTGAGCCCAGGCAGGGGAAAGGGAGCCGGGGGGTGGGGGCGGGGACCAGGCCCGTGGGTCAGTCTGGAGATCCCACAAGGACTGTCCCCGAAACCCCAGTACCCATCACTCTCTGCCCCTAAAACTCAAACGGCTGCTTTGGGGAGAGGCTCCCACAGTCCACCGGGGGCTCAGCGGGCAGAGGGTGTTTGGAGTATTTCCCCTGAGCTGCGGGACCGGCCCGGGTCCACGCTGGAAAGTCCCGGGGCAGCAGAGTCCAGAAGGGGCTCCCTGGCCCCGAGCTCACAGCCCACCTACCCCCCGGTCACAGGGGTGCCAGGCACACTCGCTGATCCTGCGGAAAGACACGAAGAGGGCTGTGTTCAGGAACACCTGTGCGTAACCGCTGGGCCCTAGGGAGAGCAGGGGGAGGGGTGTCCAGGGCTTCCCGGCCACCGGGACCCAGGGTTGGGCTACCGACCTCACTGGCCCCAGCTGTCCTCCCCCGAGAACATGGGCCGGTGGGGATTAACGCCCAGGACACGCGGTCAGGCCACCGTGGCCCAGAGCCGACAGGGCGGGCGTGTGCCCGGGGGCCTGGGTGAGGGGACTCTGCGGCCCTTCCAGACACCCCCGCCGTGCAGGCGGAAGGGGTCAGGGGGTCGGGGCCCACCGTCCAGGCGCGAGCGGGCGACTCTGTGCTTCTCTTCCCGTCCGGTGAAGGGGGTGGCGGGCTTCCACGTGCTGGCCGCCGACTGCAAGGACAGCGTGGTCTACCTGCGCCGGGGCCGGGCGGGCCGGACCGCCAAGACCCTGCTACCCCTCAGTGAGTCCAGTGGCCTGGCGTCCGGGGCAGAGAGCGCGGGCCGAGCGGGCGTCGTGACGGACACCCAGACCAGCGGCCCCACGATGGGCACCCGCCCCTCGGTCCAGGGTGCCAGCCTGTGGGGTCTGGTGGTTTGCAGACGGCCGCCTCCTCGCTGTGTCCTCGCACAGGGGTTGGGGCGGTGCTCTGGTCTCGTCCTCTTCTCGTAAGGGCACCAGTTCCATCCTGAGGGCCCCACGCTCACGACCTCAGCTACCCCGATCACCTCCCACGCCTCCTGTGGAAGATGGTAAAGTACGACCGCAAGTGCTCGGGCTCGGGCAGCACCGCTCCCGCCCGGCCTGCTGGGGCGCTGACTCCCGTGGGGGACGGAGAGGTGGAGCGGTGACAAGGGCACTTGTTAAAGATCTGAAGAAGCCACCGTGAAGGCACGGCCACGTGTGCGAGCCCACGGCACCCAGGTCTCTGCCGTGTGGCTGGGGGCCGGGGCTGCACGGCTTTGCCCTCTGCGGTGCCCGAGGCCCCCGGGAGAGCCAGGCCCCCACCCCCTCACTGCCTCTTTCCTCTCGCGCAGCTTGCTGTGCACACACCATCCTGCCGTGAGAGTGAGCTGCCACCCGCCTGCTCTTCCCTTTGAGGCTCAGCTTGTGGTCCACCTAGACCGCAGGAGTGTTGTTCCCAACTGCAGGCCTTCACATCCCACTGGTTGTTGAGAGGGGTTTGGGGTCCCCAGTCCTCTGACGGTGTGGAACCCAGGGCCCGTGGCTGTAGCCCAGCAGGGTCCTTTACGATCACCGAGGGACGGGGTGAGGGGCACGTGCTGACCGGGCGGGGGATGCGAGGCCAGGCCCCTTCGGCCTGTGTCCTCTGGATTACGCAGCAAAAAGGTGCGGCTGGGCCTTTTCTGCTGCAAATAGACCACGGGTCCCGTGTAATGTGCCACGTGCTTTCTCTGCAGCGAGTCTCTGCCACCGTCCTCTGCGTCCCGTGACACCCTACACTGTCCCAGGAAGCCATGCGCTTATACACACCACCTGCATGTCGCGGGCATGGTGCTGGCTGCTGGGGAGAGAGCAGGGGGCACACGGGCAGCCATGGTTCTGTCTTTAGGAGAGGCGGACGCTGACTCAGTCATCCAAGCACACGGTCACAGACCCTCAGGAATATGTCCGGAGGTGCCACGTGCACACCACGGCAGGCCTGGCTCATTCCAGGTCGGGAGGAGGGGTCAGGGAGAGCTTCTTGGAGGAAGTGACGTTTGAGCTGAGAAATGAACGACGGTGTGGGTTGAGAAAGTTATGGTGAGGCTGGGAGGGAGCAGGCCCTCCCTGGAAGAGGAAACAGTCTGAAAAAGCCCAGAGTGGTGGAGATGGAGGGGAGGGCGTGGGTGCAGGGCGGGGGCTGAGCTTGGAGCAGCTCAGGGATGCCCAGATGCAGGTGTCCTGAGGGTGTGGGAGTCTAGAGCAGAGGTCAAGGTGGGAGACAGATATTTTGGAGTGACTGATATTTATCTGGTGACGGAGGTTGCACATGGACGAGATCACCTCAGGAGAAAACAACAGGATTGAATCAGTCAGCTCCTGCTGCTAAACAAACAACCACACAAATGTGTTATTTTTATTTTACTTTATTTTTTTGGCCACGCCACGTGGCTTGTGGGCTCCTAGTTCCCCAACCAGGGATTGAACCCGGGATTCACCTGGGCAGTGAAAGTGCCGAGTCCTAACCACTGGACCACCAGGGGGTTCCCCCCTACAAATGTTTTCAGCTTCCCTGCCTGGGGCTCAGCTTGGGATTGGCTGATGTAGGCTGGGCTCAGCTGTGGAGCTCAGCTGCATGTTCTGGCAGTTCTGTGTCGGCGGGAGGTGGGTTGATCTGGGCCGGCTCTGCCCCCTGGTGCTTCAGCGGTGGGCTAACCACAGCGCCCGTGTCTCGTGGCCGTGACGAAGGCACACAGGCCGGGAAGGAACAGGGGCCCTTTGAAGGCTCAGAACGGGCACAGCGTCACTGCCTCATCCTCTGAGTCACTGCCTGCTCCTCACTCTTGGCCATAGCAGCTCACGTGAGGGGGCTTCGTCCCACCTCGCGTCTCAGGTCCCCCGAGTCTCCTGTAACCGGGGTGCTGGAAAGTGGACCCTTGTGGTCTGCGTCCTGCAGGGGCTCCGCTACATCACACACCTTCTAGCTAAACGAGAAGTGGCCCCAGCCCAGGGGTCAGCATCCCCAGTGGACCAAGAGCGGATGATGGCCTGGGAGCTCCCGTCCAGGAAGGAGGAGGGGCGGCCCCCTCCGGGGGTGGGTGTCCCTGAAGCCCTGGCTCTGCGGCTCCGGTGTGTTGTCCTCTTGGCTCTGTCCTCTGAGATGCTTCCGTTTCACGTGTTCACTTGCTCCGGCCACGTCTGAAGGAGGTGTCGGGACACACGCCATGTGTGCAAGGCGCTCGGCCCGTCTCCTGCCTGGAGAAGTCGCCCCGCGTCAGCCGCACCCCCATCTCAGCCATGCGGGGCTTCCGACACTTGGAGGGTGTTCTGTACATTTGACTCCAACGTACTCCAGGTGCCCAGGGCCACACCCAGGGTCCCTTAGGAAACGTGCCTCTTTCTCCAGGTTTGATGATTAGAATTCGGGGGCTCTCAGCCTCGAGCATCCTAGAGGCCCTTGTGTGCACCTCGAGGACCTCCCTGGCAACTTAATTTTTCCAGAGGTCCAACAAAAACATCGCACCCCAGTCTTGATTTGGTCTGTACCCTGAGGACGTGTCTCACTGCGGCGCCGGGATTGAGTTTTGTTGCCTGTCTGCATTTTGACAGCCATGTCCTAGATTTGATCCCCGGCCAGCCTCAATCTCCCATGGGGTTTACTCTGAGATGAGAGTCCCTCCGATCCTGGAGGACCCCTGCCCACCCTTCCCACGCGGAGCCCATCCCTCTGGGCCTCCCCACAAGAGCACGCACGCACGCGCACACACACGCGCACGCGCACGCACGCACACACGCACGCACACTGACTGCCCTGCCGGGGGTCAGAGGGGAGTACATATGGGGGAGGTGAGAGGATGAGAAGGGGGTTGGGGGCAGCTCTGCCACGGGGCAGGGGTATCCAGTATCCTAGCAACATGCCCGGGCCTATGGCATTGGGGGGGAGAGATGCCAGGGCAGGGGGCCCCCAGGGTGCCCAGGGGGCTGCCTGGCCTGGGCCACCCCTGGAGCTGCCTAGAGAAGACAGGGTCTGGGGCCCTGTGTCCACTACTCTGGGCACCGCGAAGTACGATGAGAGGATGAGAAGGGGGTTGGGGCAGCTCTGCCACGGGGCAGGGGTATCCAGTATCCTAGCAACATGCCCGGGCCTATGGCATTGGGGGGGAGAGATGCCAGGGCAGGGGGCCCCCAGGGTGCCCAGGGGGCTGCCTGGCCTGGGCCACCCCTGGAGCTGCCTAGAGAAGACAGGGTCTGGGGCCCTGTGTCCACTACTCTGGGCACCGCGAAGTACGATGAGACCCCCTTCCCTATTTGGGAGGGGCTACAGGAGAGGAGGCCTCAGCTTACTTCTCTGCAAAGTGGGTGCACAGACGGGGTGATCCCTAAGGTCCCATAAGCTTGCAGAAGAGTCTGCTGGCCTTGGGTCTCCAGCCCTGACCCACTGTGCTCTGAGTCCTTGGAAAATGCTTTCTACCCCCGAGGCCCTTCTGAGCAGGGGGCAGTCGGGGGACTGGGGACCTGGGGGTGCAGAAGGTGGCAGAGACTGGACCACTCATCGGGGACCAGGGACAAGACCCTCCTTGTGGGCGTTTGCGGGGGTCCTCATTTGGAAGTGGGTGGGGTCACTGCCCTGGTTGGGGTGAGGAGGCCTCCAGAGTGAACTGGACACCAGGACAGTGGAGGGAAGGAGGGGAGCAAGAGAGGCTCTGAGGTCCCTCTCATCCCCCAGGAGCCGGCAGGTCCTGCTCCTTTGCCCCCTCGGCCCTGGTGGAACCACTGCCTTGAGGACCCCCAGCAAGTTCTGTGGTTAGTTTTCTGGTCTCCTGCCTGGGGCTGCGGTTCCAGGGCTGACCACCAGGGGGCGGGCGAGCAGGGAAGGGGCACCCGGGGTCATTCTGGGCGTCCCCCCGCCGCGGATCCAACAGGCACCTTTTATTGTTAGCCTCCAGGCCCACACACAGTGGGAGCTGCTCAGAGGCGGGAGGGGGCTCTGAGACCCTCTCTAGATCATTCAGCTACTGTCCGCCCTGCACTCACCCTGAGCAGGGGCTGTGTTTAGGCCCGGGGGCGGTGCTGACATGACAGGTGGTCCCCGCCCTGCAGGAGCTCACAGCCTGGAGGGGCAGGTGGACGAGAGAAGGAAAGCAAATCCACGTGAGAGAGAAGAGCAAGTGCTCTGGGGAATGAGTCAGGGCCCTGGAGGGAGGGCCGGGAGCCCCTGGGGGTCTAAAAGGCCTCCACGGTGACACTGATGCCAGGACCAGAAAGGCAAGAGCAGCCAGCCCTGCACACTCTGTGAGCAGTGAGCCGCGGGGAGCTCAAAGGTGCAGACACTCGGAGGCAGAAGAGAATCTGGCCGGAGAGCAGGCGAGACGGGAGCCAGTGTGGCTGGAGAGAGCTGGCAGGAGCGGAGGAGGGGGGCTGGGGGAGGCAGGGCCACACCCGGGGCTGGAAGGACGTCCCGGTGTCTGTGCCACGCGACAGCATCCCCTAACGTAGCGCGTACAAGGACAAACACTGACCCTCTCAGTGTCTGTGACCAGGACGCTGGCTCAGCTCAGCTGGGAGCCTCTGCCCCGAGGTCCCCCAGGAGGCTGGGCTGTGGTCTCAGCTGAGGCTCAGTCAGGGCGGGGTCTGTCTCTGAGATCATTCTCGGGTTATTGGCGGGATTCAGTTTGGACGGGGGCTCGGGTCTTTCCTGTCTGTGGGCCGGGACCCAGTGTCAGTTCTTTGCACTGGAGCCTCTTAGGGCAGCTCGTTAATACCTGATCTTGCTTCTCTAGAACACTGGACCAGAGACAGAGAGACAGAGACAGGGAGAGAGAATGAACACAGGAGGGAGGGAACCAGGCAGAAAGTCACAGACTTTTCATAAACCAGTCTTGGAAACAACCGCCCACCCTCTTGCCCAGTTCTGTTCGTTTGAAGCCAGTCCCAAAGCCCATCCACCCTCAGGGGAGGGATGCCACAGGCCTGTGTGGCAGAGGCGGGGCGGCTGGGAGCCATCCTGGGGTGGCCCACCCACAGGCCGAGGCGAGACAGGACAGGAGGACCTGGAGGGTTGTATGTTATCTAGCAGTCATCTAGGGAGTGAAGTACATTGTTTCATTTTTATTTTTTAAAGGTTTTTACTTCAAGGACAATAAATGTAAAATAATGAATTCTAAAGGATTTAAGAACTAACTAAAGATCAAAGTCCTCCCACTGTAGCAGGTGGTGCCCCACTTCCCGCCCTCCCCCTCTGTGTGTGCCTGCGCTTTTGCGGGTATCAGGCAGGGAGGATTCTGGGGCATGTGCTCTTCCAGAACCCGGTTTCCCCTGGTGGACACTGGTCAGTCCATCCTCTTCCTCTTTTGCATTTTCTGGGGCCCCGAATCAGAATTTCCAAAGAGCCCCTACTGTGGATGTTGGGTCCATTTCCTATTTTTCTCCCCCATCGCTGTGCTGAAGGGGACATCCGCATCCATACAACTTTATTTGTTTAGAACAGATCCGTGGAAGTGGAGAGTCTCGGTCTAATGCAAACATGATTTTAACGTTGGTCACAGTTTCCAACATCTGAGATCTCCTTGACCACTCTGAGCCTTGTTTGGGAAAGCAGGGGTCCACACTCTGGGGCTGAGATCCCGGGGAGGGCGGCGGAGGCTGGGCTGTGGGGGGGAGGGGCGTGAGCGTATGAGACAAGGTTTGTGCTGGACACACAGGAAGCAGTCCCCAGAGGCTGAGGCTGGGCCGGGAGCAAAGATGGTCGCCCCCTACGTCCCCAGCTTCCAGAGCTCCAGCTCCGACCAGTGACCCTGCCTGGGCCTGGGGGGGAACTGTGGGCATTGAGCTGGGGTGCGGCAGAGCCAGGTGACCTTCCCCTTGCCCCTAGGAGCCGTTCAAGAAGGTGGTGCCCTACCACTGCCTGGGCTCCATCTGGCCCCAGAGGGGCAAGAAGTGCAAGGAGCACCTGGCTTGCACCGTCCGTGCCACCGTCACCCAGTTCAACAGTGTGACCAACTGCGTCATCACCACCGGCCTCGGGGACCGGAGCGTGACGGCCCGCGCCAGGGCCAGGGTGGTGGAGCACTCGATCCGGCGGTGGCCGAGGGATGCTGTGAGAGGGTTAGGGGAAATCCCTCTCCAGCTCTGGAAACTTCTTGTTCTTGGAGAACTGGGTCTCTGGCTTCGCCAGCTGGTCCCTCCGGCTGGGACTTAGCTTCCTCCAGGCTGCTGGGTGGGTGGGTGGGAGGGGACGGGTCCTTCCTTACCCAAACCAGCTCAGCCTGTGCCTGCAAAACCACACCCCATTTCTCCTTCTGTCTGCACTGTGCTTCAAGGGGAGGGCACCCCACCTGCCCAGGGACAGGGTGCTGCTGGGAGTGCTCTTGGCTAAGGGCCCAGAGGGGCTGCCCAGGGGGGCAGGTCTGGGATTCCGTACTCTGCGCCGAGGACAGGTGCTGCTAACCAGAGAATCCTGTAGGATTGTTGCCTCGTTAGCAACCCCTTACACTGGGGTGTAGCCCAAGTCAGCAATAACTTGTTAGCGTGTGAGAACTCTCACAGGACTAATGAATTCATGGCGGGTCCTTCCTGACCCCACCTCAGAGGTCTCCCTGTCAACGGGGGGCAAAGTGTCGCTCCCCGGCGCCCCCTGGCAGCCCCTACCCCGTGTCAGAGGTGGGACCCAGCAGACCCCTCCTGAGAGAGAGAAGGCAGAGTTCCCTACGCTGTAGGAAAGGTGAAGGCTTTAGCAGGGCCTCAGACCCAGCCTGAGGGGCAGGGGCTCCAGGGGGGCCAAGGCTCCTCAGAAAGGGGGAGGCCCTTCTGCAGGGAACAAAGAGGTGGCCCCAGCTTCAGGGACGCTCGTGAGGTCGGGGCGGTAACTACGGGAGACGTTATCAAGTGCCTCTGTGCCTGGCCCTGTTCTAAGCGCTTCGCAGAAGCTGACTCGTGCTGTCCCGCCGGCCGCGGGTCCGGGCCGTACGCGCGGGCGGGAAGGCGGGACTTCCTGACAGCTGGGAGGGGCTGGCTCGGGAAGGGCCCGTGGACGCGACAGGTGAGCCCAGGAGGCCCGGCCGGAGAGCTCGGCCGAGGTCCGAAGGCGCCCCGTGCGCGGTGCAGCCTGGAGGGTCCGCTAGAGGGCGCTGCGGCGGCGGCGAACTCGGGGCGCGCGCGGGTTGGGCCTCGCGGGCCGCCGTCCGCGTTATAAAAGGCGCAGCGCGCGATCGCGCGTCCTTTCCGGGCTGCGGGATGGAGGGGTGCCTGTTGGGTCCGCGCGGCCTCTGGGCCGGAGCCCGGGTCCCCGCCCGCCCCAGCGCCCGCCGCCGGCCGAGCCCCGCCCCCCGCGTCTCCATCGTGGGTCGCGGTGGTCGGATGTGCGCCGGGGTCCGCGGGACAGGCGGGCGCAGAGGTCCCTTGTGTTGGCGGGGGGTGGGTGCGGCGAGGTTCCGGCCCCTCCGCGTAGCATCGTGGGTCTGAGGCTGGGGGCGCCGCGAATTGCTATGCTCTCCGCATTTTCCCGGCTCTGAAGCTTCGAGAACACGGCCACGCAGCAGTAGTTTAATGGGTGAGTCGGGACATTTCATTCAGAAATTGCCCCCCGCCTTCAGCGCCACTGCTTTCCCTGCTTGCGACCTTGAGGGAGTCACTTTATACTCTTAGTCATCTGTTTTGTCTTTAAACGGACTGGTTGTCACTGGCTACCGGGCTCTTAAGAGTGAGGTGATTTCCGAATTATAGTGTGTGTGTGTAGTACAGTGGGTGTGAATGCGGTGGCCTCCTTGTGGAAGGGGTGGCTGCATTCATAGCCTGGTCACTTGATCACCTGCGGTCTGCACCTCTGTATTGTAACCTCCAATTTCCACACACCCCCAAATTAAACAGGGAGTAAAACACGGAGGGTACCTGGGTTTGGTGTGAAGACACGTGTAGGCCTGGAGATCAAATGCAGCGAAACAAAGCCTGGGTGAAGGGCCTTTTGGTGGGCTTGTAAGGTTGTTATAAAGCGTGGGTTTCTTTTTTTCTCTAGGGAGTTTGCCTGCTGGGAACTAGGGGCGTGCTGAGGTCTCAGGTGAGTTGACACGTGTGCTGGGACAGGTTTGCGCTGAAGAATAATTTTTGTGCTAGTTGAATGCCTTCTTCGTTACATCCTAAGCACGGGGCCAGGGCATCCATGTGGTCAGGGAATAAAAACTTGAGTTATTTAATCTCCTGTAGGCACTGCCCCTAGAGGCGTTGCAGATGTGGCAGCCGTGCCACATTTGTGTCATTAGGTGGCGGAGAGAAGAGAGGCTTGACCATGTCCAGCGTTCTGGCCCGTGGACATCTGGATGATTGATAGTCTGACACTTGACTGTGTGCTGACTGGGGGGTGTGTGTTTACTGGCAGCCTGAAGCCTATCGTGTAAAAGCACGTTAATTCCCTCCTAGTTCTCGGCTGGCCCTGGAACACGAGGTTGCCAGGTGGGTGACGGCAGCAGGTAGGAGTGACCCGCTGGTGCAGTGATGAGCAGGAAAGGTAAGTGGGTTTCAGTAAGGCTGACTTGCTGAAGATTTGTCACATTGGATTAAAAAAGGGTGGCACTAAAATTTTCCTTTCTGGCGTGAGCTCAGTAATACCACCTAACTATCTGAAATAATTTGACTTATTTTAGGTGGATTCACGGGTAGTTACTGTCTGTTAAAAGAAATTTTATGATGGGTTGTGCAGGCAGAAAGCCTAGAAATAAAATTGCCAGGTTTAAATGTTACAGAGACAATTTCGAAGGCCAGCTGTGCTACCTTACGTGAGGTTTTTCTAAATTCTAGAGAAGTGTTTCTTGTGTTGCCTTGTTCAGTGTACTTCTTTGATCCGCTGATCAATCTGGGACCTCACTGGTAGCTCCCTGGGAGAGGGTACAGAGATGTCTAACGAGGGCCCTCCCGGCTGCACTGTGATCCCCCGGGTTTGTCAAACACCAGCCTACCGCCAGGTGCCCGTATAGGCAGAGCCCTTTTTCATTTTTGCCTCGGGCTGCCCACTGCGGGTCGGAAAGGTGACAGTGGAGAGGTGAAGGGTTCATATGTCAGTAGCAGCCTTCACTAGTGCTTTTTTATGTATAAATTTACTTTATTTATTTTTGGCTGCGTTGGGTCTTCGTTGCTGCACATGGGCTTTCTCTAGGTGCGGCGAGCGGGGGCTCCCCTTCCCTGGAGCACGGGCTTCAGTAGTTGTGGCGCACGGGCTTAGTCGCTCCGCGGCATGTGGGATCTTCCCGGACCAGGGCTCAAACCCGTGTCCCCTGCGTTGGCAGGCGGATTCTTAACCAGTGCACCACCAGGGAAGTCCAGCCTTCGTTAGTTTTAAATACTGGCAACAGTAATAACGGCAGCCAGCTTTTCTTGCACTCTGATTCTGGGCCAACCGCTCGTGTTGTTCGGTACGGGAAGGACAGTGGCTGTTGGCCTGTGAACCTAGGCAAGAATGACCAGCCGACACAGTCCAGACCGAGGTGAGAGGCGGTGCTGCTCTGGGCTCCTCCTGGAGGCCTGCTGGGCGGGCGCGGGGGGACACTGCCCTGCAGATGCCGGACTTGCCGGCACCACGGGTGCGGCTGCCCTGCTGCACCTGTGACGCTGGGGCGGAGAGGAAGCGGCTATTTCTACGCTCAGCGCTCAGAACCGTGGGCACTAAGAATGGTTTGTAGCCGGACATCACCAAAAGCTGCGTGAGGGGCATCTTGTTTGCCGCGCACTTCGCAGCGTGAGCTGTGCGCAGGCCCTTGAAGGCTTGGGTGTTCTTTTTCTTTATAAAATCAAGCTCGTCGTGAGAATTAGGTGAGATGTGTACAGGCATGTGGCAAGCTCTGGGCACGATGCGATTGGCCGGGAGGGACTCCTTACTGGAAATGATCGTTCTGTTGGTCTGTCTGGCGAGGAGCTTTTAGGAATCCTTGGGCAGGTTTGACCTGCGTCCCTGGCTGAGGGCCGCTGAGCCGGTATCCAGGCCCTGTGGGGCTTCCGGGCCCTGCTCAGAGTAGGACCCTAGGTGGGGACGAGGGGGGCCCAGAGCCACTGGTCCACGAGCGCTCGTACTCTGAGGACCTTGAGACGAGTCACTCTGGAAGGAAGGCCAGAGGTTCTCTCCTGGCTTTTGTCCTGTTGGTGAGGCGGAAGCCTGGCCCCTTTGTGGAGCCCCTCGACGGGCTGACCGTAACCCTATGAAAAATGATCATCCAAACCAGGGGTGTCTTGGTCTCCTTGCGGAAGGAGAGTGCATTTTGCTGTTTCCTGAAACGTTAAGCTGGAGGGCTGAACAAAAGCTGTAAGTTAGTGGCTCTCGACAGGGGGCGGTTTGTCCCCCTCCCAGGGTACGTGGCAACTTGCAGGGCAGGAAAGGGATGGGCTGCTGCTGGCGTCTAGTTGGTGGGGGCCAGGGCTGTGGCTGCATGTCCTGTGGTGCCCAGGACGGCCCCACAGTAAGGCTACAGGTCCCGAATGCTGATAGGGCCAAGGTTGACAAACCCTGCTATAGAAAATAATTCGGGAGGGATTCACGGATTGGATTCCATTTCTCAGGTCCGTGGGCCCAGCTCGGTCCTGTGCGGCTGGTCAGTGGAATAGACCTGCAAGTGTGGCTCTTGTCACTCTAGGCCTGGCTTCAGGACAGGTAAGTTGGGAGCTGGGGGTCTGACAGAACTTTTGGACCCTTTAATACAAGCACATGGTGTTAATTGTGGGTGTGCTTTGAGGAGAGGTGAGGATGTCCAAGCAGCTGGTGGTGAAAGCCACGGTGGGCAGGACAGTGGCCTGACCTCAGCCACCTCCCCCGTCAGACGGTGTGTTGGCAGCAAATTGCCAGGTCTGTGGCTCAGGGCGGCCTGGCTGGGTGGCTCTGGCTGCAGCATCTGAAGACTTGATTGGGCCAGAAAGAAGCGCTTCCGAGATGGCACGCTCTGGCTGCTAGCAGAGCCCGAGGCTCCTCACGCTGTGACAGCTGGCTTCCTCTCGCCGAGTGTGACCCTGCCTCAGAGCCAGCCCTGCCGCCCTTGGGAGGGACCAGAGGGTGGGCGGTAGCTGCCTGGACAGCATGTGTCTGCTTGGTCCTTCATCCAGGTGTGGGGGGTGTGCTCTTTATTTATTTTTTTGTTCTTTGTTTTTGTGAGAATCTTGAACTTTTGGCTATTCTTGGCTGCTGCTAAGCAGCTACCAGAGTTTTTGCCCACTTCCTCGTGTCGTGCGCTGTGGCTTGTCAACTGGAGTGGGGTTGGGGTGAGGGTGTAATTGCCGGAAGCAAGCAGACTTGATGAGCAGAGAGGGGGCCGGGTGGCGGTACATGCGGTAGGTCCACCTTGGACCCCGGCAGCAGCTGGGTTTCCCGTCCCATCCTACTCGGTAGAAACTCCCTGGCTGAATTCCCCTAGAAACTGGGTGGAATGTTCAGAAGGAGGAGGGGAGCAGGGCTTGGCGTGTCTGGCAGGCGAGACTGAAGAGGCTTAAGCAGCTGTGTCCTTGCATTCCAGAAGCCAGTTGCTCTGCTAAGGAGGCTTGACCGTGGTCCAGTCCATCCAGCACGGGGAGGCGCGGCTAGTGGGTCATCTCGGTTTTCTGTCTGCAGATCCTGCTGGCGAGCCCAGGGCACCGTCCTCAGTTCTCCGGGAGAGAGTGCCCGACTCAGCCCGGTGGCCACGCACATCCAGCCTGCCGGCAAGGGCAGTGGGGAGCCGGGGCAAGTCATGGCCTTCGGAATGTCCTCTGATGAGAAAGAACCTGCCGGCTTATAGAATAACTTGGGTGGGGAACGTTGGTGTGCTGAAAAGCAGTTCTGTGTGCTTCCCCCCTTGGCGTGGATCAGCAGTGCTGAGGCAGCGGGCGTGATACAGAAGTGTGAGCAGAGACCGTCTGGAAGCCCCGGACTCCAGGGAAACTAAAGGTGACAGCCGGCCTAGTGAAGAGGGGCGGGGGCGGCAGCCCAGCAGGAGCCCCTGTCTCAGGGCCCTCGTCCTGGCTCCAGCTGGCTGGTCAGGGGAGCTGCAAGGTCTCCTGGTCGAGCGGAGCCCCCAGTCCTGAGCTGCTCTTCGCTGTGTTTGGGTCATCTCCCCCCCATCCAAGGGGAGAAATCTAGATGAGATTTCAGAATCAGCGCTTTCAGAATGTGGATCTCATACCTGAAAGCTCGGAGGACGTGTTTTCAGCCCAGGGTGTGGAAGGGAACGGAGGAGTCAACCCCTTTCGAGGAGGTGCCTCCGCGTGGGCAGAACTAGAGAATAAATGGGCCTTGAATAAGCCATCTTGACTTGCGTTTCTCTGTCTGATCCGCTGACGCCCCAGCAGGAGTTGAGGGTGTGAGAGGGTCAGGCTCCTGGGCTCACAGCTTCCTGTTCAGGGGGAGGAGGGGACCCTTGGCTTTTTCCCGGACGGTGGACGTTACACCTAGTGGCTCGTTGGCATCAGTGGAGAAGCCTTCCTAGGCTGGGCCGCGCTGTTCCGGGCAGCAAGTGGTACAGGGAGAAGACGGTGTAGAAGCTCTTAGGAGAGAAAACCTGGAGAAGAAACTTCTGCCAGCCCACCCGTACATCCCCACGTGAACCACACCGGATCCGGGCTGGGGGCTCAGCTTCCAGCACCCTTGCCCTTGGCTCCAGTCATGGTCCCGACCAACCAACTGCCAGGATGTGGCTGTCCCCGCACCCTGCCCTAGCCCTCCCGCGGACCGTCCAGGCTGGGCTCTGGAGTGGGCTGAGGGGACTCGGGTGCTCCCGGAAAATCTATTTATTTACACATAGGTTCTCCAAAGAAACAAAACCTTGGCCTAGGCAGGTCCCTTGGCCATCCCTTGATGCTCAGGCTCTAGGTCCTTCCAGCTTGTCCTGTTCCAGCTGGACAGTCCTGTCTGGGAGCCTACAAGACCCTGGGGGTGGCGGGTGTAGGGGCAGGCGCCCCACGGCTGCCTGAGCTCTGGGGAGCCGTGGGGTCTGGAGGCTGGAGCAGCCCCGTCCTTTGGTGGCGGGGAGGGGGAGAGGGCCAAGGGCAGGAGTGGCGCCTGGGGCCGAGCGGGAGGGCCCGGCCGGCCGTCAGGCGTACTTGGTGTCGGAGATCTCCTTCCAGAGCAGGCTCTTGAGGTGGCTGAGCACCAGCGAGTGGCGCGCCTCCACCCGGCCGGCCGGGCCGCTCAGCGTGGTGCACGCGCGCAGCTGCCTGCCCAGCTCAGCGCGCAGGCCCGCAGGGGCGCCGGGCAGCAGGTAGTCCCGCAGCAGCTCGCACACCTTGGCCAGGTTGGGCTGCACCAGGTCGCCCTTGCACTGCCGCAGGAGCGTGTCGCAGGGCGCCCTGCAGTCGCGCCCGTAGGTGCAGTCCGAGCTGCGCTCGCAGCGGCGGCCCCGCAGGAAGCGGCGCACGGCGGCCTCGGGCGCCACCTGCTGCAGGTCAGCCATCCTGAAGTCGTACTTGGCTGTGTAGCCCACGTTGGCCAGCGTGGTCTCGCACATGTAGAAGGTGCCGTAGGCGCCGTGGAAGAGCTCCTCCACGAACTCCAGCAGGCCGATGGCGATCTTGGCGCGCCAGGGCCACGCGGGCCCCAGCCACTGCTGCAGGGCCCCGTGCAGGGCGGGTGGCAGCAGCGGGCGCAGCAGGGGCGGGAGCGCGGCCCCGGGCCAGGAGCTGTGCGGGGCCCCCTCGGTGATGTACAGGTCCCCGCAGCAGCCCAGCAGCCGCGAGGCGCGCCCCTTCTGCAGGGACAGCAGCAGCAGGAAGTCGTTGCGCTGCAGCAGGGCCCACACTGACCTGGCCTCGGCCAGGGACACCCTGTGGTCCTTGTTGAAGTCGGCCACGAGCAGGACCTGTCCGACCAGCGCAGGCAGGGAGGGCAGGTCTCCCAGGTTTGCCTGAGGTTTGGGAGCAGGAGAGGAGGCCAGGGCGTCGGCCAGCCGGCCAGCAGGCTGCGCTCGGGACCCGCACATCCGCCAGGTGGGGGAGCCCCGCCTCCAGCTGACAGGATGGAGGGGACGACCAGGGACCTGCGAGGCCCCCTCGCCACTCCCGGAAGCCCACCTGCGTCGTCGCTCCCCCAGTGCTCTCGGCACAGAGGTGGGAGCACTGGATGGGGCCCACTCACCTCTCATCGGCCCCCCCCTCCTCCTGCTCTCCCCAAAGATGCCCCTGGGGCGGGGCCTCAAGCCTGTGGGTGCTCCCTGAGGGAGGGTCTGCTTGGAGCTGGGGGGCTGGCCAGGCACCTGGCTGCCCCGCGTGGCCTCCACCCAGCCTGCCTCCTGCCCTGTCACACGTCCCTGGGCATGAACTTGACCGGCCCCAGGAGGGCCAACTGACCTTGAGAAAGCTGAGGGTCATCTCCTGGAACTCCTTAATCGAGGTGCCCCGGGTGGGCTTGTCAAAGAGCACCAGCTCCCGCCGGGGGGCCGTGTCCGCACCAGCCTTCAAGTCCAGGCTCTCCTCGATGCCACACTTGATGGTCACCTCCTTGCCCTGCCAGAGCCCGCTGTACACCTGCACAGGACCACAGGGACCCTCCGTGCAGATGTTCCCCCTCTGGCCGCACCGAGGGCGTCCGAGCCCTGGGGCTGACCCCGGCCCGACCCTGCTGGGCTTACCTGCTGGCCCGGGACAGAGGAGAGGCAGGTCCTCCACTCCACCTGGTGCAGGTTGCACAGGTCCTGGCAGATGGAGCCTGAGATGATGCCCTTGCGGTACTGGTCACACTGAGGAGAGGAAGACGCAGGAAGTGGCCTGGGGAGGCGGGGGCTCGTCCTGCCCGCCCGCCGGCCCCTTCTTTAGCCAGAGGCACAGGGAGAGGCTTTCTGCAGTAATTAGGTCAGGCTCTGGAGTAGCTGCCGCCGCCGAGGCAGCAAGACGAGGCCTTGCAACCTCCTGAGTCCTGGGGGTCTGGGCTGGCCTGAGCCCGAAGGTGAGGCCGGAGGGGGCCGGAGGGGCCGGAGTCAGGCTCGTCCCTGCGGGGGCTGGGGTGGGGGGAGTCGTGGCGTCTGGAGCGAGTGTGGGGTGAATTCCTGGATGTGCATCACTGTTGCCACGGTGCCCAGGCCCCTGGTGGAGAGGGCCTGGAGGGAGGAGAGGGAAGGGAGGCGCCGGAGGCCCCGGACTCACCTGTGGGAACCAGGGAGGAGGCCACGACAGCCGTTCATCCAGAGGAAAACCAAGAGACCACACACTGTCATTCTGCCACCTTGGAGGGAGGCCCTCCACCACAGGGGTCTGTTGTGACCCCCGAAAAGCCCCAGGGCCACAGGGCCCTCGTGGGGTGGTCTGCCAGGGAGCCTGGGCGGCAGGGCTGGGCCAGGGCGGGGGAAGGGACCTGTCAGCTACACCGCCCACCAGTGTGGGGAGGGGCTTCCACGGAAGCTGAGGTGGGCAGTGTGTCCATCAGCCTCAGGGCTCCTGCGACCCATCAGACATCTCCCCTCCCAGCCTGTTTACTGTGTGCAGACTGGGCGGTGGTGGGGACCCGGCCGAGCACCCAGAGGTCCATGGGCACCGGGTCCGCGGCCCCTGGTCCTGCCCTCCCCACACACACACGGGGCCTTGGACAAGCTGTGGAATATTTTGGAGACGGCTGATACCCCCCGTGAGGCGGGCAGGTCTCCTCTGGAAAGGAGATGGTGTCCCCACGGCCCCAGGGACAGGCCTCAGGAGAGCTGGGCCCAGCAGCCAGGGCACTCTGGGAAAACGGAAGCTGCAGTTCCTCTGGCTGGGAGGGGCAGGTTCCTCCTCTGCTCCCCCAGGGCCCCTCAGTCCTCTGCATGTTGGGGCGCTGCTGCGGGCACGCAGGAGATACTCAGAAAACACCCGCCAGCTCTGAGCGTCTGCTCACTGCATGCCACTGGCCAGACCCCATCTCATGCCTCCTCCCGGGTCTTGCTGCCCGCAAAGGCCCCTCCACCCACTGCCAGCACCAGGCGGCCCGGGCTCATCCCAGACCTCCCGCCCTGCTCCCTGGCCCGACGGGGTCCCCAGAGCAGGGCCTTTTCCCGCCCGCACCCAGAGGCCGGGCTCCATCCCCACACACGCCTGCCCCTGGGTCTCCCCAGCCCCCCGGACTGTGAAGGCAGAGCCATGTGTCCAGCACCCAGCTCGGGCCAGGACCCTGGAGGCCCCCAGTGAGCCTTTCTGGAATAAATGAGCTTGCCTGAGAGTGGCCAGGAGGCCCAAGGCCTTCTCCTCTGAGCTGGGACTGCGCCCTCGGTGCCTGGTGGCAGCCCCGCCCCCAGGAGGCCTGAGCCGACCATCAATGGGCCCCTTACAAGTCCCGACGCGTGGGCCCTCCCACCGCCACCTCTGGACTTTCCCAAGTGTGGCCCCCCGGGACCTTGCCCAGAACAGGCCTGCTGAGCCCTTCCGGGGCGCCACACGGCCCCCCAGGAGGAGTGCCCTCATCCTGAGGAGGAGGAGGAGAAACTCCAGGCCCCTGGCTGGTGCGAGGCAAATGGAGACGGGTTCAAGGCCGGGCGTCTCCCACGGCTCCCCCTTCGAGACCCCAGGAGCTCTGCTGGGGCAGGGCAGGTCCTCCCAGGTCCGTCCCCAAGTGGCACGGAGGCCTCAGAACCCTGGTCGGCTCGCCGAGGGCTCCCACCTGCCTGGGGAGGCCAGGCAGGGCGGCCGGGGGGATCAGAGTCTGAGGTTTGCCAGGGCCCCTTCGGCTGGCGTCACCTCGCCCTCCAGCCAGTCACAGGGCGTCAGCAGGAGCAGGGAGCCACCCCGCGTGCACGCCGTGGGCACACAAGCGCTGGCGCGGACAAGCACGCGCCACGCAGGCTCACGCGCCCTCACGTGCACGTGCACGGCCTTGCTGTAGAGGCCACGGTGGCGACTTAGCGCGGTCCCCCGGCTGAGGCCGCAAAGACCGTGCCCAGCAGCCTCCTTTGCTGGACTCCTGGCCCCAGGAGGGGCCCTCAAGGCCACCAGTGCCTGCCTGTCCCCGTCTGGGCTAAAATGTCTCCCTCCTGGACACCTGTACAGCTGGCTCAGTCCCTCTGTCCGTCCCCAGCCGCCCACATCTGCGCAGCCTCCCCTTGGCCTCCCCCACGGCCCGCCAGGGGCAGCTCTGCAGTCGGCACGGTCAGATGTGTCTTAAAACCCGCTGAGCCGGCGCCTCTGAGCCACGTCTCTAAGCTGCCACGGCAGGAGCACTGGCCCAGGAGCCCACAGGCCTGGCCCGAGGTGACACTTACGATGACCACCTGGCAGATGTGCCCGCGGCAGAGCTCAGCGTAGGACGAGTAGTGCACGTAGGCCAGCCAGCTGCCCGCGAAGACGCCCAGCCAGACCAGGAAGACGTACTTGACCCTGAGGCCCGGGAGCCGGCCCTGCGGGGGAGGGGGCCGTGAGGAAGCGCCACATTTGGGGTGCTGACCCCACATCCCGGACCCCAGCCTTCCCGAGGGGTGCCCCCACCTCCGGGGGCCAGCACCCGCCCAGCCCAACGTCTCCCTCCCCCTCCGCCTACCCACTGTGGGTGGGGCCGGGGCCTGGTGTCTCCCAGACCTTTAAATCTCACGGGCAGGTAAAAATAAATTCCAAAATGAGGGAGATATGGGGTAGGTGCTCTTTATTTTGCTGAATAAAGAGATTTTGAACAATTTTCCCTCCTGTCCTGCCCGCATTTCATAGTGACAGGTAACCTCTGCACAAGGTCAGGCGGGAGAAGCATCCACACCGCCGCGCACTGTCCCCCTGGGTGGTGGAGATTTCGGGCTGGACCCGGGCCAGCAGGGGGCGTGGGGTTGGAGGCACGGTCACCCTGTGAGCCTTTAAGAGACACGGCCTGGTCACCCTGTGAGCCTTTAAGAGACACGGCCTCACCCACCCACGATCAAAGAAGCCAAAGGGTGGATACAGCCCGCTTGTCCATTGACAGATGAGTAGATAAACCAAATGTGGTCCATGCACACGACGGAATATTATACAGCCACGAAAAGGCAGAGAATCCCGACCCAGGCTACAGCAGTCCCTGCCCTGGCCCCTGTGGGTCCTGTCACCCATGGGCGAGTGAGCCCCTAGGACAGGAGGACCTCATGTCCAGTGAAATGAGCCAGACACGAGACAGATCCTGTGATTCCACCCATGCGAGGGCCTCGAGGAGTTAGATCCACAGAGCCAGGAAGGGTTGGGGGGTCCAGGGGCTGGGGAGGAGGGGGAGTGAGTGTTTAAAGGGGACGGAGTTTGAGTTTGGGAAGATGATGAGACGGGTTCTAGAGACGGATGGTGACGGCCGCACAACAGTGTGAATGTGCTTAATGCCCCCGAACCGTGCACTTAAAAATGGTTAAGATGCTAAATTTATGTGATGTATAATTTACCACGATAAAGAACAGATAACTAAGACATGCAGCCCCTGGCCCTGCTGCCAGAGGCTCTGTCCCAGAAGCCTGGGGTGGGCCGGGCACTGCTTCTATGGAGGGCTCAGCCCCTCTGCCAGGTTTCCCCAGCTGACGGGTAGAATCACAGGGTGGGAGAGTCCCAGAGCCCTGCAGGAGCTGGGGGCACTGTCTCCCATCCAGCCCCCCAGCCAGGACTGCGGCGGCATTGACTTCCTTCCCCACCCCCACCCTGGTAAATCACAGGCCTCACTGGCTGCTGTCCAGGGGCGGCCAGCTGATGGCACGGGGTTACCACACGCTGGCCCGTGCAAGAGCTCAGACACCTTGACCAGGCAGCTGAGCCCCAGAGAACAGGGCCCGGGCCCAGGGACCAGGAGCGCAGGAGGGCCTAGGGCTTCAGGCCAGCCTGCCCCAGAGGAGAACCACGGCCAGCACTGGTCACGCACCCTGCCACCCGCGGGCCAGGGAGCGGCTCCAGTCCTGGTTAGTCCTGGGTCCTAGTCACCTGGGGGCTGGGGCCGAGAAATGGGGCCAACGGGTCCCCACTGAGGACAGGGCAGGGGCCTGCAGGCCCAGCCCAGGCATCTGTGCTCATTTTTACGGTTCTTCCAGGAGAAGCGGGGTCCTCACCTCCTGCTTCCCTAGCACCCACTCACGCGGCTGGCCAGCTGGGGAGGTGCTGCCGCAGGAGGGCCTCTGAGAGCTCCAGGTTCAGGCTCGGAGCCTCAGAGGCCTGGGGTGGCCCTGGGGCAGAGTGAGAGGCTTGGGTCTCAGGCCCACTAGTCCCTGCCACTGCATCTGTTTCCGCCAGTTTTGCTCAAAGGGAAAAACAGGAAAGCAGAGGAACAGTGGGTGGGGGGCTGGGGAGCTAGGGATGTTGTCTGGCAGGATGAGGTCAGAGGACTTCCAGCCGCTGGTGAACCACGCCCCGAGGCGGAGGTGGGCAGGGCCTCTGGGGGGCCAGCGCTGGGAGTCCTGGGGGGATGGCCAGGACGAGGGCAGGCTGTAGCCTGCACTGGACCCGGGGGCTGCCCTGGGCCGGACCCAGGCTTCCCAGACTGACTGCAGGGCGCACCCTGGACACTGCCCACTGTCCCGCCAGACGCCCCCCAGCTCGGGCCTTCGCGTGGCGGCCCCGCTCCCAGGACACCGTCCGCTCCTGGCTAGCTGTGACCGACCCCCAGGTCCTTATCTTAGGCGGGCACCTCCTCCAGAAGTAGTCCCTGCCCTGGCTCCTGTGGGTCCTGTCACCCATGGGCGAGTGAGCCCCTAGGACAGGGGGTGTCCTGCTCCTCGGTGGGTCCTGTGCAGCTGCTCGCCCACCGTGGCCTGCCCGGCTCCTCGTGGAGCCGCTTGGGGGGGGTCACTCGGGGGACAGTAACAGCACAGTGATCGGCAGCCTTGGGGCCAGTGACCCACATGCGCCACGACCTCCAACCCTCACTACCAACCCAGGAGTGTGTTTCACAGGCAAGGAAACTGAGGCTCAGGGTGTGTCCTGACATTAACGGGGCTCCTGGGCTCAAACCACTGGGAACCCACCAGAACCCCTCTGCTGTCCATGCCCATCTGCCATTCCTGGGCTGAGCTCAGAGGCCTGACACGCAAGGTCCGGGACCCGCGACTCTGGCCTCCCCTGCAGCAGCTGAGTCAAGGCCTTTCCCGCAGGGCGGGGGCTGCTGCACCCCCTGCCTCCCAGCGTGGGGGTGGACACAGACCCTCAGCTCCCACCTTGCCCAGCGCTGGGTGGGGACCGCCACGAACCCCAGGCCCCAGGCGCGCAGGGAGGGCTTCTGGCACAGACAAGCACCGGGTTACCTGGCTCCCACCCTTGTCCCCAGAGGGGAACACCGTGGCCGGGCTCTGATCAGGGCAGCCTCCTTCCGCCCAGGGGCTGGGGCCCTGGAATGCACGGAGGTCGTAGGTGTGGCCTGGATGATTTGAGACTCTGATGTGGGCCTGGCTCAGATCACCCAAAGCAGAGGTGACAGGGTTCCTGCCAGCTGGCACCCGAGGCCGCCTGGGCCTCCCCTGCAGATGGCAGGGTCCTGAGAGGGACAGTGACTCGTCCAAGGTCACTGTGGGGTCAGGCACACTCCTCATCTCGCGCTGGCTGGGGGATGGCCCGGGGGGAGGGGATGTCCTTAGGGTGCTTCTATGTGTCCCAAGTTTTCCATCACAGAAAAACAAACCTGGTCTTTTAAGTAGAGGGAAGCGGAGCGGACTTGGTGTGGCTTCTGGGCCTGCGGGAGCAGGTCCAGCCCGCGGCGGGGTAGGGCCTCCTTCAGCGCCACAGGCACGGGTGCCACCCTGCAGCATCCGCGGGGCCCGGGCGCTCCGCTCACCGCATGGACAACCCTCACCCCAGTCCCCAGTCCCCTCCCTGCCCCCAGCCTCCCCGGGGGCCACGCACCGCAGCGCTCATCGGCCTTGAGTCCCGAACCCGCCCCGGGCCCCAGGCTGGACGCCGCGCGCCCCCGCCGAGGCCCGGGCCCCACGGCGGGCGGGCGGGGGCGGGAGCCGGCTGGGGCCGGGGCGGGGGCGCGCCTACCTGCAGGCCCTTGGAGAAGGGGCAGAAGATCACCAGGTGCGCCAGGCGCCGCAGCCGCCGCATGGTGGGCGCGGGCCGTGCACCGGCCCGGCTCGGCTCGGCTCGGCTCGGCCTCAGCCCCGCGGGCCGGCCCGCAACGGCCGCCGCGCCTCCTCCCCGCCCCGCGTCCGCGCCGGAGCGCTCGCCTCTGACGGCCGGGCGGGCGCGCGCGGAGGGCAGGCGCGGGGAGTGG
>NC_041226.1:82802866-82809276 GCF_002837175.3 Physeter macrocephalus
TGGGAGGTGACCGCGGCCCCGCCTCCACCCCACCGCCCCCCTCCCCGCGCCCCGCCCTGGAGAGAAAAGGGAGGGCGCCGAGGCCCCGCCCACCCGCGCCCCCAGCCCGCACCCTTGAGCGGCGGGGTTGTCACAGGCGGGGCCGTCGTCACGGGAGGGGACTGTCACGGGCGGGGCTGTCGCGCGCGCCCCTGCAGAGAAGAGACGGGTGGTGGAGCCGGGCGGCCTGAGGAGGTCCCACGGGGCAGGGTCGGGCGCGCGGGGCTCGGGAGGGGCGGTGAGCCCAGGGACCGGGGCGTGTCGCGGCTAGGTCCCTAGTGGGGTCCCGCGCCAACCACCCGGCCTGGAGGGGCCGTGGACACTGCGGCAGCGTTTGCCTCTTTCTCCCACTGTTTAAAGAAATACAGGCAAATGCGCCCTTTCACTGTGCATCTCTGCCGGTGTTTACACAGACAGCCCTGTGGGCACCACCGCTTTCAGGCTACAGACCCCGGGGCCCCTCTTCCTTCCAGCCCTCCCATGGCCCAGCCCTGGGGAGCGCGGGCTCTTCCCTTGCACTCACATAAATGGAATAAAGCAGCCACAGCCTTCAGGTCTGGCCTCTGTCATTAGGCAGAGGGCCCTGGAAATTCAGCACCACCCCCTCTTTGCCAGGGGGACTCCCGGCACCAGGCACCAGCCTGATCAGCCAGTCACCACCTGAAGGCCCTCGGAGTTGGTTCCGGCTTTGGGGGATCGGGAGCAGAGCTGCCATCAAGTCTGCATTCGAGTTTCTGTGTGAAGGAAATTCATTTTCACTGGGGTGATACAGAGCAGCGACGCTGAGCCGTGTGGTCAGGGTAGGTTTAACTTCCTCCAGAGTTGCCAGGACGCTTTCGGGCTGCACGTTCACATCCCACCGCAGGGTCTGGGAGTTCTGCTTGCTCCACATCCTCAGCAGCCCTTGGTATTGTCCGTTTTTAAATTCTGGCCATTCAGGACTTCCCTGGTGGTCCTGTGGTTAAGACTTAGCCTTCCAATGTAGGGGGTGCGGGTTTGATCCCTGGTCGGGGAGATAAGATCCCACACGCCTCTCAGTCAAAAAACCAAAGCGTAAAACAGAAGCAATATTGTAACAAGTTCAATAAAGACTTTAAAAACGGTCCACATAAAAAAAAAAAATCTTAAAAAAAAATTCTGTCCATTCTACTGAGTGTGCAATGGTGTTTCTTTGTGGTTTTTATTTGCATTTCCTTAACAACTAATGATGTTGAATATTTTTTATGTACTTAGTTGTGACCTGTATATAATCTCTGGCAAAGAGTCTATTCAAAAATTTTGCACATTTAAAAAAATTGTTTCCTTGTTGTTGAGTTTTGACAATTCTTTTTATATCTTCTGGAAACCAGTACATTATCAAATATGTCATTCGCAAAGATTTTCTCCCAGTCTATAGCTTGTCTTTTCATTTTCTTAACAGTGCTTTTCAAAGAGCACCAGTTCTTAATTTTGATGAGGTCCAACTTGTCCATTTTTTCCTTTTTTTCGTTTGCACGTGTCAAGTCTAAGAAGACTTATCTTTGCTTAACCCAACCCAGGGGCATAAAGATTTCCTTCTGTGTTTTTCTTCTAGAAGTTTTACAGTATTAGGTTTTACACTTGGGTCAGTGATTCAATTTGAGCTAATTTTTGTACATGGTGCAAGGTATGGGTCAAGGCAGTGTTTTGGTTTGGGGTTTGGGGGTTTTTGTTTGTGGGGTTTTTTGCAATCGTTCCAGCACATTTGTTGAAAAGATGAGCCCTGGGATGGTTTTGTAGTGGAGTGCCTCCCACGAGACACTGCCCTGCAAGCAGCTTCCCCAGCTCCCAGATAGTGGTTTTCCAGCAAGTTCCGGAGGGCAGATTTCCTGCAATTCTGCCAACACCACAGTGACGTCTCTGCTGTCCCGAGAGCCACAGCTGAGTTCTGCCAACAAGATCTCAGCCTGGGTGCAGGGGTTCCAGCTCAGCCCTACAGGTTACTTCTCTTTTTGGCTGTGCTGTGCGGCTTGTGGGATCTTAATTCCCTGACCAGGGATCCAACCCGGGCCCTCGGCAGTGAAAGCATGGAGTCCTAACCACTGGACCACCAGGGAATTCCCTACAGGTTACTTCTTGTGTCTGTTCTTCACTCCAATCCTCCGTTACAGTTAGTAATTCTTGTAGCAAACATTCCCGGTTGAGATTGCCATGTGGCTTCTGTCTCCTGATGGGACCCCAACTGACACAGGTCCGGTGCAAAAGGGACATGGGCATTTTTATTTTTATTTCTTTTTTTGGCCACACCGCACGGCTTGCGGGATCCTAATTCCCCCAACCAGGGCTTGAACCTGGGCCCTCGGCAGTGAAAGCACAGAGTCCTAACCACTGGACTACCAGGGAATTCCTGACATGGACATTTTTATAAAACTTATGGAGACCCACTACACCCCACACTTTGGACCACGTGGCCCACCCGCGGGCACCCAACGTCCTCAACCAAATGATCGTTATACTCGGATTGATGACCAGGATGGTCCCATAAGAGAGTCCAGGTGGCTGGACCAGAATGAAGTTTGCATCCCCTCGATCCCCTTGTGGACCCTCCAGTCTGGCCAAAGGGTCCCCTTAGGAGAAGGGAGAAGCATCTGCTCAGGAGGGTTGGGTAGAATTCTGATTATCTCCAAAGGACCTGCATAACCCCACCCCCACCCTTTCATGCTGGTCATTGCCAAGGTGACCAAACAGAGGTGCTCCTCTCTGGGGACAGCCACATTCAGTGACCAAGCTGCCTGGCTAAGGTGTGTGGGCCAGGAGGAGGGGATGGAGGTAGAGTCAGAAATCTCCTAAGCGAACTTTGGAGAGGCCATTCCAATGCGCTGTGACACCAGCGGCTGTAGGCACTGGGAAGCGGGGAAGGGCCTCTGGCACCTTGACTGCCAGCCCACTGTGGGGCGGCTTTTGTGATGAAGAAGCACCATATCAGGCTGCAAGTGAAGCCAAACACACGACACTGCTCAGAGCCATGTCATGCCTTCTCTGTCTTTGTGTCCTCCCATGACCTTCAGAGACCCTATTTCCAAATAGGCCACATTCTGAAGTTCTGGGTGTAGCTTTGCGCAGTGGCAGTATCGTAGCCAGTGAGGTTTATCCGAGGTGCAATTATTGCTAATTGAAGTTCTGGGTGACCATGAACCCGGGGGGCGGCGGGGGGAGGGCGCCACTATCCAACCCAATACACAGACCAAACAGATACATCATTGGAAACGGCCCAAGAGTCAGTGAAAATATAACACGTTTTATCAAGGGACCCCAAAATAAAAATGGCTTAATCAGGAGAGAAGTGTACTTCTCTTTCATGTAGCACTCTGAGTGTAAGCGTCCGAGGGCTGATGTGGAGACTGCGCTTTCTCAGGGACTTCCTCAACACCTGGTTTCTGTCTGGCAGTCCAGAATGGCTGCTCCAGCTCCAAACATCACCTCCACACTCCAGCAAGGAGGAAGAGCAAAAGGGAAGTAAAGAGCCTGACTTTCCCTTTAAAGACAAGACCTAGAAAAGCATACCTCTTCTGCTCATATCCCATTGGCCAGAGATTAGTCATATGACCTTTCTTGCTGCAAAGCATGCAGGGAAATGTAGTCTTTTTTTTTTCCTGGGCAGCCGTATGTTCAACTAAACTCCAGGTTTTTCTGGTACCCCTCAGCCTCGGGCACAAGTATGTCACGGGGAAAATGGAGAAATGGAGACTTGGGCCCTGGGCACATTGCCCTTCCAGACATAGCTCATCCCACTGCCAAAGGCCCCGATGACCTATGACTGAGGTCAGGGGTCACGCAGTTCCCTTCAGACAGGTGTTTTGGGAGGTGTGGATGCCTTCAGGCTCAGGCCAGGCCTGGGGAATGTGATGTCTGCATTAAGACCCAAGGGATGGGGGTTAGGGGGAGGGAAGGGGAGGATGGAGTCCAGGCAGAGGGACGGAACCTGCAGAGGCCCGGAGGCAGTGGACCATGGGCAGACATGGAACCTGCACTTTGCACGATGGATGTTAGCACATTCAGGTGACGCAGCAGCAGGGCTGTGAGTCCCTTGTGCCTCTCTCTGCACTTACACTTCGCTGTTCTGACTAGTCGGGTGTCTGAGGGTCCTAGGGGTCTCAATCCGACGTGTGTTGCCCCATTCTCTCACTCGCGCTGCGTCTCCACCACGTGCTTGTCAGTCTGATCTTGAACTCATGTTTGCTTGACCTTAACCCATGGGAATCCCGTAGCTCTAAATCCGGGGTGCTGGGAGGGATTGCGCCTGTGCGGGTGGGGGCTCCGCAGAGCTGGAGGCGCAGGGCTCAGGGCACAGCTGCGGGCATCTGCCCTGGGGGCCGGGGTCTTCCTGCCTGCTCACCACTCACCTGCTCCACAGAGGTCAGAGGTCTTGGGAGATTTCTGCTTCTCAGATCCCAGAATCCAAGTTTTTTTTTTTTTTGCAGTGAGAGGGTCCCTTGGGTGTCTAGTGCACTGCCTGCAGTGAGCTGAATAGTTGCCCCCAAAAGAGATGTGTTCACATCCTCACCCCTGGACGCTGTGAATGGGGCCTTATTCGGAAAAAGGATCTTTGCAGATGTCATTAAGTTAAGATCTTGAGAAGAGGAGACCACCCTGGATTACCTTGGGGGTGGGGGGCAAATCCAATCACCAGTGTCCTTATCGGAGACTCACAGAGGAGAGACGGACACAGGGGAGAAGACGGGGCAGAGGCAGGAGCCGTGCTACCCAAGCTGAGGAACAGCTGGCCAGCAGGAGCTGGGAGAGGGAAGGGCCCTCCCCTGGAGCCTCCAAAGGAAGTGCGGCCCTCCACACAGGGATTTTGGACTTCTGGGCTCCAGAACTGGGAGACTAAATTTCTGTCATTTTAAGTCACCCTTCGTGGTAATTTGTTACGGGCGGTGCTTTCAAGAACCGGAACGTTCCGTGTCTGGAATGTGGCTTGCAGCAGGGGCCCTGGACAGATGGGGCTGGTGGGCCTGGTCCTGTGAGGCTTCCAGCTCCTGCCCCGGAGTCCGGACTGATCTTATTTTCCAGACGCTGAGGGATTCTTTTCAAAATGCCTTTTGGACTCTTCCTTGCTCTTCTTCTTCCCAGAATATTCTCCCTATGGATTCTTTTTTTTTTTTTTTTTTTTTTTGGATTCTTTTCCGCGCATCCAGTTGCAAAAGCGTCCTGTGTCAGTGATCCACTGCAGTATAACAAAGCACCTCAAACCCAGCAGCTCAGAACAGCAGGCAGTGCTGTGTGTCAGGAATCCGGAGCGGCTCCGCCATGTGATTCTGGCCCAGGATCTCTACGACATTGATGTCAAAACGTCATCCGGGCCTCTCGGTCCTTTGAAGGCTTACGTGGGCCCGGAGGACCGCATGCTGGCTGGTTGGTGCTGGCTGGAGGTCAGTTCCTGGCCATGCTGACCTCTCAACGGGGCCACTTAAGCATCCTCACAGCATGGTGGCCGGTGATCGGAGCTCCAGGCCAGAGCCGCGGTCCCTGGAAGTTGCACGCCAGCACTCCCCCCATGCCGGGAGTGAGGGTCCCTGGGGGTTCCTGGGGGCCTGCACTACACATCCCCAAGGACGAGTCAGGTCCACACAGGGAGGCTACAAGGGGATTAAACCACAGCAGGAGACCCTGAGGTTAGACCCAGCGCAGAACTTTCTTAGCGTGACACCAAACAATGCAGTGTATTTCCCAGAGGGTTCTCACAGGAGCCCTGAAATGGAGGACCGTTCCTCCACGCTCTACAGATGGCGAACCTGGGTCGAGAAGATGAGCAGCCCCTCAAAGCCACACGCTGCGGTGATGGGGCCAGGATTGGAACCCATCTGCTGATTCTGGCTCAGCCTTCCCCTCCCCCCTGACACCTAGCGCCATGGGCCTGCTGTCCGGATGAGGCCCCCTGACGCCCTTAGTCAGATTGTGTGGCCCCCTCACCCTCCCTCCTGTGTCCTCTCTCCCCTCTCTCTCCCTCCTTCCCTCTATCCCCCCTCCCCCCACCGCCTCCATCCCCAGCCTGACCCCCTTGCTGTTTCTGGAGGGAGGCAGAGGTCACTGTCCTGCAAGGCCTTGGTCCAGGCCGAGGTCCAGCCGGCCTCGGGGAGACAGAGGACACCATGGACTCGGCAGCACAAGGGCCTCAGGCTCAGTGGCCCGAGCCTGCACCCTCCTGACAAGAGTTCCCAGGGCCACGCGTCCTGTCAGCCAGCCCCGGGCCGGGCCCTGCTGTGTGTATGAGAGTGTGTGTGTGTGTGTGTGTGTGTTTATGTGTGTGTGTGTGAGTGTGTGTGTTTATGTTTCTGTGTGTGTTTATGTTTCTGTGTGTGTGTATGTGAGTGTGTGTGTGTTTATGTTTGTGTGTGTTTACGTGTGTGTGT